>NW_021163182.1:0-392526 GCF_004324835.1 Dendronephthya gigantea | reverse complement strand
ACAAGGTGCCTTCTAGCGTCCGATGGTTTTATCGAGTAGAGCGAAAGCGAAGAAAAATAAAGAAATTTTTTCTATCTGGTATCGCCCAAGACGTGAAAGAAAATCAGATTATATCTTACTTAAAGAAGAAAAATATAGTCCCAACATATATCTCCATTTTCCCTAGTCGGCGCAGTGGAACCCTTTCATCGAAGATCCATGTCCCCCTGGCTGCTAGTTCACTCGTGCAAGAAGATAATTTCTGGCCAAAATTTGTTACTTGTAAGCCTTGGCGCCCAAAGGAGGAGCATCTTGCGAAGCGTGAAATAAATTTAACCCATAAGGGAATTTTATCAACGTACGTGTAATGGCTCACACAATTCAAGTCAGAATATCTTCTCGCGCTCATGGCCATAGATCTAGGCAAAATGCGCGGAACACAGCTAACCGGCATCGCAACCTTAAGTACGTAAATATTGCAAAGTGTGAACCTAGCAAACCACAGCAAATCCCACAATGCTTAGTACTGAATACACGATCAATTGTAAAACCAGACGCTCATCCGGCCTTGTATGCAGACATTAAAAGCAATAACATTGATATTTGTTTTATATCTGAAACTTGGTTAAATTCTTCTGTATGCAATTCTCTTATATGTCCCTCTGGGTATTCAATCTTAAGAAAAGATCGAAAATCGTCGTGGTGGTGGCGTGGCAATTATATGCCGAAATGATTGGAAGATGGAGCCGCTACCAAATCTGACAAATAGCTTTGAGTGCCTATGGGCCAAAATTACAACTGAAAACTCAAGTTTTCATGTGGCCTCTATATACCATCCTCCCGATCATACATACAACTCTGATGATCTTGTTGAATTCTTGACTGACTCATGCGAACAGCTATTATCGTCATTGCCTAACATTAAAATCATAATTGCAGGCGATTTGAACAAACTGAATATTTGTTCACTATTAAACCAACAATCTCTGTTCCAGATAGTTAAAAAACCTACTAGAGGAGATAACATTCTAGATCTTTTTATCACGAACATTCCACACTATTGGAAAAAAGTAAAAGTTGTAAAAAGCTTAGTAAGATCAGACCACAAAATGATTATAGCATACCCTCGAGATGTTGTAAAAGCAAAAAGAAAAGACTCATATATCAGAGATGTAAGGCAGCATAGAAAACTAATTATGTGGAAAGAACTAGAAGATGTTGACTGGAATGATATAAATAAGGAACATTCATTGGACGAGATGGTCGAAAAGTTTTACAAAATTATCGAGCCTAAATTTGAGAAAAGTTTTCCGACGATTAAAGTTCGCACATCCACTAGAGACCCGCCGTTTATATCTCCCCTAGTAAAACATTTATTAAAACAAAGGAAGAAAGCAATTAAAGCCAGAGACAGTGAGGCTAATATTCGGTTACAAACCCAAATAAATAAACTTATTCGAAGAAATCAACTCCACGCCGTACGGAATGAAAATAAAAAATACAAATCTGGAACAAAAGACTGGTGGTCAAATATAAATAAAATTACAGGAAGAACTGATAACAAAATACCAGTTACATCTTTCATCGACGCCGATGAGATAAATAATTTCTTCCATGATGTTTGTACCGACCCACTTTACACGGCACCAGAGTTACAAGAAATTCCAGAAGGTACCAGAGTTCCTAAGTTAACAGTAGAAATGGTCTCCAAGTTTCTTCAAAATCAAAAACGTACATCGGCAGGCCCCGACGACTTACCACATTGGTTTTGGAAAGAGTTTGGAGTCGAATTAGCACCAACCATCACACAAATATTCAATTTATCTTTGAGAAATGCTAACGTCCCGAGAGCTTGGAAAAGAGCTGATATTGTACCAATACCTAAGGAATCGACTGTAGAGAATTGCAATCGGTTAAGACCCATCTCCTTGACCGACATAATCATGAGAATATTTGAGAAATGTATATATAAAGCCGAAATTGCACATTCTATTCATGACATTATTGATTCAGACCAATTTGCTTATAAAAACGGCCACAACACTATAATGGCCCTGATTAAGTGCCAACATATGGCATTAAAATGGCTGGAAGACGGTGCCAGATATGTGAGAGTCTTTTCATTCGACTTAAAGAAAGCCTTTGACAGTGTGCCGCATGACATCCTTTGTAGCAAATTGAAAAACCTTCCTCTCAATCCATATATTATTAACTGTAGTTTCTTGGACAATCGTCATCAAAGAGTAAAGGTTGATGGAATTAGAACAAACTACGTTAACATCAATAGAGGAGTTCCTCAAGGAACTGTGTTGGGTCCAGTACTGTTTTCGATAATGGTAAATGACATTAAAACAGTCAATACCCAAAATGAATTAGTGAAATTTGCTGACGACTTGACATTAGAAATCCCCGGGTATGATCATGGAGATACATCAATGATGGAGGTAAGCAATATTAAAGAATGGTCCGAAAGAAATAGAATGCAGCTCAATATGGAAAAAACATATGAAATGGTCATACAAAGTAAAATCCCAACACCCTTACCGACTCCCATTCCAAATATCGTACGTAAATCATGGCTGGAATTATTAGGAATAACGTTGGAAAATGTACCTGATAAATGGGACTTACACTTTAAGGAAATGATTAGCAAAGCAGGAGGAAGAATGTACATATTGAGAGTTTGTAAGTATTATGGTATACAAACCAAACAGTTAGACCTTTTATTCAAAAGCTTAATAATGTCGTTATTTGTTTACGGAATTGAACTTTGGGGAGGCACCCATAGCAAGTACATTGATCAAATCGAAAAATTCATTGGCCGTGCATATCGAAATGGTTACATATCAGAAAAGTATGATTTAAAGAAATTATTGTGGACAGAGACAGGAAATTATGGAAGAATATTACAAACAATAAAAACAATGCATTACAAGAATTGTTGCCGAATAAGTTAAATAGACAATTAAGACAGAGGGGACACGAGTTCGAGTTACCTGTAATAAGAACCGAACGTTATAAACGCACTTTCATAAACAGATGCCTTTTTAAATTTGTATAATAAATCCACTTATTATTGTCTTGGTCTTGTAGATTACAGCCAATTATCGTCTTAGTTTTATAGTAATTAATAGTTAAAATTATGTAAATAACAGTAAATCTTATCCTGTAATATTTAATCTTAGAAAACGCTGTAAACTCAAACGTGTGTTTTGAGTACTATTCTTGTAAGAATAATAAAGAATTCTATCTATCTATCTATATATGGCAATTGTATTCCAGCAGCACAATCCTAGACGCTAGTCACGCAACATTCGACTGGAAGTGCAACAAAACATATCTTTTTAATTAATATTCAAAAAGTTGTTTTTTTCAACAGACAGTAGCGTAGCCAGCCTGTCGATTTGTCCCACTATGCTAATATGTTGGTGTTCACTGACTGTAAAAACAATAGATTTCTAAAGACATGAATAATTATAATAACTCGAAATTTACATAGCGGGACAAAATCGTCAGGCTGGCTATGCCACTGTCAACAGATAACAATATATGGCAATTTCATAAAGTTTTCTTTACCATTCAGCAGAGCACAGGAGATGTTTCGTTGAACACGGCTCAACGTTTGTTCCAAAACCAATGTTCAACATGTTGAATAATTTGACCTACGAGTGCTCACTTCCCCCACGTCTGTTATAACCGGCTAATGTGCACTCGTGCACCAAATGATTCAATATGTTGAGTATTCGGTACGAATATACGTGTGAACAAAAGCTTACAAAGCGTTGGCGGACACTGGCGGAACTTGTCTACGCTAAAGTTCACCAGTGAATTTTAGCTCGGCAGATAGCTTTCGTGTGCTGCCGGAATTGTTCATTCCGCATATTTCTCTTCGGCTGCTGAGGTATATTTGGAGCATGCGTTAAGCCGCACCTGTTGACATGTTTTTCAGAAACATCAATCTTCTTCTGTGCTGAATGGAAAAAAAAACAAACTTTCCGTACAATTACGGCATGCAGAAGAGAGTTGAGTGAAAATAAAGATTTAATATAGGCATACATAGCCGTTGTAAATAGGCAATGAATGAAATTGTTTTACACGTCACTTGAATTACTATCCATTTGCAAATGAAATTGCAAATTTGTCGGCGAGGTATATGTTGCATTTTCGTCGCATTCATAAGACGTGAGCTACTGCATGAAAACATGAAAAAGCATGGGGCGACCGTTGAACTGTAGTACCATAGTATCTTCTCCTAACTTAGTTATTGTGAAATGAAACCTTTTTCTCTGAATAATTCGATTATCTGAAGAAGAAAATTCACGTCGCGTTGCCCCATCACGCCTGCCTGCCTGTGTGGGCCTTTACGCTCGACTGCTTTCTTTTCTACGTTAAGATTACTATGATATGTGAACATGAATACAGGAAAATATATCACCGAATAAAGAAAATCGGAAGATGAAGAATTTTAATTTCTCAGCTAAGGAAAATCCGTTCTGTGCATCGGTTCTGCTCATAACAATGGAAGGGCCCTCTCTGGTGTGACACCGCGGAAATTGGTAAAATTGAAAAATACTTAGCCACAAATCTCAATACTTAGGCTTCAAACTTGGTGAGAAAAAAGATAAACAGATACTACACAAAATTTTTCTTGCACAAAAGATTTAAAGCTTGCACACAGCAAAAACGAATCATCTGAATTTAATAACCTTGTGTATACTTTAAGCCTCAAAGTAGCCATTTCACAGCTGTCATATGTGTATGATGTCAAAAGTTTGGAGAATGCGTATTCGGAGTTATTCAATAGTTTTCTCTTTGATAGCGATGCAGCAATGCACAATGTGAACCAGTGATCAGATTTTCGGATTGAAACTTCATAAACACCAATTTCTGCGGTGCTCTGGTGTAAGAATGGGCAAATTTCGTGATCAAAGTTGACTTTATATTCATTTTAAAAAAATACAATTACATACTAAAGTATAACCCATGCAGCTAACGTATCCATGAATGCGAAGTTTAAGAACAAATATTATATATTATTATCGCTGACAAGTGATGATTATTAATTAGAACCACTTTGTATCAGCGCTCTTGAATTTGTTTCGGAACCTATATACGACATAATTCAGATTTCAGAACATGGGAAGGACACAAAAATACTAGTGACATATAATATACTCTGATTCAAATCATTTAATGTTTTATTGATATAATGCAAGTTCTTGATAGTTACAAATGCAGTGTGTTTCAGGGCAGTTTCCTAGGGGACAATTAGCATTGCACCAATCATCCATATCATCTGACTCGTATGGAGGAATACTGACGCACCAGCCAGGCTCGGGTGGGTTTATCAGCTCAATCGTTTCAGTGGCTGTCGGCTCCGTGGGTTCCGTAGGCCTGGTACTGGGGTTTGATGCATTAACTCTTCCTCCCTCCAAGGCACGGGTGACAGCTGTAAGCAGTGGGTATTTCCCTTCGCCACATTCAATACCTTTAAAATCATCCAAATCCAGAGCCCAGAACATGGCCAAGGAGGCCTGGAAAAAACGCAGAAATATTGATACATTTTGATGGTCGGCTATTAGAGTAATTCATTTTGCTCAAATTTATCAGTTGGGCTTACGGAGTTCATCAAATGTTTGAAAAACTCCACGAAAAACTCCTAACTTCAGGGTTAGAATTGACCACTCTCTAACCCTTTTGGATAATGAAAAAAAACATAGACTAGTCAATATGATTGGTCAATTCGAAACCGGAAGTTAGGAGTTTTTCAAATATTTTAATACTTTTATGAGCTGCGTAAGCCAACTGATAAATTTGAGCAAACGAGTTTCTCGATATTTTTCGAAACGCTTCTATTGTAAAAGAACTTCGCAAACTTCAATTCCCAACGTAAATTTGATGGGATTTTTATTCTATTTTAGATCAAAATATCTTCTCTAAACATAGCTATTCTGTAGATGAATCGTACCTTTCTCTTTGACCAAGCCAACTTTGTCCTGCATTAAACTTTCCTGTGTGTCGTAGCCGACCCACGTATTGCCAGAATAACCATACGGTGCGCCAGCAGCGTTCTTCTTCACGACGGTCAGCGGCATTTTACATATCTCGTAGTATGACAGGAGTCCCGCCTCACCCGTGTATCTGCCTGCTGGCGGAGCGCTATTTGCAGGAGCATTTAAGCCGTTGTTTTGGGGATCCACGAGATTGAATGCCCGTCCATAGGTTGCCATACCGAGCGCAATTTTTTCACCAGGCATTCCCTTTTCCATCCAGTATTCAACGGCGTACCTATAATATATAGGTCAGTGTGATTAATGTGATGAATTCTGATTTGTTGAGATTAAGCTGAATTCCGTCGGCATGCATACTCTGAGAATATGACGTCATACCTGACAGTAAGTTTATCGTCACCATACATTGCAGTGTGGTGTCCAGTTTTTCGTTCCCAATAAGTATGTAAGTCATACGCCATCAAGTTAATGAAGTCAAGGCTTTTTGCAAGTTTGTCGACTTCATATCCGGCGTCAATGATAGGGTATCCGGCAGGCACTGCGGCTGTCAACAATAAGCGCTCTTTACCAGAGTCTGCAGCCTCGGCTACAAACGCGGCCAAGAGCTCGTCGCAAAGGGCGGTAAAACGTTGTTTATCCTCAGGGGGAGAATTTCCACGACCCGCCGGGTACTCCCAGTCCAAATCCAAGCCATCAAACCCGTATTCACGAAGGAAAACGATTGATGAATCGATGAAAACCTTTCGTGTTTGAGCTGTTGCAACCATGTTGGAGAACCTACTCACAGGGCCGTCTTCGTGTGCCCAGCCACCGACTGCTAGCGAAAGTTTAAGATGAGGGTTTTTCTGGAAGAAATATAAAAGTATAAGGCAATATATGAAAAGTAGAAGACAATACATGAAATAATTTTAGTGAAAACTATTGTGTTGTAACATCGCGAAAATTCTGCACTCTAGCTCAATTAATCGGGTAAAGTTTTAGATAAAGAGATATCGAATACTAAACCCGTTTGACTTTAGCAAATCTTAGAAACATCTTTTCGTCATTCTGGTCGAAGGTTGCCAGTTTGGGCCCGTCAACAATCTGTGCAAACGCGTAGATCACATGGCTGCACAGGGAGGCATCGACATTTTCCGGGTAATATTTCATGGGATCAGGTCTGTACTGAGACCAGCTCGTGTAGTAACATACACTAACATATTTAGCACTTGTTAAAGATGTGCACGCCAAGAGGAAAATTGACAGATACGACATTTTTGAGTAAATCATAAACGATGAAAAACCACGCTTTTTTTTCCAATCGATGGAGATGAATTTGCCTATAAAAAGATCGTAATACAATATGTCGCCGAGTTGCTGACACTTGAACGATAATTTGGGCGTGGTGTTTATTCACATATTGAGTTTTACCCGACGAATTTTGCTTTGTATAAGTTATTGCACTTCGGGCGAAATCTGTTGGGCGAACTGAATATGTGAATAAACACCCGTCGCAATTATTGGTCTAGTTTTGCTCCTGCGAGCTGGTGTCAACTTACGGCATTGAAACAGATCTCTCATTAGATGTTATCAGTGAAACGTTTTGGCACTGTGTGGCTCATGACATGCTTTGTAGCAAACTAAAAATTCTCCCCTTAATCCGTATAATTATTATAAATTGGCTTAACAATTTCTTGGAAGATCGTTGCCAGAGAGTAAAGCCTGATTTGAGAAGAAGATATTTTGCGAAGATTAATAGACTGAGTCCACAAGGAACTGTATTGAGGCCAATATTGTTCACGGTATAATGATAAATGACATTAAGACAGTATATAAATGCTCAGAATGAACTATTAAAATTCTCTGACGACCTAACATTAAAAGTGTAGTCCTAGGTATGTATGATTGTCGAGACACAGCTATATAAACGATTTCAAGAACGAATTATGCTCAGATTGTATCTTCCTACAGTATAATTTTGTCACTTTTCCTCTCCTAGTTACCTGCATTTAGATAAGAACCCCGGAATTGCATTGTATTGTTTATGTGATGATTTAAACCGATATAGCTGCGAGGATTTACCGAATTATACAAAAAGGTTGTTTTTTACAGCAATGTCTATAAGGATAGAGTAAAGTCGTCTTGATTTCGACTATACTGTACTTTCACTTCTGCCTACCTCTTAGTCCATGGGCGTTAATCTGACGTTAATTGTGGGGGACCATGCATGCATATTCATATAATTATCCCGCTATGCCAGGCTGATTTCTATTGAAAGTGAAATTGTTTTGACAAGAAATTAGCCATAGCAGAATATATGAATATGGCCTCCTCAATTAACGCTCGATTGACGCGCCAATTCGATCCCCTTCGTAACTTAATTTTATATTTCTTCTATACCCTGTTGTATTAGGGGTAAAAATGCAGTGAAAATGCTTGCTAAAAAGTTTGTTTTCAGCAGAATGTATTGTGATTTTGTAGTATAGTGTATGCATGTTGGGGCTTTTTTGTGTGGTATGAGTGGTGAGTACTAATATATAACTCTTAACTCTGTGAGAACTTGTTCATTCAGTCATCAACGCTCTGAGCACTTGCTCGTTTGCTCGTAAATATTTCAGCAGTTTTATATTTGCATACAACGAAAACACTTTACAGGCATCTTTATAGATAAGTAAAATTTATTCTACTTCTATGTTAACGTTAAACTTTTAGAAATATTCGCTTAATGGTCTTTTGCGGCTTATTTACTTGTCGTTATTGTAACTATGAATTTCGTCAATGAAATCAACAGAACGTTAACGCTGGGATATATGGATTTACGTTCCCTGCGGTCACCCGTGAGATATGTTTTTACCACTTGAACATAAAATCCATATCAATTTTCGAACTGTATAATATCCAAGTGCTGGATATGTGCTTATGTGCAATCTGATTGGCTCTTTACCTGGCAGATATTAGCTGATATCCGTCTATAGTAGATAAACGTAAATAAAATGACTGAAAGATTTGGAAAGTTAAGCGATAACAAAATTCAAATTTTATTCTAAAGTACACTGAACTTCGCGGCTGGTCTTTGCTGAAGGGGAGAAAATTTAAACGTTAGAATAAGGCCTGTTTCAGACGTCGAACTTTTCATGTGCCGAACCTAATGTTAATGAGCGTCTTTGTTTAAGTTGATTTGCATTCGATTCGGCACATGCATGAAAAATTCGACCTTTGAGACAGGCCTATCCTAAAAGTATGCAACGGCATTTTGTTTAAAAACGATTATTTTACAAACTATACAGTTTGTTTCAGCTTTTTCGTATATTAATTAAAACACGTTTGAAAAAAATACACGAACAGCACTTAATTGAAAAGTTGTTTAGGAATTAATTAACTAAATTATATTTAATTTGAAGTTGTTTTATCCAGCGCTTGTATAACAGTTGATCTAGAGTTAAATATATTATAACAGTTGATCTGCAATTAAATGTTTTCTATAGTATTCTTTAACCATAAACGCTCCGACAAAAAACCCCAAAATTCCCAGTAAGATATCAAAGACATCAAGTAATGTTCACTTACTTCAATTCCCTTTGCAACTTCGAAGTAAAATTAAACACCCAAATGTTTGAACGAACAATTTGAAGACTGCTGAGATTGTATATTTCGTCAGTAAAATTTCAACCCTTTGCATTGCCTCGCCTAATGACCTGCATTTATATAAGGGCTCCGGAAGACAGGTTGTTTTGTATTGTGCATTTGATGATTTTAGCCAATTATATTACGATGATTTTTCTAATAATATAACAAAAAGTTTAGTTTTTACAGCAATATACAGGAGTTGCTTAAAGCTTCCTTCACCATTCAGTAGAAGATTGCATAATTTAATTTAGTTTTTAACAGTTTTAAGTTTAGTTTTAGTTTTTAACTTACTTTTATTTTATTTAGCAACAGAGTAAGGTATAACTTTTAATTCGATCTTTCAATTAGATATTATTAATAGAAACCACAGACCACCGCAAGGGAAAAAATACGATCGCAGTCGCCGTTCGTTTCTGAACGACGGAATGTTATGAACTGCTGAGAACGACAACATAATATCAAATCGAATCCTTAGAAATGTCTGTCAGACTTGATTAATAAAAGGTTCAACATCGGTCTCACCGCGGTTCGGCCTCGGTCTGGCCTAGGTTAACCAGGGTTTTTGTTAGGTTTTTTCTTGACAGTACTGTATAATAACTGGACTGCTAAATGATTTCTAAATTGTAATTTTTTATGATATAGTATAAATCCAAGTTACGCAAATAAATTATATTCACCAAATCAACAGAATTGCCGTCTTCGAGCATCGAAGAAGATCTAAAGAAGCATCGAGCTTGTTATTTCAGAATGCTAACATTTAAAAATCTATCAATTGATAAGAACGAGCAAACCAACTCATCGATAGTGTTAGTCCAGCGTATTGACAGCATCGGAATTTGTCAACGTTGTTCATCCAGTTACCAAATCCACGATAGAGACTAGTGTTGTAATAACCAGCCTTAGAACATTTTGACCATCCTTCTTGATTAAACGATGATCCAAGATCTTCATCATAACACAATCCATACCGGTCACGATGATTGCTTGGTTTGCAGCAATAACCAGAAATTCAGGACATTAATTACCATAAAAGTTCATAATGCCAGGATTTCGCAATCAAAGATGGCTGCCTTGTTATTATAAATTATAAGACAAGAGACAAAATTTGAAATTAAAGCAACCTCCATCTTACATATTGCAGTTGCGAACTTCGATTTCAACTCAGTACTTTTATGACAATTTTTTCATATTTTTATCTTACGTTTAACAGGTTCCTCAGTAATGTCATCTCAGCAACTTGCTAACCATTATATTTCAAGGAGCGAAGGCGTTGCGGAGATGACATCACTGGGAGGTAAAGGTAAGACCAAAATATGAAAAAAATGAACTCAGATTGTACATTAAAAGTGTTAGAGACTTTATGTTAGTGTTTTGTTTACAAATAAACGCACTTGCTGCCCATACAATGAACTCGAAATTTCAATATTGCACTCGGCCTACGGCCCCACGGGCTCGTTTTCCACTGATTATTTCTGGTTCTCGCAAACTCTCACGCGTGTTTCTATAACTGTATAAAAACACGGAAAATTTTTTCTATTTCTTAATTATTAAATTCAGTTTTCACGTAATATGAAGAATTATCAAGCCTAAGATTGTGGTTGATAATTGCAAACTGAGGCTCGATAATTCTTCATATCATGTGAAAACTGAATTCAATAATTGTTTTATTAATTATTGAAAAGAATTAACATATTATAACTTTCTTTGCTCGAATTTGTGTCGATTTCACATTCCCGCTCTATTGGGACGTTGATGACTTCGCCATTGGTGTGACGTCAAACGTGTTATACTACATACTTAAAGTATGCTCCCGAGGGAAATAGTGAGTTTCTGAGGGAAATAGTGTATTGAGACTTTCAGACTCTTGGGACTCTATTTATCACACGTTATGACGTAATAGCGTGCATGACAAAAAGTCGCATCACACGTTATGACGTCACACGTTGGACATGATGATTTCACACATGGCACAATGTTAGGCTGTGAATTCTTTTAAATACAGGATAATTAATAGTTATTCGCAAACGGATAACGCGAACTGAGGCTTGATAATTCTTGATATCATGCGAAAACCGAATTCAATAATTGTTTTATTATGTATTTCCTTTTTAGAGAGGAAGCCTGCATCATTATTGGCAACAAACCACAGCGGCAAAATGACGTCACCTACGGATAATTTTCAATGTCGTATAGGTGGCAAAATATTGAGAATTATCTGTAGGTTTTTAGCCAATCACAATCGAGATTGCATTAGTAATGCATAATAATTATACTTATCAATACCTGCGCCTTTATCCTCAACATGATGAGACTGATACTTCTTTTTTTACTGATATCGCCTATGGTACTTGTGCGCACGCGCAAAATTTGAACAAGTGAAGGCTGGTAATTAGCAACTAGCTGATTGGCTAAGACGAGACGTTTGTGTCTCAGTGAAAAATGTCAGCAATTTAACTGTCATTTTGCAAACTATTTTTTAAAAGAAATGTTTCGAAAACACAATATGAAAGAATTTAAAATAATATCAGAACTGGAAGAGTTAAAAGTGAAAAGGAACAACTCGTAGCTTATAATCCTTTAAATGGTAGGTGTCTACTTTGTTATTTCGAGGTTATTTCGTGTTTTCTGTACGAATATATTTTATGACCTTGGTACAGTATGTCGTTTTGCTCGGTTTTGTGAAGACCTAACCGATTATTTAAGATTTACATCATCGTTTTAACTTAAAGCGTAATTCGGAGTTTTGATATAACAAATTTATAACTTTCAAGCTTTTATAGAGTCGACTGCAATCACTGCATGAATTCAATAATCGAAAAACAACATTCGACGTTTACTGCTTGGTTATTTATATTATTTGTGCTGTTTTGATTTTTTGAAGGTTTAGTTATAATGAAGTATTAACTCTCACTTAAACTGTGAAAGCCTATAACTTCATGCAACGTAATGCAGAAGGAAAAAAGGGTGATTTCACTTCATCTTTAATTTAACACAGCTGTGTTTGTTTCCGAAAAGTTTGAAACATCAGCTATCGGCTTTACATTTACAATAGGTCTGGCTAGCTCAGGAAATATTTTGCTTCGTTTGAAATGGCGAGGGGTTGCTGCATGCATGTATTTCTAGCCTTTGATCCTTAACTGGAATGTAATATATCTAGGTGCGGTTTAACTAGGAGTCTTGATCAAAAGCCTTTTGATGGTTTCTAGTAGTAGTCCCCCAGCCCAAGATATAAGCATGGATATACAATAATGAAAATTTGTAATTAATAAATGAGCGAATAAATTTAAACAAAAAAGTCACAAGACTAGCTTTTTGTATCGAAATACGACAACATAAACGACAAGTAAGGAACTTGTTAAGAAGTTTTAATTCGTTGTAATGATCATGAGGTTCATATACGTATATCAACATAAGAATCGCTACGGTGGAAAGCAGCCGTAAAGCCAAGGTTATGGCTACTTCGTATTTCGGTTGTTGAACGCAATTCAAACAATAGATAAGATAATGAGATTATAAACCTCATTTAGCCACATTATCATCTCATTATCCATTGTTTGAATTATATTTGACGCTAACCTAAGTAGATACAATACAAGTGCCATTGATTCAGAACCAGTGGGTCACAATACCCGGGGGACAAACTCCGGCCACGTGGCAGCAAACTTTTGCTCGGCAGTAAATCTGTTTCGTACAAAGATTTAGAAATTTTGTTCAATGATAACTTTTACAACATTTATTTAGTTTTATCACGTTCTCTACATTTTTGCACTCAATTATATCATAGTTACATTGGGTTCAGATATATAAAGAGCAGAAGAGGAACGCGGCAATAAAATCAGAATTTTGACACAGTGTTAGATGCCTAAAACTCGTCTTTCTGCAACGCTTCGTACAATGCGGTATTATTTGCCAACGGAGAATCCATATTATAGTGATATAAGTCCTTGTGATAAGCCTCCATCATGTACAAGGTATCGTTGATAGCTCTGCCTTTGCTTACATTTGATGTGTAGCATTTCTTACACGTGTCATACGCTGGGCCGAGACACGCAACACACGCTGGCAAGTCGATTTCAGCAGCAGAACAGACACCAACACATCCGGCAATGGCACCAGCACATTTCACCCATTCGCTTGTGCTACAATGAGTAGATTCACATTGCTCATTGCAACCGCCATCACAATTACAGCAGAATATATTACATTTCCCATTGCCACAGCACAAGAAATTGCCTTTTCTTTTGCAGCAAACCGCTTCCAGACTGGTTACAAGCCCCAGTGCAATAACCAATGTAAGCAGAAATTGAACGTTCATAATGCTTGCTTGATTGATTTAAGTGCTTGGCTAAAATAGAAGAACGGTTATAGTAGCTATTAACAAACTGAAGACTAGGCACAGTGAGGCTAACGAAAGAATGTGACAACGACATTTTGTGTAGTCCAGGCAAGGTAACAGGATATAAACTAATGCAACTTCGGATTTCCAAGGCATGCGTAGACCGCAGCAACTTACGCCAGAAATTTCAATGTATTTACATGGGGGAAAAAATAAGATTGAAAAATTGATGAGATAATATTGTTATTTTTTAAGGCTTTTAATTCTTATAATTTGCACCCGTTTCACGAAAACCCCAGGCTTTTGAGTTGAATGCATAAATGGATGTTAATATAAAATCTTCGTGCATTGGCCTAAATCTACTCTCGCGATTGGTCAACATCAATCACGTGGTTTCTTGTTGCCTGGCGACAGATCATGGGAATCATAATTTATTCGCAATAACCAATGAAAATCATAGTTTATTCAATAAATGACAGCCTGCAACCAAGCTTTGATCTTCAGTGCAGCAATGAATGAACTCAGATTGTACATTAAAAGTTTTAGAGACTTTATGTTTGTGTTTTGTTTACAAATAAACGCACTTGCTGACCATACCATGAACTCGAATAATAATATTGAAATTTCTGGTTCATTGTATGGTCAGCAAGTGCTTTTATTTGTCAACACAACAGTCTCTAACCCTTAAATATTGCATTTCATTTTCAAATCTTACTCTTAAACCATGATTTCAAGTTACAGTGCGGGAAAATATACAATGGTGTTAATTAATCAGAGGGTATTTATAGAAACATTAGTGCATTTATTAATAAATATTGCAATTAAGGGCCGTGAAAAAGAGGAACATTAAATTCACTTACCGAATAGTAATGTTGTCTTTGTGCTATTTCTTCTGTAGTTTCCTTCTCGAGGCTTCTTCCTTCTTTGTCTCTTACGCGATGGTTCGTTCTTTTTATACTCACCCTATGTAGGTTTCACCCACGTGACGTGTGAAGTCTCAGTGAGAAGACTCAAAACATCTGACGACTCAAAACAAATCATCGGCTATATGAAACAAACTTTTTTTGTATTAGTTAATTCATGTTTTCCGGCTCCCGTTGATAAATTGCTTATATACAGGGAAGCCATCAATCAACTATTTAGTGGGAGAGCAAGATTTTTGCAATCATTGTCAGTAGGAGATTATTTTTCTATGAAAACAGTTGTTTGTTTGAATTTCTGCCTTTTTGTTGTTTAACAGTAATCAAAGCGACATTTTCCATTTCAAAATTCGATTGAAAACGCCATGTTATGACCGTTAACCTATCCTATAAAGTTCATGCATTCGAATTAGCTCCATTTTTCGGTTTGAAATAATTCGTAATCATCTAAAGGTCTAAATATTTACTATTTTAAAACGAGGCATAACAGGGCTCCATCTCAACGAACCCAGTTCACTCCCCGACCATAATACCACTTAGAGAACACCACTATCGTTCCACTCTGGCGATTAAAAGCGCAAACACACAAAAATAATCCGCTAAATTTTTTTTTCATATTTTGTAATATACGTTTTTCGGTCCCCATTGATATATTGTTTGAAATGCATGCAGCGCAGCGATCCATCATCTATTCAGCGGGAGAGAAAGACATAGTCGTAGTCATGTCAGTGGTTGTATTATAGAAAAATATCGCATCACGAAACCTGTTATTGTCTTTAGACCAACATTCCGAAGTCTAACTTGATTAGTGGCGAAGCGACGGCGAGTCAACAAATGACAAAGCCAATTATTCACCCGATGCACAGTTATAATGAATTAGGCACTAGAGTTTTCCAAGTATGGATGAAATACGCCATACCCTTGCTGTTCAATTAGAAAAAACACTTCGCAACTCAAACGATCTTTTTAGCAGCTATTTGCATGGTATTTATATCGGTATGAAATAAGTTGTTTCTTAACAAGGCAGGGTTGATAGTATGTTAATAATCCATGCAACATTAAAGATTTAGGCTGCAAACGTTGCACGCTCGCTGTGTTCTGTAATTATAGATTTCAAAATGCAAGCGAATTTTTCAACATCATTGTTGAACCCCCGCGCGCGAGATTGATATTTGCAAACATTTTTGTTTGTTTAACTATGCACACTCTTCTTATTTTTAGAAAAAACATTCTTTCGACTATTCTAGACTTACAATTAATTACCTGTTCACCGGGTTGAAGTAGTCATGCAGCGAAATTTTTTTTCAAATATATCGTATTTCTCACACCATTTAAGCAAAAAAGGAAAGATTTTGTTTCTCTAACACAAATCTCGCAACACTTTCAATCGTTGTTGCCATAGTTACAAAGATATGAGACATAAAATATAGGTGTTGCGTTGAAATAAATAGACGCAAAGATACTTATAGCAGATGATACCAAATGGCAAAGTATACCCTATTCATCAGCCTCTGTCATAAAGATAAAAAATACTCAAATATATAGCCACAGAACATTATTTGTTTCCCATGTTAAAAAATTACGTTAAAACGACTTCATAAACTGAGGTTTTCTGATGGAAAGGAAAAAGATTTTCATGGAACATATTTTAGGCCTACGCGACATGAATCTCCTATTAACTATGGACAGATACTCGCTGAGAAATTTAGACGAAATCATGAATGTTATAGTGTTGAGAAAATGCCATTTG
Source organism: Dendronephthya gigantea (assembly GCF_004324835.1). Classification (NCBI taxonomy): domain Eukaryota; kingdom Metazoa; phylum Cnidaria; class Anthozoa; order Malacalcyonacea; family Nephtheidae; genus Dendronephthya; species Dendronephthya gigantea. Next base: position 375,924 of record NW_021163182.1, on the reverse strand, counting down.
TGAAAAATACTTTGCTATTGTTTTGCGAATTATCTAAAGCAATAAAACACAATGATATAGAAAAAGGGAACAATGGAACCAATGACGGTAGTTCTCAGGGAAAAGCCGTCGCTTTACTTGGAGAATGAAAAACTTAGCACTATTTTATGTTTCAATTTTAAATTTTTTATCATGCAAACCTGAAAAAACCGTGTTTAGGGGAATTTGTCTGGGATCTGCGGAGTAATATTGGCAGAGGTTTTGCACAACTTCTCCGCTTCATTTTTTTCATTCCATTTAAGAAGTTAATGATCATAAATTAAAATCTTGAATAGAAAATTGCTCCCATTCCCTCCCAACTTGTATTGTTCTCTTTTGCTAGACATGGGGGTGTTGGAAAATACTCGATTAATAATATTTAAAATAAGCTTTTCTATTTATCACATTGAAGCGAAACCAAATTACTTTTCACAAACATTTATTTAAATTTGGGAGAATAATGCCACAAAATATCACAGTTACATTGTTTTAATAAACATAAAGGGCAAGAAGATTAAAGATGTGTCAGATGCTTAAAGTTCACCCCTATTAATCTTTCCGAGCAGTTCGGAATTATGTGCCAACGGAGTATCCGCATTGTAGTGATACAATTCTTTGTGATAAGCCTCCATCATGTACAAGGTATCGTTGATCGCTCTGCCTTTGCTTACATTTGATGTGTAGCATTTCTTACATGTCGAATACGCTGGGCCGAGACAGGCAACACACGCTGGCAAGTCGATTTCAGCAGCAGAACAGACACCAACACATCCGGCAATGGCACCAGCACACTTCACCCATTCGCTTGTGCTACAATGAGTAGATTCGCATTGCTCATTGCAACCGCCATCACAATTGCAGCAGAATATATTGCATTTCCCATTGCCACAGCACAAGAAATTGCCTTTTCTTTTGCAGCAAACCGCTTCGAGACTGGTTACAAGCCCCAGTGCAATAACCAATGTAGCCAGAAATTGAACATTCATAATGCTTGCTTGATTGATATAACTTGGCTAAAAAAGAAGAATTGAATTCACATTACAGTGCAGGGAATTAAAAGGGAATAGAATGTGTTGTATTATACCTTAGCAATACGGACAAAAAGCCAAGTTAAAGTAAATTAACAAAGATATGTTTGTATATACAATAATGAACTATAAATAAAGCAGTTATGGGACTGTGAAAACAATAAAATTCGCTTACTGAATGTTAATGTCTTTGTTATCTTTTTTGTAGTTTTCCTCTCGAGTCCTCTTCCTTCTTTGTCTTTCCCGTAATGGTTGTTTATTTTTATACTCACATTCTAAAGGTTTTTTGCCCGTGATGCGTGGATTGAGACGAGGTAATTAATCATTTCCGTTCCCTGTTGATATAGAGTATTACATGTAGGGAAGCCATCCATCAACTACAACTTGGCGGCGTAGCGAGATATTTACAGTCATAGCCAGAAGGTGGTTATTTGTGTAGCGAAACAGCTGTTTGTTACTGGATGTCTTTAATATCAAAACAACATGCTTTTGCTTGCAAATGCACAACACATGCTGCATGGTCACTGTTATTAGAAATTTTAAAATTTGACCAATTTTTCAACTCAATCTTAAACCACAATATCGGCGACTTGCTAAAATTTGTGGGTTTTTTGCAATACTTAATGATATGGCCATTCGAAAATCCTATAAAATCATCAAAAGACTCATATTACATTTTTTCGAAACCAAATAAGTCTTAATCCTCCAAAGAGGGCTAAATAAATATTACTATGTAATCTAATCCGGGCATGATATAGCTTCATCTCAATAAACATCATTCTGTGTACATAACATAACTTAGACAATACAACTGTCGTTTCGATCTAAAAACGTAGAAAAAAAATTGCTTGTTTTCATTATTATTTGAATGGTAAATAATGATAAAAACAAACAAACTTTTTTCGTATATTTAGTGATGCATGTTTTTTGGTCCCCATTGATATATTGTTTACACGCAGTGCGGCCATCCATCATCTATTTAGTGGGGGAGAAAGTTTTTTTGAGACGTTGTCAGACGGTGGTTGCATCAGTTAAAAATATCGTATCATGAAACGTCTTTTTTAATCCAATATGTTATGGTCTCAGTTTGACTTGATTAGCTATAGTGAAACAATGGCCAAGTAGCAAATGGTAAGCCAATTATATGCCCCTAACGTAGCACTTGTTAATTTTTTGGAATACTGCCAGTTATGAATTCTGTCTTTATACGACTAGAAATTTCCATGTTGCGATAAAATCAATTGTTTTTTCCACACCGCACCCTTGGCTGTTTAACACTTATTTAATTAGATCTTCCAGTTTGGAAATGAATTAGCAAATGAGATAAGAGCTTTGCTTAGATAAGATAAATTCGTGGACTAATTACCTGTATATCAGGTTGTAAAGAGTTATATTTGTGTTCAACATGCATATTATGCTTAAAGCAGGTTTACAATGAGTGGTATTACAAGTATATCGTTAACCACCTTGTGATGAGTTTATTGTGGTGGGAGATGAAAAAGATATTTTTGTTCCTCAATGTGTTCAATGTCAATTCAACGTCAATGTTCGTCAATGTCTTGGCAATTTTTTGATAGGCATTTTCAACTACTTCTGAAGAAGATGGACGAATGCGCAAAATTTCATATATTCCATTTTTCGAAATAAACTCCATAATCCACAAAAAACGTCTAAACATCGATAAGATGTCGGCGGCATGGATTAGTATAGGGTTGGACGACATATTCATATATTCATTCATATTCATTTTTCTATTCTATTTCTATTGAAGCGAAGCTTTCAACAAGCAGTATGCTAGAAAACTTTTGCGATACTTTAATTTGTGACATTCACCCATATTTACCATAGCATACATACAACAAAACGTTTATTTTGTAAAAAAATTCCATCCAGTACACAATAGTGGTTTCGTGAAATCTTGTTCTAAGATTTTCACCAACATTTATTTCAACTTGGTACAATAATGCCTCAAATCATAATAGTTACATTGTATCAAAAAATATAAAAAGAATAAAGAGCAAAGCAGTCATAATATCAGTATGTTAAAAATGTACTAAATTTATAGATGCTTAAAGTTCATCTCTATTAATCTTTCCGAGCAGATCAGGATTGGCTGCCAACGGAGTATCCGCATTATAGTGGTATAATTCCTTGTGATAAGCCTCCATCATGTACATAGTATCGTTGATAGCTCTGCCTTTGCTTACATTTGATGTGTAGCATTTCTTACATGTCGAATACGCTGGGCCGAGACACGCAATACACGCTGGCAAGTCGATTTCAGAAAGAGAACAGACACCAGCACATCCGGCAATGGCACCAGCACACTTTACCCAGTCGCTTGTGCTACAATGAGTAGATTCGCATTGCTCATTGCAACCGCCATCACAATTACAGCAGAATATATTGCATTTCCCATTTCCACAGCATAAGAAATTGCCTTTTCTTTTGCAGCAAACCGCTTCCAGACTGGTTACAAGCCCCAGTGCAATAACCAATGTGATCAGAAATTGAACATTCATGATGCTTGCTTGATTGTTTGAATAATTGCTAAAACAGGAAATGTATGTAAACAATAATTATACAATAAAGCAGTTATTGGGCCGTGAAAACTAAGAAAATAAATTTCGCTTACCGAATGTTACTTGCGTGTGTTTGTTCTTCTACTCTGTAGTTTCAACCTTGAGTATTGTTTCTTTCACTGGCGTGATGGTTCTTTCTTTTTATAGTGGAAAAAGCCACGTGACATCAATCCGAAAACAAAAACACACTGGAATCATCGGCTACCCGGAACATACGTTTTTTTAATTATGCATTGGGTAATATCAGGTGATTCATTTTTTCCACTCCCTGTTGTTATATTGTTCACATGTCGGGCAGCTATCAATCACCTGTCGAGTGGGGGAGCGAAGTTTTTACAGTCATAGTCAGCCGGTGGCAATTGTTTTACTTAAGAAATATTGCATCTCTGAACGTCCAAACTTTTAGAGCTGCAAGGTTTGAGGTTTGTCGGTTCGAACTAGCGCATGCATGCCATGAGACGATCACACGAACAACCTGGTATATTTTTATACCTGCTATATGTTTACAAAAATGGCAATGCATAATTATCTGGTAGCACCCAGTTAATCATTTTATTTCAAGGATTTTGTTACGTTGCTTTCTACTAATTGTTTTCTGTAATTTCTTCAAAACCTCAAAAAGAGCGCGAATTTCTCAGTTTAATTGCCGTACCACAATGCACGCGAGGAAGATATTTGCAAAAGTGTGTTTGTTTTCCTATCAGCATTTTGCATCCATTAAGAAATTAAATACAGTTGTTTGAAATGATAAGTTCGCAATGAACATCGAGACTGTAATACGCTATACTCTACTCTGTCATCGTGTTTGAATGCAAACAAATTGTACAGGATAACTCGCGTTAGAGCTCGGTTTAGTAAAATATACCTTCCATAACTCGAGGCCTAATCATTGGGTGATAACGGAAATTTTTGGGCTACCAACATAATGATGCACTTTAGCAGTAAGTGCATTTTATTACAAGTAGCGTTTGACCCCTTGAGATGGGTTGAGTGCGGCGGTTGGAGACACCGCGGAAATTGCAATAGGGCCGTTTACCCTCGTTTACGATTTTCGCTGCGATTTCATGTGCAATTTTCTTCTTTAATAGATGTGAACGAGTGATTAATTATGAATGCTCTGGTTATAAATGTTCCTATTTGATTTTGGTGAGTAAGATTTAATAAAACTCAACAAAATATGACTTCAACAGAAGATTTGAAGCTTGCACACGGTAAAAACGAATTGTCTGAATTGATAACCTTGTGCTTACTTGCCTCAAAATGTGCTTCACAGCTGTGGCTACTGAGCTGTCAAAGGATTGCAAACGCGTTTTGTACGTCATTCAGGAGTAAACACGTATATAAAACACATTTATATAAATCATGCATCAGGTACATCAAAAACACGCTTTTGTCCGATCTTTGTTGATATATTGCTTACGTACAAGGAAGCCATCAATCACCTATTTGGTAGGAGAGCAACATTCTTTACAGTGAGAGTCAGCAGGAGGTTATTTGTCTAACGAAACAGTTGTTTGTGAATTAATGCCCTTGATTGTTTGTTATTGACCGCACACTTGCTGTTCACTGCTATTAATAAACACTTCAAAATGTACGATTTTTTTACTGCAATCTTTTTATTACTATTATTATCCCTCCAATCTCCAAACTTAAACCACAATATACACGACAATGAATAGCTACTTACAGAAATTTGTTTTTGTTTGGCGACGTTGGCGATTTTTGCATGAGTCTACTTAAAATACCACATGTTCTATTTTCGGAGTCATGGAAATAGCTAATTCATTTAATCCTTCAGAGGTCTAAATATTAAAAAAATTAAAACGAAGCATAACAGCGCTTCAACTCAATCTAAGCTAGGGCCTGTTTACATGGAGCGAGTTATCCCGGCTAGGCGAGGTAAAAAGCGCATCACATAATTAGTCTTTTATTATACCCCGTTTTCACCTCAAAACAGGCCCTATAAGCATTTAATTTTGTCAACGGTTTCTTCAGGGATAATACAATATATGCAAATAATCGACCGAAGTTTTTTTCGTGTTTTTGTTCGTGTTTTTTTTCGTATTTGGCAACTTTTGTGTCCCCACTGATATATGAATTACATGCAGCGCAGTCATCCATCCTATTTAGTGGGGAAGAAAGCTTATTATAGACGAGGTAAGTTAGTGGTTGCATTGCTAAAAAAATATCGCAGCAAGAAACCTCTTAATTTTTAGACCAACATGTTCTGAGACTGACTTGATTAGCGCATGGTGAACCAATTATTATCTCGTAACGCGCAGTTATATTAATCTGTGTTTAATGATTTCGGTCTGTGTTTTTCTAGAATTTTCCATAATTATGGCGATGAGGCTGTTTACTGCTGTTTTTTTGTTTTAAGCAATTGCTATAATATGACGACGAAATTAGTTGCTTGTTTACTTAAACATACAAAACTATTTTTTTATACTGTAAACAACATTGCTACCACTTGAGCAGTCGTGCTTCGTTCTACTCATTTCAAAATTGCGGTTCGCTCCTCAGGAACCAACGCAAAATTAAACGATTCGCAACTATGTGAGCTTTTGCAGCTTTTTCTACGAGGGCATTGAACTTCACCTAGCCTTTTTAAAACACATTCCAATAATCAGAACTTCCTTAGAACTCTTGCTGAGAATATTTCACGGAAGAAAAATGAATCGTATGCCAACGTTATTTCATGGCTACGCATACAACTTTCGTTTGGCTTTCTGAGAACTACACATAAACGTAACCGATGATCGAGGAAACAATTTAACACAATATTTTAGCTACCTTCGGTATTTCTGCAATCAGCCTAATTTATACAACATATTTAATATAAAATATATGAATTCACGTGTAATAATATACAAAAATTTGTTTAACTGAGATATTGTCTTTCGTATTCCTGGTACAATTCCTATTCTCCTATACGGCGCGGATTTTGTCTGCTGACATATCAGTCTTATTATATTAGGCAGTTCAACCATACGAAGCCTATATACACACTTGAACACATCATCAAAACGTTGCGAAATGGCTGTTATATTGATCTAGAGGTTCTATTGACCTCCAGGCTCTATAATCTAGAGATGATTATAATTCACTTTAGGGTATGAGTACCTGCATATAATTGAGTAAAAATTAACGCTCAGCCGGCTGTAAATAGTACTATGAGCATGCGCATAATTCATCTCAAATTATGCGGATTATGCGGCAGCTTCGATGGTTTCATGAGGCTCTTGCAAGATATCGCCTTGGAGATCAATTTCATGTGCCAATCATTGTCTTAGGTATGAACATGCCGGGTTAATTGATCTGCCTACCATTGAAAAATCCCAAAACGTAACAACTCTCGACAGTTTAAGCGACAACTAAAACATAATGGGGCAGTTCTTCGAAAGGCGTTTAGCTTAAACGGTGAATAAGCCAAATTTAAAATATACTCTCATAGATCTTGTGAATGACTGATATGTACTTCCATAAACTATTTATATTGAAATATTTCAGCTCAGTTGATCAATAAAAACATAACTTTGCTTTCCGTTTTGACCTTATCCACCGTTTAAGTTGGTTATCGTGAGCTTCCTCCAACGAACTGTTACTTCAAAAATTGATTACTGAAATCGTGTAGAATTTTATCTAAAATTCTTTCAATTGATTCAATTTTTCAATTTAATGCAATTAAATGCAAAATTCGTACATACATAATGCAGGATTCAAATCTCGAGAACGCCATGCAGCGCTACTGCGCATTAACATTTTTTCTGTAGAGTAAAGCCTGACTAACGAATTAAAGCGAAGTTATGAATTAGGTTTATAAAATAATATGGTTTGGAAGATTCTTCTTCACCTGTTTTTGTTTTTCCTAACCGTACCTAACCTCCTAATTATGCAATGCCAATGATGGCAAATTCTTAAAATTATTGGATGAGTTTGAGCGTGATATTGAGAATTATTATGGCAGAGGTTGGCCGCGATATCTGCCAAAGCCGTTGGCTGCGGCAATTTCATTCGTGCTCTGCCTTTCCGTTTGCATGCTGTTAAAATTTGGATCTAGTTATCACTTTTTCCGTGCCGTGCCAATAAATAGTTTCCAACTATATTGCACACCCTAAATTCTGAGCAGACGCGCTACTCATTTGACAGATTTGTATTTTTTAACACCAGTTAAATATCCAAAGCTGTTTTTTACTGTTCACTATATTTATAATATGCGCTATGTTCACTTTTGAAATCTTAGTACCCCATTTAGAATTTGAATGCTTTACTATTATGCTGAATGCACAGATACGAAAAATTGAAAGCGAGATGCTAAATTTGAATGGCTCAACCTATTTACCATGCTATTTACAGATGCCAGTATTCAAAAACTTCATTTCAATAGGGGGTACTTTTTATATACTCTTTTTATATGTATTGTTCTTCAACATTATTAATTGAAATAGTCTTCTGACGTACTATCTTCGATCACTTAACAAAATATCTATAGTTCATATCAAGGTTAAATGCAAACGAATGTAAGTAAGAACTTAGATTAAATTTACCATCCACAACCCGATGCTTAATTAATCACTTGCACTTCTCAGGTTAACATAAAAAACGCTTTTTTTTCAAAATTCTAAACACGCATCGCAATTGTGTATTAGTTATAGCTGCCTTTGGACCCATTTCTAAAAGGAATGGACACAGACGTGTTTTTAAGGATGATCAAATCTGCTTTTCGGTTAGGTCGCATAATTAACTTTTTTTTGAAACGTCGCACAGTTTGGATCTGAAGAAGTTAATTCAGATATTTTTTTACATAAAAGACGCATGGTTGATCAAATAACATCGGCCATATTCACGGTAATTATGCCCCCTGCAATTCTTAAATCCCATAAAATGCATTCAAATCTACACACATACAATTTTTCCGAAGCTGATGAATCCGTTATCCTATTACTCTATATTAAACTAATCCCAGACATAACGGGACCGATCCGGCTCTTTCCAAGCATTGTACTTAGTCAAGAATTGAAGCGAAACTCAGACAAAAAACTGCGGTTTATAATTAGATCAAAGCTTTAAAAAACACAATTGAAATCATGCACCCGCTGCATGAAACACATTTTTTTTTTCATATGTGGCAATTCATGTTGCGGATTCCTGTAGATATAGTGCTTACATGCAGCGCAACATCTGTCATCTGTAGAATGGACCTAGATTTTTGGGCGGGACCAAGATTTCTTGCAGACATTAGTAAGTCCATGCATGCATTGTTGTTTTTACTGAGCGCTCAGCACAACTACAAGCCTTTGGAGCTATTAGGTGAGTGAGATATAGACTAGTAATGCGAATATATTGGCATGATGGGGCTTTGTCCTCGAATTTGATAATATATTTAGTAATGTTTACTTCCTTTTCGAGTTTTTCAAACGGAAAGAAATTAAAAACGGTAAACAACCGCCACGAAATAATCAATTGAGGTCAAGCAGAGTTTTCTTCACTGCCAACCGAAGCCATTCGATAAGATAATTTAGTCTTTTTGTTGTTTCATGAAGAAATGGTGTTGATTTATAATAAAATTGCTTCTTTTCAAAAAATTCCTAGAATTGTGCACAATATTGCTTTAAATTAACTATTATCTAATCAGCCCATGACTTCATTAATTGGACTTCGACTCCCAATAAAATGTGGCGGAACGGCGTTGTTGGGGTTCTACTGTAGAAATTTTGAACCAAATAGTTTCCATGGAGTTGGTAATTTGTAACATCCAATCTACCTTTCCAGATTGGTATTGCCAAATTGCATGCATTCGGCATTGCCGTTTCCATATGCATGGCTGCAGCACCGCTTTATGATTTGGAAAGAAATTTGTGCGCACTATAAATTATGGATGTCTGTAATTGCTGTGTGTTTTAGGTAAAAACCGTGCACTCTTGTTGTTTCTAGAGACTAGAGTCAGTATTAAGTTTTGCAGGACAGAAATCCGGACCTCCAGGATTGCGAAATACTCGCATCGGAAACGTGGAACGCGGAAAATGCTCGAAGGGCACAGACAGGTGATGTTGTATGAAACTAATAAAACCAAGAAAAAGTCGCCCAATGACCATAAACCAGCTTACTAAAGTTCATTTTTTAAATGATTAATTGAAATAAACAAGTTATCTAGCTCGTATCATCCCTTTTAAATGGAAACGAATTTAAGCAATAATTTAGGTAAATCTTACCTTCCACAACCCGATGCTTAATTACCTGCAATTTTTGTTCGACATGTTAAACACGAATAGCAGTTGTATATTATAGCTGCCGTTGGACCCATTTCTAAAAGGAATGGATAAAGAAGCGTTTTTAAGGATAGCTAACAGTTCCGCTACTGCAAAGGGACCTCCAGGATTGCGGAATGCCGCCTTTGGAAATGAAGGTTTCGAAACAAAAAATCACTAATTTGTGGCGTTTCTTTCTTAAGGTTCTAGCTGCTGCTGCTGTTAGAACGATGTAGCAATTTTTCAAAAGTGGCAAAATAATCTTTATAGACTTCCACACGAACCTTTAGAGGATCAAGGTTATGTACTATAATTATTGTTATAGCAAAATATAGTGATTAAAAATTCAGGATCATTTTGCAAGCTGCCTATTAATTTCTGGTCTCACGATTTTCCTCGACTAGCTCCTCGCATTGGAATCGTGGAACGCGGAAAATGCTCGAAGCGCACAGACAGGTGATGTTGTATGAAATTGATAGAAGTAAGGAAAAGTCGCGCAATGACCGTAAAACAGCTGACTGAAATTTACTTACTCCTTCCATATTTCGCCGTCTAGTTGAACTGGGCAAGGCGCAAAACACAAACCAAGATCTCTTAAACTATCATCAACACTCAATGACGCGGATCTAAAAATTCGGTCTGTTTTAAGCTTCAGTCTTAGGTCAATGTTTTTAATCAATCCCGTACATGTAGTTTAGAAGAACACGCGCGCAATCGGCGCAAGCCCTAAGGACAGACTGACATTCTGTAGCGCAACCTAAGTGACCTAAATATTGACATATTGCTAGAATAAATTGTTCCTACTTTGACTATTCACTGTGGAAGATCATTGTGGGCGGTTCATGACCTGTTGTATTATAAGGTTAGGCATATTTCATTACGCTCATTAACAATTATTTTCCGCCAAGCAATCACCTCGATCATGCATCAGTGCTGTTATGTTATTTAATATCGCGTGTCTGCATGAAAAAAACCTGATTGCATTCGCTTTGGCTGCATTGCCTCTTCTGAGTGCATGCATTGGCTCTGTCGTGCATATATATACATAGGTTTCAGCACTAACGTGTGCTTTGCAGAAATATTTGAGCGCACTCTCTGCTATTGCAATATATGCTTTAGTGGAAAAAGTGTGCACTCGCAACAAACTTGCCAGATTGTCGAGTATTAAGCATCGCAGGGCGCAAATCCGGACCTCGGGGGATTGCAGAATGCCGTCTTTGGGAGATTTCGAAATATATATCATTAATTGATTCATTTTCTTTTACTATATTGCTGAACGCATGTGGCTTGGAGACATATATAGCTACAGTTACTGTGTGCGCGCTCTAATATTATAACTGCATAAAATATCTTTTAACACTATATACAAATCTTATTTATCACTGCAAGAGTTGGTTGTCATTGCACCGAAGAAAAATCCCTACAGACATGAGTGTTTATCCTGCATGAGGTCGAGCGTCATGTGCAGCCTATACGTACATCTGTTACTCGTCCAAGTTATATATAACATGAGTATGACATGTATTGTCTTGTAAACTCCTTTAAATTGCCTATCATGACCAGAGGGGTTCGAATTTGGCGAAGATCATATTACGAAACGTTGACATGAAACGTTGCCAGACCTTTCAATGCAAGTGGGTTGGTATAAGGTTTGAGTTATTTACTTGCAGTGGTCATAAATTAATTATAGGGTGAATCACACTCAAACAACACTTCACTACGTTTATTACGTTTCCAGACATTTCTGAGAAATAGTCTGCAACCTTGAAATTTTTAGAAGATACCGTAGACAAGACAAGATTAATTTGCCAGATTAATTTTATGTGTTATAATATCGCGTGTTTGCATGGAAACCCCGACTGATTTATCTCGTTAGTGAGCGGAAGACACAATTGGTCTCAAAAGTAGATGTCTCGAAGATGTCGAGGATAATTTTTTTGGTAAAATGAGTGAGTATAAAATTCCCTGTTCATGCATTTGTCGTTGTCGTTTCTGTGTATGGTGGCAGCAATGCCTAGTGCTTTGCAGAAAATTTTGTTTCCGCTTATTGAAATTTAAAACCGGGGCTTCTATATGAGCCGTCACCGCCGTCTTATATTGCTTTATGCTTTAGTGTGAAAACTGGAAATCTGCCAGGATTTAGTAGTAAGTTGGTTTGCACGACGGAAACCCGGATCTCCGGGATTGCGGCAGTCGATTAAAAAACGGCTTCCGCGCAAAAAAAGGTGACCAAAAATGTAGTTTGACTTGACACGAATAAAAAAATGACCGGGAGAAGAAAGGTTAAAGTTTGGAATTTTAGAATCTGATTAGCTTCTTACAACTTGAAACTGATTAATCCGGATTTTGACTGATTTATATACATTACAAAATAAACAACATTTAAATAACATTTAAATATATCATATTGTTGATAGAGCCTCTCGATTGCGTCAAATATCTTTTTGAAAATCGTGGCGACATGCGATGTTTATTGGCATTAGATTTATAGCACCAAAGTAGTCTCGAAATAGCCTTGCGCTTAGAGAGACGACATAAATTTTACTGAAACGATCAGCTTCTCTAACCTGAATTTCGCGAATTTCGTAGTTTAGCGCTTTCTGTATATTGGGATGAATCAGTTGTTGGTCAAATCCAGTTGAAGCGAATGATCATAATTCTCATAATCATGTTCTTCAACATGATTAATTGAAATATTCTTCTGACTTATTATCTTCCGATGCGCTTAACAAGATATCAAGCTCGTATCGTTCCTTTTAAATGCAAACGAATGTAACTGAGAACTTAGATAAAAATTACCTTCCACAACGCGATGCTTAATTACTTGCAGTTCTCAGATTATTTTAAACACGTATCGCAGTCACTAGTGTATTAATTAAAGCTGCCGTTGGATCCATTTCTAAAAGGAATGAATAAAGACCCGTTTTTAAGGATAATCAAATCCGCTACTGCAAAGGGGCTTTTCAGTCAGGTCGCAAAATTTACGTTTGTTTCGAGCGTCGCACAATTTCGATCTGAGGGAGTTTATTTAGATCCTTTTTTTACATAAAAAACACTGGGTTGATCAAATAACATCGGCTACATCAGTTCACGGTAATTATGCCCCCTGTAATTCTTAAATCCCATAAAGTGTATTCAAATCTACACACATTCAATTTTTCCGAAGCTAATAATCCGTAATCCTATTATAATCTATATTATATAATCTAAGCCCAGTCATGACAGGACGGATGTCTTTCTAAGCATTGTACTTGGTCAAGAAACTCAGACAAAACAAATGCGGTTTAATCAGATCAAAAGCATTAAAAAGACTCGTTAAAATCACCCGCTGCATGAAACACAGGCTTTTTTCGTATTTGGCAATTCATATTTTCCGGTTCCCGTTGATATATTGCTTACATGCAGCGCAACAATCTGTCATTTATAGAATGGTCCTAGATTTTTGGGCGGGACCAAGACTTCTTGCAGTCCTACAACTACATGTCGTTGGAGCTGTTAGGTGAGTGCAGTGGCGTAGCCAGCCTGCCGATTTAGTCATGCTATGCAAATTTTATGTTATTATCATTATTCATTTCTTTAGAAATTCATTGTTTTCACAGTCAATGAACACCAAAATATTAGCATAGCATGACTAAATTGTCGGGCTGGCTACGCCACTGGGTGAGTGAGATATAGAGTAGCAATATGAATATATTAACATGATGGGGCTTTTTCCTCGAATATGAAATTAGATGAAGTAATATTTGCAGTATAGGATCCTTTCGAGTTTTTCGAACGGAAAGAAGTTAAAAAACGGTAAACACCCTCAATGAAATAATCAATTGAGGTCAAGCAGAGTTTTCTTCAGTGTCAACCGAAGCCAGCGGCATTGTACAATTCGACGTATATATACCAGCATTTCATGAGGCAATTTAGTCTTTTCGTTGTTTTATAATGAAATAGTGCTCATTTGATAAAATACATTCCGTAGCTGCTTTTCGAACAGTGTCTACAATTGTGCACAATTCTGCTTTAACTCAACAATTATCTAATCGGCTCATGACTTCATTAAAAACATCTGGGCTTTAATTTGACTCCTGCAGGAATGTTTGTATTGTTATACGACCAAAATATTTTGGCGGAACGTTAATTGGTGGGGTTATAGCTACCGCATGTAGCTAGAAATTTTGAACCAAATAGTTTCCATATAATTATATAGAGTTAGTAATTTGTAACATCCAATCTTTCGTAAAATGTGAAGTTCAAACACCACTTGTGTGTGTCCTATGTTTCCAGATTGGTATTGCCAAATTGCCCTATGCATGCATTCGGCATAGCCGTTTCCATATATGGAAATACATATATGGGCTGCAACACCGGTTCATGCTTTGGAAAGAAATTTGTGGGCATGCACTATATAAATTATTGCCGTCTGTAATTGCTGTGTGTTTTATAGGTAAAAACAGTGCACTATTGTTGTTTCCAGGGTGAGTATTAAGTTTGCAGGACAGAAATCCGGACCTCCAGGATTGCGAAATACCGCCTTTTTAAACATGTACTTACATTATGAATTTGTGCCGTTTCTTCTTAAGGTTACTAGCTATACTGTTGCTGCAGTTAGGACGATTAGCGATTTTCCAAAAGTGGCAAATTAATCTTCATAGACTTCCAGACGAACCTCTAAAGGATTTCGAACCTCTAAAGGGTAAATTTTACCTTCCACAATTTCCTTAATTACCTGCAGTTTTTGTTCGACATGTTAAATACGAATAGCACTTGTATGCTATATATAGCTGCCGTTGGACCCATTTCTAAAAGAAATAGATAAAGACGCGTTTTTAGGGATAATTAACAATTCCACTGCTGCAAAAGGACGTCCGTGATTGCGGAATGCCGCCTTTGGAAATGAAGCTTTCGAAACATACATATTATTAATTTGTGCCGTTTCTTTCTTAAGGTTACTCAATACTGCTGCTGTTAAGACGATGTAGCAATTTTTCAAAAGTGGCAAATTAATCTTCATAGACTTCCAGACGAACCTCTAGAGGATGAAGGTTATGTAGAATATTGCTATAGCAAAGTAGCGATTAAAAATTATGATTTTGCAATTTCTGATCTCACGATTTTCCTCGACTAGCTCCTCGCATCGGAAACGTGGAACGAGGAAAATGCTCGAAGGGTAAAGACAGGTGATGTTGTATTACATTAATAAAAGCAAGGAAAAGTCGCGAAATGACCATAAAACAGCTAACTAAAATTTACTTACGCCTTCTATGTTCCATCGTCTTGTTGAACTCGGCAAGGCGCAAAACAGAAACCACGATCTCTTTAACTATCATGAACACTTAATAGCGCGGATCCAAAAATTCGGTGAGTTTTAAGCTTCAGTCTTAAGTCAGTGTTTTAATCAAGCCTGCACATGTAGTTTAGAAACCGCACACAACCGGCGCAGCCCTAAGCACAGACTGACATTCTGTATATAGCGCAACCAAAGTGACTCAAATAATGAACTATATAGCTATAATAAATTGTTCCTACTTTGACCATTCACAATTTGAACGTATGAATTCGAATTGGTGATTATAACGATTTACAAACACAATTGAAACCTTTGGGTTATTTCATTATTTTGTGTCGCGCTTATATACATTTATTGGGTTTTAATCTATCAGACAGTGTACATGGCTATTGGCAAAACAGAAAAGAATATTCATACATTTTATTTGCATTCGAATTTGGTTTTTTTTTAACGAAATTGCACAAGTCGAATATGTTAGTGATCGGTCTTTTGTAAAATTGGTGCACTGATGAGTACTAGTGTAGACATTCCTGTGCAGGCATTTGTGATTGCCGTTTCTGTCGTTGCTTTGCACAAAAAATTGTGCGCATTCTTTGTAATTTAAAACCGGGGTCTTCTTTTGGTTATACTTATTTTGGAAAACTGCCAAGATTGAGTAGTACATTCCCTTGGAGGTTGAAAAGCCTGCAAAGGGAGTTAGTTCATTCGACGTACGATATTCATCTGCTTGGGCAACAAGAAAATATTCATTTTAATTGCAATCGAGTTTACGTGTCTTTGTTTACAAATTGCCTGCATTCCAAATCAATTTCGTGTGCGCGTACATGTAAACATATGCCTATATAAAGCAATAAACCCTAAACACAAAACGACAAATCTGCAGAATTTGTTTAGTAAATAACATTTATCTCTTCTATTTGCGAGATGCTTTGAATTAATTAGGTTAAGTTCATAAAAAGCTCAAATAATTTAGCATTAGCACTGTGGGCGGTTCATGACCTGTTGTATTATAAGGTTATATTTTAGGCAATATTCGACTATGGTCGAGTATGCCGTTTTCTTGTATACTCGACCATATATTTCAAAATTTTCCCGGACTCTCCTAGCAGGCGCGCGGTTCAGAGCCCCATGCAGCAATGCGAAAAACGCTCCGCGCGGTCTTTGAATTGCACAAGTAGAAGACGTTAGAGATCGGTCTTTTGTAATATAGATGAGCATAAACATTTCTGTGCAGGCATTTGTGATTGTCGTTTCTGTCGTTGCTTAGCATAAAAAATTGTGCGCGCTCTCTGTAATTTAAAACCGCGGTTTCTCTTCAGCCGTCTGCTTTTTATTACACTCAGGTGAAAAAACTGGGAAACTGCTATAAGATTGAGCAGTAAGTTGCCTTGGGGGGCGAAAAACATGCAGTTAATTCGTTGGGCGTACGATGTTCATTCTGCTCGAGCAACAAGAAAATATTCATCAATTTTAATTGCAATCGATTTTGCGTGTATTTATCCACAAATTGCCTGCGTTCTACATCAATTTCGTGTGCGTGTATATATGTAAACATATGTAAACTGTTAAGCAAAAAAAATTTATCTCCTCTATTTGGGAGATGATTTGGATTAATTAGGTTAAGTTCATAAAAAGCTTAAATAATTTAGCATTAGCACTGTGGGTGGTTCATAACCTGTTCTATTATAAGGTTAGGCATATTTCATTACGCTGGTTAACAATTATTTCTCGCCAAGCAATCACCTGGATCATGCTGTTATGTTATTTAATATCGCGTGTCTGCATGAAAAAAACCTAATCGCATTCGCTTTGGCTAAATTGCCTCTTTTGAGTGCATGCATTGGCTCTGTCGTGCATATATACATATGTTGTAGCACTAATATATGCGTTGCAGAAGTATTTGAGTGCACTTTCTGAAATTTAAAACTTCAGTTTCTATGTGGGCCGTCTGCTATTGCAATATATGCTTTAGTGGAAAAGCTGTGCATTCGCAACTTGCCAGATTGTCGAGTATTAAGCATCGCAGGGCGGAAATCCGGACCTCGGAGGATTGCAGATTGCCGTCTTTGGAAAGATTTCGAAATATATATCATTAATTGATTCATTTTTTTTCTTTAGGTCAGTTACTGTTGCTGAACGCATGTAGCTTGGAGACGTAGCTATATAGCTATCGTTAGCCGTGTGGGCGAATTAATATTATCACTACATAAAAAACCTCCCACTGATTTATCACGCTAGTAAGCGGAAGACACAAATTGTCTCAAAGATAGATGTCTCGAAGATATCATGGATAATTTTTTTTGTAAAATGAATGAGTATAAACTTCCCTGTTCATGCATTTGTCATTGTCGTTTCTGTCTTTGGGTGGCAGCACTGCCTAGTGCTTTGCAGAAAAATTTGTTTCCACTCATTGTAATCTAAAACTGGGGGTTCTATATGAGCCGTCAACGCCGTCTTATATTGTTATATGCTTTAGTGAGAAAACTGGAAATCTGCCAGAATTTAGTAGTAAGTTGGTTTGCAGGACGGAAATCCGGATCTCCTTGGATGGCGGCAGTCGATTAAACAACGACTTCCGCCTAAAAGAAGGTAACTGAAAATGTAATTCGACTTGACAAGAATAAAAAAATGACCGGGCCGACTTATATTGCTATATGTTTTAGTGAGAAAACTGGAAACCTGCCAGGATTTAGAAGTTAGTAAGTTGATTTCCAAGACGGAATCAGTTCCTTTTGCAATGGATTGTTTTTACGGTCTGCATGCCCACATGAATATATGAATATTGACCGCCCCACCCCACCCCCCACACACACACTTAACACCCTTTCGCCGCCATTAAACGTTTTCATCTCGCCAGTAAAATCGGGTATAGTTGCAGTTAAACTAACTCAACCTCTTTTCAAATAAATGCAATGAACTATAAAACACGTACTTATCCGGCTGGATTCAAATTAAAAAAACCTCACTCTATCACCGTTCGGACGGTTGAAAATGAAGAAATCATTCGCGATCGTATGCTTGCTACTTATGCTAACTGATAATTTAATAAACTTTTTCAAACTCTCGTCTTCCATGGAGAATGAAAAAACAAATTTAATGTTTTACTGAGCATCCTCACCACATAACCATGTAGTAATTGTTCCGTGACATACGAAATCGCAAAGAAATGTGATAGATAAATCAAATCAGAAGATACGAGCAAAACTCTGTTAGACGCTACGGGGAGTTCGCTACAAACTGTTTAAAGGGGTGGCAAAAAATGTCAAAATTGACCAAACTTCGACTCCAACATAAGATACGAATGAACTGATTTCAAAATGTCAATGAATGTTAGTGATATTTTGGAGGAAATTCGGGAGAACTTTCAAGGTCTTAGTATCCAGGTCAGTAAAGTCATTTAAATATAAGATTTGAAGCGAATGACTCTTATCAGAATGTTCATCTTTAGCAATTATTTTATATAAAGGCACAGGAGAATTGAGAAAAGTAGCTTTATTAGATTCGAGATCGCTTGATGTCCATGATTTAAGCGAGTCTCACTGTATTGTTTTTTTACTGTATTGTACTCTACGCAAAATCATCCGCCATCTTGTTTGCGTTAGTTGGCAGAGGCTTGGGAAATTACCCCCCTCCCATCGTACCCCGTGCGCTGATAATTGTTGGGATACGTCATGTAATAGTAAACCCAAGCATCTGCGTAGGAGGAAGATGGGCGAGCATTACCACGCACTGCAGAGCGTGGACGATTCGCATAAAATGACCAGGGTTACAAATGGGACATATTGTATGAATTCGTGTTTAAATATAGAAATATATGCATGCACCAACCACACAATTTCGTGGGAGAGCCTGACCTAAACTTTTATCATGAAATAACTCAAAATTCAAATAATTCAAACTCAAAACGATAAACGCTGAATTTCGATTCCAAAATTTTAGGGCCAAGATTGCTCAAAATTTTTAACTACTCTGAAATTATTATGGGAAAAATTATTATTGAAATTGATTGTTTTCATAACTAGTGAAAGAATTTCTAGAAAGAAACTTTAGGTAACGTTGGAGTTTGTACTGTGGAACAGTCTTTCTGCTGAGGCTGCTTATTGGATTTACTGTTTCAAAAGACTTATTTATTTTATTTGAATTCCGTTTTTAATTTTCATTTATTTGTATTTATTTATTTATTCTATTTCTAATCTACTTATTTGTTCTGGGTGTATATTTGTTTTGGTTGTGTGTTAATGAGTTACTTCTTTATTTTTATCGCCGAGCTGGTGCGCAGCCGGAGCACAGTGCGAGGGTAGTAATTCCGCCCGGGGATTAGGAATTACACCCGGAACCCGGGAGTACATTGCAGATTCCAAAGTTGCCCTATCATCGACGGTGGACGGTGGACGGGTACGACCGTTTTGTCAGTTATGCGCATGCGCGAGTAACGACTGTTAATCAATAACGTTCTGAATGGCTTAGACAGAAAGTTTGTTTCTCAATGAGAACGGCAGGAATTTAACTGTCATCTCGTAAACTCTTTGTAAAAGCTTTTCCGCTGTTTCATAAACTTTGCCAAAAAAAAACGAGAAGAAACAAGATAAAGAGTGACAGATAACTAAGAAGAGCATGGGTACAGCTTAAGACAAAGCGATGTAAGAAAAATAATTCATAATCTGCAAGATAATATAAGTGTTTTAAAAGGGTACGTGTTTACTTTGTTTATTTCGTGTTTGCTTCGCGGTAAGGATGCAGTTTATTCGAATAATTTTCATATTTGTATGCCGTTTAGCAAAGGCATAACCAACTGTGAGAGGGTATTACACCTTCGCTTTAATTTCAAAAAGTGTTTTTCAAAGTGTAATTTTGCTGATTTTGATATGACAAATATCACTACACATGCAGTATGAAAACTTTAACTACCGATTGCAATCACATGCATATTAAAATAACGTTTGAGTTTTTTTGTTTGGCTCTGACGATTTTGTACGCAAACGTCAGGTCAATGGCTATTTAAATTCTAATATATTTTCTCTGCAAAAGCACACACTTGCGACGACGAAATACAATAAAAACAACAACAATTTCGTCGCTTACGCCGGAGTGATATTTATTGATTTTTAGCTAGTTTTGAATCTTTCAATTCCATAAGATTTGTCAAGAAATGAAGGCTTTTCACACTGATAATGAATTTTGTGTCGCACTAAACAAGTATGAGAGTTTTTTTATTTAAAGCACTGTATATATAAAGGCCCAGTCTTAAAACAAACAATAATTGCATTAAAGCCCAGGTCTCGAATGAATAACAACAAGAAGGTCATAGTTTATATGTTATTAAAACAAGACGCCTGTTCTGGCGTAAATTCTGGCGCGCCGGGCGTGCACCAATCTTTTTGTTGGGACTGCTTTCCACTGCATGTCGCGTTTCTTATCTTTAAATGCTTTCAAATTGTTATTATTTCACAAGTGGGTCAACAAATGCATACTAGAATATACGGAAAATTAAGTTCTTTCGATCCATTCGACTAGCATTTTTAAATATGAAAATATGTATAAGGCTTTAGGCTTTTACGTGCGTGCATGTACGCGAGGTTCGTGTATATGAAAAGTACATTGTCTAAATTTATGCATTCTGATTGCCTTTGGCTAAAAAAGGAAAAAAATATACCGATTAGTTAAAAAACGAAGTTCTTTCTTGTTCCCTCCATGTAAAACAATTTTGATGGGAAATTACGTTTTGAAGTTATTTCTTCCCAGCAGTTTCACCTATTCGATATTGCGTTCTAAAAAGCATTCGTGGATCTTTTGGAGAATACCCAGACCGTTTCTCCCCAGCTTTGTGCATAACTGCCAAATTATCCCAAATGACGACATCTCCTGCTGTCCAGTAGTGTTGATACTTGGGTGCCTGAGTGATCATGATATCCCATGCCTTTTGAAGATCTGTCATTTCGTTTACACTCTTGGGTCGCAGCGTCACCATTGTGTTGGTCAGATACAAACAACGACGCCCGGAGCCTGGGTGATTGTAGAATATGGGATGTCGCGCTGTGTCTGGGAAAAGGGCAAAATCTTTTTCTGTGCCATTCTTAAAGTCTGGGATGTCTCGTACCGACACCGAAAATATTGTGTCCTGGATCCGTGCTCTAAGGTCTTGGGGAATGAGATCGTAGGCAGCACAATTATCCAGAAACATTGTTGTTGATGCTGATTTTTCTACTTTCTCAGCATAGAGGACACCACCAATGTAATCATCGAATTGAAAATCCCCGTCCTTGTGCCAATAACATCCAAAGCAATGGCGTTTGCCTTTCCATGTCCCATTGTGGAAATAGTTGGTGACCCTCTGAATAGCTGGAAGCCCTGGTTCCGGATCCTTTCCCTCAAATGATTCCGGAAGAACAACCACAGAACCCAAACTCCTTGTAAAATCACACTGCTGAACTCTATTCATCGTCTGATTTCGAATCACGACCACACCATTCGCGACGAGCGAACGTCTAATTGTATTCAAGATTAGGTCATAAGAGGCCGAGTTTTCTTCGACATGTTCAAAATTAATTTCAGTACCAAGAACAGCGTTGTTGTCAACTGGGCATACTTGGTGTTCGATGCATTTGTTCAATTTAGAACCTTCGCATGATATTATCACCAGCGTTAGAAACAAACAGTAAATATATCCCCTTGTCATGTTTCACTCTGAGATTGCAGTAAGTTACCTACAAATATTGCAAAAATTCTATTTTTGACTTTGAAAATCATCAAGATATTTTTCGAAACTAAAGGTATTGTAGCAGGATAATATTGTCGCACCAGTATTTATTACTAGCTCATTAGAAAATCCTGTACAAAAAGTCATCTTGATCAGTGTCTTTGTACGAAAGTTTTTTGAAGCCGAGATTCCGCCAGCTAAATTTTGAAGGGAAATGCGAAATAATTCGCCTGCTCCTTTTGAATTCCAAACAATGAAGCACGTTTAGTTTATTTACGTTGCCTCAATGAAAAATACGTACAGGCTAAATATTTTGGATTTTTCCGAGAAAAAGCGTCTATGGAATCAGACAGATGCCCCATAATTTCCTTCTTATGGAAAAATCTGTTATTGAAAATATATTAGAATGTATAGTATAGCTCGTCGGTATAGCCACGTTAATAAACAGTAAATAATAACCATCAAGTACCAGCACACCCGTAATACTGCTGCATGGTTCACAAAAATATTGGAGAGGTACAGCAAGGTAAGTTTAAACATGACTCGAGAAAGTTGCATGTTCCCATTGTGTTAATCGATCCTTGTGGCACGGCTAGTAAACCCTAAAATTGTTAATTTATCACATCATCCCATCACATTTTTGAAATCCAAGAACAGATATGATTAATTTCAGTATTATTCAATTACTATGATCACAGTTAAATCTATGTCGGGGAACATTTATGCAAAAAGTTGTTCCTTATTCGTCACGTGTCTATTGTATTTTGAACAAATGAACCAATAGTAAGGTCTGAATTAACATGTTGTTCAAGTCACGGTTGAGGAGCTAAGCCAAGCCATTGCTATTGGTTAGTTGGGCAAAAATACAATAGACATGTGACGAATAAGGAACCATTTTTTGCATAAACCTGGACAATAACATAAATAATGAGTTGTATTGTACTTCCATCTAGTCTCCAAACCATGTATATTCTAATAACTGTGCTATGATTGACTTAAGTCAATAGGAAGAAGTATCATAGCGAAACCAATCGTACGCATAATGTCTGCATGCATATAATATATTTAAGAAAGATGTCTTTAAAAGCTCCGTATACAGTACAATCAATTTTCTAGCACGGACGGTTAATTAAAATGAATACCCGTACCCAATTTCATTTCTCCTGGGTATAGGCAGGGCCGTAGCTAGACCGCTTAATTGGAGGGGTGTATATTCATATATTCATGTTTATATATACCGTAGGAACAATAGCGTACAAAAGAAATCAGTGGGGCATAAGACGAATATATGAATATACACCCCCCAATTAAGCTTCTATCTACGGCCCTGAGTATAGGTATACATAGGTATAGGTTGGCATTTTTTGTTTTATATATTAATTATTATATATTTTGTTCCATAGAGGACTATGGTAGATATTAGATACGATAATTCCCTCAAGATCCAATTAGGAATAACGTGCTTTTGAACGAGTCAGAGATTTAAGTTCGAGAACGAATCAGAGATTTAAGACGATGAATTAATTCGGGTGTAGTCGATGCAACTGACGATAAATCATCAAACGGCAAGGTAGCGCTCAAACGTTTGCTTTAAGGCTCGTGGAAAGTGTTGTTAATCAGATTCCTGCATGTGGTGTTAAATTAATCACATTGTGATTCAAATTAGCTGAATTATTCATTTGTAGACAAGACACTAAGGGGCTGTTTACATGAGCCCGGTTACCCGAGATTCAACGATAACATGATCCTGGCAGTCGTATATTCACCACAACAATAGCATGTGCTTGTTTGGTATCATAAAGACTTATTTCAATACCTCAAAGTCCTCTCACGCTTCGTTGAATCTCGGGTAACCGGGCTCATGTAAACAGCCCCTAAATCTGTAGGAGTAGACATGCAGGAGTCATGGCAAAAAGGCATTTCAGCCCCTGCTACCATTGTTTATAGGGTTGAAATGCTTTAAATGTTCAACTTTAGAGGAATATATTAACCTATAGCGGACAAGATTTCCTTTAGCTGTTAACATTATTTCGATTGAACTTGAATGTGGTTGGGTTCCCAGAGAAAAGACCATGTTGTTTTAACTAAATCAATTGTTTATATTTAGCAGAAATACATGGGGGATCATAACAATGGAGCGTGATTTTCCACATTTGACGGAGCCTAAACCGCATAATAAGTGATTTTTAGAGGGTCGTATAGACCCGTGATTAGGTAATTTTTCTTCTGAGGTCTTCATCATATCAAAACAACTTCTGGTATATTTTTCGCAGGAAAAGCAGTAATAAAGTTAGCTTATCCACGCTAATATCCGACTTTTGTTGTTGGTGAAAAAAGAAACTAAAGATCTTATTAAAATACAATATTTCTGTTTTAATTAGCCAACTAGAAGGTTGTTACCAGTCCTTATGTTCGAATTTCCTGCACGCGTAAATCAGCCACGACCATTAAACATCCAACGTTCATGACATAGAATTTGGATAACATGGATTCGGCTATGTTCTGTTAAAATACTTTAGTGTCATAAATCTCCCAGCGAAATTATTGTACCGACGCACGGCCTGGTAAAAAGCACATTTTTAGGTGGACGGACATTATGGTTGTGCACAGTTATATGCACATCGTCCATAAATTCATCTATTAACTTCACTACAAAAACGTTCCAAAAAATTTGATTACATAATTTCCAGAAAGTGAAAAATAGAAAAAAAGCAGGTTTCTTCATGCTAAAATCTGTACTTTTGTGTAATTAGTTCAGAAAAATTGAGTTGTTGATACAAATTACCGGAACAGGGAATCCTCACCATGGAAAACAAACCAATTCTTGCATGTGTCTACAGTGAATATTCAACTGACCTATAACATGCATACAATTGCACTGAATCAAATGGCTTTTACTACGATTTGTGAGGCACGAAGTGGGCTTTTGAAATGTCGAGAACCAAGCTAGTGATCTTCGACATGTCGCGAACAAAGCTAGTGATCTTCGACATGTCGCGAACAAAGCTAGTGGCCTTGTTAAGAACCAAGTGCTCTTCGACATATATTGAGAACCATGCAAGTGGTCTTCGACATATCGAGACAAACGTGGTTTTCACATGTCCAGAAATGCCGACTGGCAAACGGTGAGGTGTGTGGGCTCACGCGGTTCAGTTTTCAGTGCATTAAATAGATCAGTGTATCATAGCCAGTGCAATGAAAATAACTCGAACGCTACCTTCTGACCGGAAGTTGCAACTAAGTCATCCCCAGTCTTTACACGCAAAAACTAGCGAAAGCGTAGCGTATGCTGGTAAACGACAGTAAACGTCAAGAATTTGAAAGGTGGAAAAAATCAAACAAAAGTATTTGAGCGATTTAAATTAATGAACGTTTGATGTTTCTAAGGAATACTTTAATTCAAGCCTTATGACGCCATAACATTACTGAGGCAGGATAGAGAAATGTGTGGTAAACAAACAACATGTATCGACAGACGCACAAAAATACTGAAGTAAACAAGTTTAAGTAAAATTATATTAGCTATACAACTTTTATCATACTATTTTGTACCATATTACATATATTATATACTAGGTTTGTGTTTTGCCTGAGGTTCGCGTTAAGCGATCAAAATCTACGAGGTGATAAAAACAAGCGCACGTCAAATTAATCAACAAGTATGCACGTTGGTCATATTCGGCAAATTTTCTCCCGGTAAAGAGGGCTCAGTTTTCCAGCGGTCTTCGCATAAAAAATTAAAAGCTTTTCGTTTTACGCTCTGCTCTCAATTTTGTGTAAGTTGTCCGCTGACAACATGAGCCCGCACGAGTGGGAGAAACTTAGCTAAGTTGGACCTGCGTGATGCATCTGGCAATTCTACTGTACATATTTGCAGCATGTATTCAAACAACACGCAGCGCGTATTAATGGGTATTTGCAACAACATAAGAGTCGCTGAACTGAACGTAATTCTTCAGCTTGGTACGCATCCGTTTTAATTATAATATAACATAGCTGTAGCTGTCAATGCAAACTAACAAATAATCGTCATGCGAACTGCGATAATAATATCACTTAAAAAAAAACTCATTATGTAACCCTACAAAAAGTCATTTGTGGTGGCTTTATAGCTACGTGGTAAAATTCCATGAAGGATGACATATTACATTTTTTTTCGTAGTATTCTATATACAGGGTGCATAAAAGAAGAAGACCTTTAGAAATCAAAACTATATTGTTAGTTATTATAAGTGCCTGATCAATTTTCTAAGCCCACGGGTGCACAAACATGCACAAATCTAATGCATGGCACGAATTAAGACTGCACATTAATTTTCCCCCTGCGTTGTTGAAGCCTGAAGGTTGTGCTTTTCACCAGTGGATTTCGATAAAGAACCTTTCTCAAAACGTGTTTTGCACGTATGTTTTCGATCTCATGAAAACGTCCCAATTTGCAATTTCAAAGCCGTTTGAATGCCAACCCACTCGTTTGAAAGCCTCAAAATTGGTGTTTTCGATGGTACATGTCCGTGGTAATAAGGAAACTGGAACTTGACGTCACACATGTGAGTCGGCTTTTGAGTGCTTAGTGTTTCTGTATTATGTATAAGCATACTAACATGTTTATGTCGATCGTTGAGAGTTTTATGCACATGGCGTAGGAAACATTTGTCAGTAGGTAAACGCGCATTTTAAAACAAACCAAGTTGTGTTCGATATGTCGAGAACCAAGTGGTCTTCGATATGTCGAAAAGCAAGTGGTGTTCGATATGTCGACAGTGGCGTAGCCGGCCTCGATAATTGGGGGGCCCATATTCATATATTCATGTTAATAGACTGTAAAGCCAATTGATTTGAAAAGAAATTAATCCTGCGTACCACAAATTTATGAATATGGCTGCTCCCTCCCCCCCAATTATCGTTCTGGTTACGCCACTATTAATATCGAGGACTAAGTGGTGTTTGGTATGTCGATAACCAAGTGGTGTTCGACATGTTACGAACCAAATGGTCTTTGATATGTCGAGAACCAAGTGGTCCTTGATATGTCGAGAACCGTGTGGTATTCCTATACCAGCCGTTATTGTATAATATGTCAACATCACATATTTGAAAATTAATATTTTGAATTACGCCACGACGCGGCGAAATTTGAAGCAAAGAAACAAAATGCGGCGATATATTTTACAGTCAACAATTTCATAGTCTTGACCAAGTAACAAAGCTTACTCGAGGATCATTAAAGGCTGTCGGTTATAGTTGCCGTAAACTAAATGACAAATATAATTGACTATTGATGAAAAAACTAAGGGGCTGTTTACATGAGCCCGGTTACCCGAGATTCAACGAAGCCTGAGAGGACTTTGAGGCATTGAAATAAGTCTTTATGATACCAAACAAGCACATGCTATTGTTGTGGTGATTATATGAGTGCCAGGATCATGTTATCTGCTCATTTCAATACCTCAAAATCATCTCACGCTTAGTTGAATCTCGGGTAACCGGGCTCATGTAAACAGCCCCTAAGCTCATTCATTACTATATGTAAAAATATAACAAAGGGAGAAGCGACCTACGCTTGTTTGCGAAAAATCGTGATGTGCTTGATGCATTAAAGGATGAATTCAATCACGCGCATATGGCATTGCACGATATGATTAAAAACGAGAACGATAAATTCACATTTTATAGTTGGTTTGATATTCGGGACCGGGAATTTATAGAATGTAGGCTTAGAATGACAGAGCGCATACAAACACTAGAGAGAAATTGAACTCGAGCCAATTCAATTATTTCGGCCAAGTCACGACGTTTCGAAAGCATAGCAAGTCTATAAGCGTATTATAGAGGAGAGGATCGAATACCAGGACCTAACAAGCGAAGATATATAGATACAACTATTATACAAGGCCTGACTTAAGCTGTATTAAAACTGATCCGAAGCTTCCCGTTCGTGATGTAAAGCCGGGTCATCCAGCGATTTGTATATAAATACAATAAAGACCTTTAGCTTGACGTTTACGACAACCCTCTAACGGCAAACACAAAAATTTATTGCAAATTTTCAAAACAAATGCTAGGTTTCTGAGGCCGAGAAAATTGGTGCATTATTTTCAAACGTAGAGTAACTACTGAGACAAATTGTGGGCGAGAAAGTGCCAAAAATCTAATTTTAAATGTTATTGCATTACTAAAAAAATATAACAAACAACTTACTTAAGAAGCCTATCGGCTTATACATACACTTAGCTACACTAAAGATTTAAAAAAGGCTTATAAATACATACACTTACACTATAGATTTAATGCGTTCTAAAAGTTCAAATCTAGTCATGTAAACTGCTAAAACTATCACGTTAACAAAGAAGCTATACACAAATTAAAAACAATTGTAAAAATAAACTTACATAACAGTCCCGCTAGTCGAGTCGAGGCGATGCGCAAACCACGATATCCACTATTGGTGCGACTACGAAATACTTCTAAACAAGTGCCTTATTTAAACACTTTAGGACACGAATTTCAAGTGCGACAGTGCCTTACAAATGCTCAAAACCAACTGAGTGAAAGGGTGATTTACGCAAAGTTTGCATGCTTCAAATCGGAACTTGTTACCGAATCATATTAACCGCTAATTGACTAAAGGTTCCTGTTATTGTCATTGTTATTTTTAATTCTTGCTTAAACAAGCTGAAAGCTGCTATGGCCCCAAATACAAAAATTACCATATAAAAGGGTCACTATTTGCTGAACTGGTGCTGGAAATTATGCTGAACTGGTTGTTATAAAAGAGATCCATACATAAACCAGTCTTACATGTATTTTGTAGCTTGGTAACTTTAGCTTTAACTAATTGGTACTTAACCTACTTAAAATAGCCTAAATTTTAAGTTCCCTTTAACTCTTAATACACTAGTCCTGCCATGCACTGAGTATTACACAGTATTCATATATTGCCGCAGTATTTCACAGCATTCATACTTGTTCCTTTTAAATTTGCACTTGGGTCACTGTGCGAAACATAACAATATATACAGTATGCTATAATTTGTTAGTCCTCGTGTAATGTAATACCTAGAGCCCTAGAGTATTTATGCTTTCTGTCAGTTGCCCAACAATACACTTTAACAGACTCAGAACTTGGAAATTTGACATATATAAACTCATAGATAACCTCCATTTTTGACATTTTCACTCCCTAAATAAAATATAAAACATAAATAGGTTAAATTGCTGTAGCTTTTACATAAACCTTTGATAATTAAGGATTAATGACTCTCTGCAGAGTGCATTATCGGGTTTTACATGCACGAGTTCACAACAAGGAACAAGAAGTTCAAGAGGCGAAGCCGAGTGCAGTATTGAAATTCGAGTTCCTTGTTTTTGAACGAGTCCTTGTAAAACCCGATATTGCACAAACAAAGAGTGCTTTAATGCATTAAATATTCATTTTGAGTAAACTCGTAAAGACTTTATATCATTTTCAAACTTAACTAAACAACACATGATTATACCTTTAAATGCTGAAACACCCCATGCAAGCGCTTGCCCATTTAGTATTTTCGGTGTGGATTCACCTATATTTACATTAATTTCCTCTTCACTAAGTTCGGCAAATTTTTTGTTTGTTGCCGCCATTTTGCTAGTGCAATAAATCCTATAACGGCACTGCCGTGGAGTTGTTGCTATATAACAGCATAGACAATCCAGAAGACAGGGACTGGAAACGCAAGCTAAAACACTTATAATGCTGACGCGCCATCCGTGATATGGCTTTATCACGTCAATTTTTAAGTTGCCAGGCAACTGGGCTCTTTATTCACAAAAAATAATGCAAAGTAGATCCAGCAAAAGTTTGCATATTTTAAAGGTTTTTTAAATATAAATACTATATTTCTACCTGACCTTTAAGTCAGATAAATTTTCAAGGTAACTGCGTTTCTATTATTCATCTTGAGTGTAAACAGTGCTCATAGTTCCAGTTCCAGAAGTGTTTGCATCAAAAATATACGCACGTAAAAATTAGGTAGTTTTTGGGACCCGGTAACTTGAAATCAAAGCTATAAATTTTCTTTGGCAACATACAAATAGCATCTTATATTACAAAAAAATGCATTAGGACAGCGACTGCAACTTGTAACTACATGCAGACTAGTGTGTGAGCAGTAGCGTAGCCAGCCTGTCGATTTGTCCCGCTATGTTAATATTTTCGTGTTTACTGACTGTGAAAACAATAGATTTCTAAAGACATGAATAATTATAATAACTCGAAATTTACATAGCGGGGCAAAATCGTCAGGCTGG
Source organism: Dendronephthya gigantea (assembly GCF_004324835.1). Taxonomy (NCBI): domain Eukaryota; kingdom Metazoa; phylum Cnidaria; class Anthozoa; order Malacalcyonacea; family Nephtheidae; genus Dendronephthya; species Dendronephthya gigantea. Next base: position 345,787 of record NW_021163182.1, on the reverse strand, counting down.
CTACGCCACTGTGTGTGAGCCCGACAGTAAGAACATTTTTCAGTCTCAAACACAAAAGGACCGCCATGTATGCACAATTAATTTGTACACTGTAACTACAATTTTAATAAATTGAGAAACTTTGTCTTACAAATCGACGATCGGAAAATTAGCATCAAATGTGGTATAACAACTGCTTAAAATTGACAAAACACTTCTCGACGTTTCGACCTGAGGGCCTTCGTCAAGGCCTTTGTATCATACTAACTCTCCTGACGAAGGCCCTCGAGAAGTGTTTTGTCTATTTTAGGCAGTTGTTATACCACATTTGATGCTAAGTTAATTGTTTGAAGACGCTGCCACGCTGCTCCCTGGTTAGATCGGAAAATTAGCCAAAGATTTCGAGCTGTGCACCACAGCTCTTGGGAACAAAAAGTTGACGTAGACAAATACGGTCACATACACTTTTCAAATACTGGTATATTTCGCGCCAAAACACACTTGCGACGACGAAAAATAATAAAAAAATACAAAAACAAAACTAAACCTATGCGAGTTTTCAACTCCGTCGCTGACGCCGGAGTATTTAGCAAATCTGGAGACCGCTGTGATTTGACGCCAGGTATTGTTGAACATCAGCACAAACAAAGCGAGACCGGTAACTAGAAGCTATTGACTAGCTATTGACTGTCAATGATGATCATGACATTGCGGAAGTTCAAAATTTAGCGCCGCGGGTCAAGGGAAGATATTGATTTCATAGTCATGAGTCCAACACGCAATGTCAACATTTCCTGTTATTAAAACTTGCAAAATCTACAGCGCAGACCTACGCTTAAGTTCGATTCCTGCCGGAGGACCGATAGTTGACTCGTTTTCATTTACTGTTCCTGGCTTGAATTTAAAGTGTGTATAATTCCACATTTTCATTCGAAATTAATACCCTTTGAGCCTTGAGAATTTACTTGCATTAAGTGAAGTTTCAAAAATCACAATTATACAACATTTATCATATTTTTTATACCATATTACATATATTATATGTGTTTGTGTATTGCGTGAGGATTCGGGTTAAGCGATCAAAAGCTCCGACGTAATAAAAACAAGCACACGTCAAATTAATCAACAAGTATGCATCCGACGATTCTACTGTACATACATGCAGCATGTATTCAAACAACACGCGTCACTAAAAACGTAATCATTCGTCTACTGGTATGCGTCCGTTTTTATTGATATAACACAGCTGTAGCTATCAATGCAGACTGACATATATAACGTCACGCGAGTTGCGATAGTAAATAAGGATGGCACATAATATCATTTCTCACGCATTAGTATTCTGATACTATGTTACCTAAAGGCAGTAAGTGCTGCCTGTACTCCTATGTAAATAGCCTGCGCAAAATGCTTTTTGGCCGCTTCTTTTTAAAATGCAGCAGAGGAAATCTCATTATATGAACTCGCACAAAATTTATGCTGGTTACGCAAATTATAGTCATATGTTATAGGACAGTCAAGTTTTATACGACACTTCAAATTATAATAAATCAATAATCAAATTTCAAATGCGCAGGTATTTGTGAAACTAACAGCCTGAGGCAGCCTTTAGACAAAACAAGCAAAGAAGTAACTTAAATACTTATACATACCTTAGTTTCGCCACACAGGTTTACACCAATGATATAAAAGAAGAAGATATGCTTCAAACCTGTCACAAAAATCGAAATGACAAAGCTATTATACAAGCCATATGCGAATGTTATACGACACTTCAAAATCACAATAGATCAAAATTCAAACTCCAAACGCGCAGGTATTTGTAAAAGACTAAAAGCCTGGCAACGTTTGGATAAAACAAGCAAAGAAATAACTTAAATACTTACATATATACTTTATTTAATTCATACAAGATTCCAATTTCCAAAGAACTATATGAAGAAGAAATACGAGGTTCACCAAGTCGTTTTTGGTGAAACAGTGGTATGTCACGCGAGCGCGCATTGCATTGTGGTAGAGTCGCAATGCATGTTTGTTGAAATATGTATTGAGGTTTAGCGCAGCTATACAAAAGTAGCTTTCTGCCTTGCTCGCTCGCTTAATGTTAGCTTAATGTTCGCTCGCAGCCGCAGCAATAATGTTTCATCCTAATTACAATTTGTATACGCAAATACATTGCTCGACAACAATTACCACTTATTTACTGCGAGCGAAATATCTATTCATAAAATAATTTCAAATGGATAAACAGTCCAAAGGTGGCACGTCCAGGTGCGCCTCACGAGATTAAAGTTGTTATTTCTCATAGGATAACACGTTATCTTACTAAGCAGGGGGTATCCCGGGCGACATGAAAATTTCGTCACTCTCATGTGATTTGCTCTCGACCAATGAAACACTACGAACACCAAACTTTGACACGTGGTATATAGTAATGCGGTATATATTTGCGCCTCGCGTTTTAAATATGATAAAACACTCCTTCTCGTGTTCTTTAGTTGAGATACAGGCACACTGCTACAGGACACAAATTTTATGCCTATATATAGCTCCCCTTTCGCGGGCAAAATATTTTACTACAATAAAGATAATTTCTTTCCAATAGCCAAACATGAATATCCCACAGGATATAGAATATGGCATGCAATAAGTTCAACTGTTGTAACTTATATATCACCAATTTAAAGTATTCACAGAATAAAATTCACTAGTTGAATTTTTGGCAACTTTTTCGCGCATAATTAAGGTTTAAAACATTTCGAAACATTACCCCATTAATTATTATTATTATTAATATTAAATCTTTACATTTAAAATCTAGCCACAACAGACGTGTGATCTTACAATTCAAACTAACATATACTAACATATACAAGAATGGAATAGAATTATTAATGTACAATATCTAATATGACTAAATTTTTTAAAAGTCAATCCTTTAAGTTTTACTATTAAGATTATTAAAATTTAAGATTATTAATTTATTTAAAATTGTTAAAAAGACATCTATTTAAAAAAGACCTTTTAAATCTTTCTGTTTCGACTTTAAGTAAAATAAAATCATGTTCTCGCTTCCTTAAACGCTTTTTCCTTTTAGGTGGAAGTAGTTTTTATAAAGGGTGGTTCAGGCTACTACATATTTTACCAAATAGAATTTTGTCTTTGATCAATCCGTTCTCGATATTTCTTCTCAAGGGCGGAACCCCATATTTCAATTCCAAAAGAAAACAGTGACATAATAAGGGCGTCGAAGAGAGTTTTTAACTGTTTTTTTGAGTAACCATATGATCCGCACATCCTCAAAATGTACATTCGACTACTAGCTCTAGTTAGCAATTTGTCAACTTGAATGTCCCAACACGACGGATCATTAATCAGGCCCTTGTCCATGTTTAACAGACATTGATTTGTACAACTTTAACAGACATTGATTTGTACAGTTTCTGCAGAATGGTTTGGCCGGAAACCTGATTGTTGCTTACAAAGAATTTCGTTTTTGCTAACTTAGCTGATCGTAAATAACTTTTTCCAAGATTTTTGCAGTGGCGGGAATAACGGAAAAAGGTCAGCGTTTCCGCATTCAGTTTTGTCTCCTTCCTTGTAAATTGGTGTTCCTTCGCATACTTCAGGTCGTCTGCATGGAAAGACCCCAGTAGCTAATAGAAGATTAAAAATGTGTAGCAGAGAGTCATGTATGACTTCTCCTGCTAGTTTGATAAGTCTATTTGGAATTCTGTCGAAACCTGGCTTACAATGACATAGCTACAATAACATAGCTATACACTGTTTACCAGCGTTCATATAAAATATTAAATCATTATCCTGATTAGCATGTACCGTACAGGCGGAATCATCTATATCATTTATATTCCTAAGGCCTGGATTTCCGTCCATGTCATTTAACAGTCTTAGTCAGTAGCATAATCAGTAGTGTTTTTTCATCTTGGCAAAACAATTTTTCAACAACAAATTTTTTATACAAGCCATATGCGAATGTTATACGACACTTCAAAATCACAATAGATCAAAATTCAAACTCCAAACGCGCAGGTATTTGTAAAAGACTAAAAGCCTGGCAACGTTTGGATAAAACAAGCAAAGAAATAACTTAAATACTTACATATATACTTTATTTAATTCACACAAGATTCCAATTTCCAAAGAACGGTATGAAGAGGAAATACGAGGTTCACCAAGTCGTTTTTGGTGAAACAGTGGTATGTCACGCGAGCGCGCATTGCATTGTGGTAGATCCGCAATGCATGTTTGTTGAAATATGTAATGAGGTTTTGAACAGCTATACAAAAGTAGCTTTCTGCCTTGCTCGCTCGCTTAATGTTCGCTCGCTGCCGCAGCAATAATGTTTCATCCTAATTAGCATTTGTATACGCAAATATATTGCTCGACAACAATTAGCACTTATTTAGCTACTGCGAGCGAAATATCTATTCATAAAATAATTTCAAATGGATAAACAGTCCAAAGGTGGCACGTCCAGGTGCGCCCCACGTGATTAAAGTTGTTATTTCTTAAAGGATAACACGTTATTTTACTAAGCAGGGGGTATCCCGGGCGTCATCAAAATTTCGTCACTCTCATGTGATTGACTCTCGACCGATGAAACGCTACGAACACCAAACTTTGACACGTGGTATATAATAATGCGATATATATTTGCGCCTCGCGGGCAAAATATTTTACTACAATAAAGATAATTTCTTTCCAATAGCCAAACATGAATATCCCACAGGATATAGAATATGGCATACAATAAGTTCAACTGTTGTAACGTATTACCAATTTCTTTAAATTGGTAATAAGTTACAACAGTTGAACTTATTGTATGCCATATACACAGAATAAAATTCACTAGTTAAATTTTTGGCAGTGTGCAACTTTTTCGCGCATAATTAAGGTTTGAAACATTTCGAAACATTACCCCATTAATTATTATTATTATTATTAAGTCTTTACATTTAAAATCTAGCCACAACAGACGTGCGACCTTATTAATGTACAATATCTAATATGACTAAAGTTCAATCCGTTCTCGATATTTCTTCTCAAGGGCGGAACCCCATATTTCAATTCCAAAAGAAAACAGTGACATAATAAGGGCGTCGAAGAGAGTTTTTAACTGTTTTTTTGAGTAACCATATGATCCGCACATCCTCAAAATGTACATTCGACTACTAGCTCTAGTTAGCAATTTGTCAACTTGAATGTCCCAACACGACGGATCATTAATCAGGCCCTTGTCCATGTTTAACAGACATTGATTTGTACAACTTTAACAGACATTGATTTGTACAGTTTCTGCAGAATGGTTTGGCCGGAAACCTGATTGTTGCTTACAAAGAATTTCGTTTTTGCTAACTTAGCTGATCGTAAATAACTTTTTCCAAGATTTTTGCAGTGGCGGGAATAACGGAAAAAGGTCGGCGGTTTCCGCATTCAGTTTTGTCTCCTTCCTTGTAAATTGGTGTTCCTTCGCATACTTCAGGTCGTCTGCATGGAAAGACCCCAGTAGCTAATAGAAGATTAAAAATGTGTAGCAGAGAGTCATGTATGACTTCTCCTGCTAGTTTGATAAGTCTATTTGGAATTCTGTCGAAACCTGGCTTACAATGACATAGCTACAATAACATAGCTATATATACACTGTTTACCAGCATTCATATAAAATATTAAATCATTATCCTGATTAGCATGTACCGTACAGGCGGAATCATCTATATCATTTATATTCCTAACGCCTGGATTTCCGTCCATGTCACTTAACAGTCTTAGTCAGTAGCATAATCAGTAGTGTTTTTTCATCTTGGCAAAACAATTTTTCAACAACAAAATTTTTCCAGAAGTAGTGTCCAACGTACCGTTCGTGATCTTTCGTATATCCGACGATTACCTAAGATGGCATGACACACATCCTGAAAGTTTTTCAACTATAACAGTGGTTAGCCGCAAGAAGTTCCAAAAACGCACACAACCAGCACAAGGGAACCACGAAACAAACAGACAAGTTTGAGAATAAGATAATCAACATGCTCCAGGACAACGATTATCGAAATTTCTATCGTATTTTGTGTCCTTTTTTACGTGCGAGACAATATTTTTTTTGCAAGAAAAAAGCCGGTATACTTGTAATTAAATCGTAATGATTATTGTGAAAAAACATCTGAAATTGGTTCACTTCCTCCAAACCACCCAACTCTAGCGAAACATCGGCCTTTTCGTGCAACTCATATGCCAATTGTGCTTGGAACGGTCTGTCAGAATTTCGTATTGGTCGATCTCTACAATCGTTTTCATGTTTTGCAATCGAAACAATCAAAGCTCGAGCTAATTAGATTTCATCTTTGGTCTGAATACGAATCACCGATCGCTTTTCGAATTAATTTCAGACCATTTTGTACCCTCGTTTGGATTTTCAACATGAATTAAGTTGACGGTAACTGCATCATTAACTAGGGAGTTTTCAATACGTTACATTTATGAAACTCACAATCAAAAATTGGCTACAAACAATAAATCAACCAGTTTTTAACGTTCATATCTGATATATGTTGAGCTAAAAGAGTCTGAAAATTTGTAACTATAACTTAAAGTAATAAAGTAATATAATGCAGTAACACTGCCGTCGTCTTTCTGATTCTTTTCATCCGACTTTCAAGGTTCGTTGGTTGGGTAGATTGGTCCTGCATTCGGACCCACTTCGGGATTTCCGTTTTCTTCAATTGGCATCTGAACCAAACTGTTGCCATGAATAAGCAGGTCTTTCATTTTTGCTACAGAATCCCCAAACAAGTAGGTTTTTCCATCAAAAACATTTTGCAATAACTTCAACAATCTCCAATATGACTTGCTAAATAATTTTGCCAAAATTTCGACTCGGCTGCCCTCCTTGTACATCGACATCATCGGATTGTTCACGATGGGCCAAATACCATCTTCATCGAAAGGCAGTTTTTTCCCTATGTACGCGAATGTACTTGCTTTCGACCCAAGGCACTCCTATAGAAAGAGCACAGTTTCAAAATACAAATAACATGAAAATATGCACACATGAAATTAAAAATAAAGATGCGACTCTTTAGGATTGTCGCCATCGCTTAAATGTGGCGAAAAAAAAAGTTTTATCGTAAATTATAGAAAATAATAAAATAGAACAATGAGACAATAGAATAAGCCAACCAACCCCATTTTGTGTGCTCAGAATAAAACCCTAATAAAACGGGTTTTTTTATTCCTGTTTTTTTTCTATATTTAATATTGTATCTTTCGAACATTTTAAAACAGGAAAATCTGAATTTCCAGTTTAGTAGACTACCTTAACAAGACGGTCTTTACTTCTATTATGCCTAATAATTGTTTCATCCATCGTACGGGTTAATGAAAGGGTAAAACACATCTACATAAATCTGCCAACCCAACTAAATGTAAATAAATTCCTGTTCTCACCGTGCAAAAATATTCAAAGCAAAGTGATAATAAATTGTTTGTATAGAATACTATAAAAAGTTCCCGAATCATATTGAGACTTTAGAAATATATTGCTACAGCTGTCATTTAAAGTGGAGGTCAAGTCCCTCTCTGTACATCGGTTCTCCTCATAACAACCGAGGGCCTAATTTCTATAAAACTTTTCCCAAATTTTAGATGTTTACCATTTTTCTGCACATACGCTCTAATATACGTTCATTTTGCGAAATATTTTGTATTTTAAAAAATATATAGATGTTCAAAATGTAAACAAACAGTAGCGTAGCCAGCCTGTCGATTTGTCCCGCTATGCTAATATTTTGGTGTTCACTGACTGTGAAAACAATAGATTTCTAAAGACATGAATACTTGACTTGAACTTTAGATTTTGTTATATGTGAATGCCCTGGAATGCCCACAGAGGTAAAATTCCAGAGAGAATGTTTCCGCAGAAACAAACTGATAAAAAATGATGAATGGACGACTTGCGCTTTAGACTAATTTTTGATCGAAGTAACTAGAAGAAAATAAATCATCACAGCTAGAAAGATCTTACTTAAATTAGTGCAAATGCAAAGTTTGGCTGCGAAATGTTGTAAAATACGGAAAATATAGCTACGCGAAGTTGGCAAATTTTGTATACTTTTGTATTACGTGCGGAAATGTGTAACTAATTTAGTTACACATTTCCGCATGCAATACAAAAGTATACAAAAATCAACAACTTTGCATCGCTATATTTTCCGTACTTTACAAAATTTCGCAGCCAAACTTTGCATTTGCACTAATTTAAGTAAGATCTTTCAGAAAATGTCCTTTTTATCGCCGAGGTAAGAAATTAGTCTAAAGCGCAAGTCGTCCATTGATCTAAACACGTACATGATCAGGATCGGTGGTTTCAACCTAGAAAAAAAGAGAGAACATTTTTGTTTATAAAGTTATATGTTGGGCTTCCATATTTATTAGAGCTAATTCCCCCCCTGCCAATTCTCCAGCTATGCGCTATTGCTATATAGGTGCTGTGAACACCGCGGAAAAACGTCTGCGCACGCGTCAATTCTGCCTGTAAGTGAGATTAAAATTAATTAAAAAGCGGTTCCGAACGTTTCCGAAGGCTAAAAATGGCGGCAAAAAGGAGTGATTTCATTTGTGTCTTCAAATCCATATTTCGAGGGCATAAATAAACATTGCATGATAGAAACTAAGAGAAAAAACGTCCAGAGAGTCCTAGAAGTGGCATCCTACAAAAACACCTGTAAAAGGTTACTGTTAACAAATTTTTCGTCTCAAACATTTTGTTTATCAAATAAGCAACGACAGTTTCCGAACTTTTAATTGAGACACGTTTTATTAAAAAAAAACATGTCGCCAGATACAAGACGTTTGCGTGTTCTCAATGATTGAAAATTAAGATGTATTTTACAATTTAAATATATTAGAAAGCTTAACTTTCCGCGGGTTTTCTTAACTTTTAGGTTTAAACTTTTGTTTTCGAAAAATATTCTAAAGCCACCCCTTAAAAAAAGGCTAGAAGGCTTTTAATTTATGTTCTGTCTGGCGGTCTTGTATATTTTTGCCTTTTCTTAACTTATATTTTATCAAAAAATGGGCATGTTTTGTTCCAAAAGTTGATATTTAGATTTACCATCATATTTTGATATTTCGGCGCGTGCGCAGACATTTTTCCGCGGTGTTGGTGCTGTGTATTTTAAATGTGATTGGTTCATTCGTAGTCACATGACTTTAAATAAATGCAATGTTTCCCGCCAGATAAACAAGTGAAAAATTGCTGCGCGTTTCTTGTCATAACAAAGTAAAGTGGTTTTTTTTAAATGAGATTGTTTTGTAAAATGCATGCTTTTGTTCCTATATAACAAAACACCTAATGTTCGCTACACCTCGGGAAATAGTGAGTTTTATAATAACGCCCACCTTAGCTAGATACTATATTGTTCTAGTGACTCTCGTTTAAGTTGTTTCTCAATGGTAGAGTTGTAAAGGCAGATTACTAAACTTCGTACAAGTTTTTTTCACATATGATTAACTCCTTTTTTTTCTGGCTTCACTGATGAAAATCAAGCGAGAATGAAATGAGTTTTTAAACTAACCTTGCTATCTTTTTGGATCGTTTTTATATGACGTTTGTTCGCCATTGATGCAAACTTGTAGTAATGTGATAAATCGGTGTTCTGGTCCAGCGGATTGCAAGGCGAAGATCCCTCGCCCTCTTTAACGATGTTCTTTATTGCCTGCACAGCCGTCCCAAAATCATAAACTTTCATCACTTTCTTTCCACTTTTCCCACCAACTTCAAGCTGATTCTTTTTACCATCGAATTTTAATAGTCCAGCACACTGAAGCTTTGCCATCACGATAAGAATTGTGGTATACAAATCACCAATTGTGTTATGATTCGTTAGAATATTTTCACTCTTCATAACAACGTCATTGTACAATGTTAAAACATCAGCGCACGCCGGGTCTTCAGAGTAAGTAGATTTGGCATTGGTAGGATTGTATAAAGTATTTTTAGTTATTTCGTCAATAGCATTAATCAGTCCATTTTCTTCGAGTTCCTTAGACGGCGTTTCAAGAACCATGTACACGTTACGAATTTGAAGCATCGACATCTTGTTGACGGTGATTTTAACTTCAGGATGAACTCCACCTGGCAGGTAGCTGGGATATGACGGGACAAAATGTTCAGCAAACAAATTAGGATTTCCATCAATTGCATTCAAAATGTTAGACACTTGGGCCAAGTGATGCATTTCGTCGATTAAAATGTCTTTCAGCATGCTTTTTACCTCAGTATTATAACCCTTCTTTATTGAAAGATAACCAGTCAGGTATGGCGGAATTGTCGAATGTTCCAACTGAAGTGCCGTCTGTAAAAGGTGTTTCAGGGTGAACATGTCAATTCCAAGATTTGAATATCCATATCTGGGAGTGTCATCTTGTAGCCACTTTAAAATCATCTGAACTTTACCCGGAGACAAATCTCTTGTGACGGGCATATAACGTGGATCTTCCACGTCGAGCGACATGATCTTTGTGAGTGGGTATTTGTTTTTAACAACTTCAAAATAATTTGAAAGGTCCAGGAAGTTTATTTTCATCACAGGATACAAAGTCGCATATTGTTTGAAAATTGGTTTTACATGCCTGATCCAGTTGGGCTGAGTTGGAACCTCAAACTTGTCCCAGACAAGTATGACAATTGCTGAGTTAACATCATCATCGGCGGGTGGCTCTCTCCCGGATAAGTAGTATTTGAAGAAAGAGACGTCTCCATTGATGAAAAGTCTAGCGTTGTCTGGGTCTTTTGTGGTCGTTTTGAATTCAAAAATACCATGTCCCTTTTTGGTGATCGATCCAGAGGGGGAAACACTTACATTAAAGGAATCATCTTCGGAAGGTGGCTTTCCATAAATAGTCAAAAACAGGCGAACATTCACATCCTCTTCTGGCACAGCGCGGTGAACCCAACGTGTGAGGGGGTGGATTTCGACACCTTGTCTGTCTTCGGCCAAAACAACTTGTGTACACATTCCGTTTTCATCTACCTGTCAATGAAACCGAACAAAAAATTGCATCAAACAAGTACTGAAAACCACATAAAAACAACGCAGGGTTTGTTACAAGCGCACTGTATCTGAGTAAGTATAGAAACTTTAGTCTTCTTTTCGGCTTGTTCCAAATGTGACAGTGAGGTTATAATTTATTAAAAATCCAAAAATTAAGGAAAATGAAGAACATACGTATATTTATGGAAAATGGAGAATGACGAATATACGCACCTGTGCCAAAATAACTCTACGCTTACTTATATCCTGCTCTCCAACATCAATCTGGAATACCCCAGATGTAAGCGTGTACTTTTTCAGGTCATTGAAAGATATACGGCCAAATGGATTCCATACTTTCGGACATTTTATATTGTCGTCCTCATTGTTATCTGTATACGCTATGGCCATGTTTCCAATTGATTTCAATGGAATGCCTTCTTCTGTAATACCTAAACTATTGCCCAAGTCAATCAAAATGGTTTTCTTCTCCTGATCATAAACAAAAGGAGTGTACCAAAAATCTGGTCCAGTTCCAATAATCGGCTTGAGCATACGGCCGAAAGTAACATACGGCGGGGAATCGCGACCTGAAATTCCAATTGAACCAACGATTCTACCATAAGAAAAGTTAGCTGTCGTACTTGAAGAATCGTACATGTCAACGTTAAAACGGATTGATAATTCTTTCTTGTCACTACGTTCTAAATGTTCTTTAAGGTATTTCGTTATCCGCGAGTCTTCGCTTCTATTTCCAAACTGAACGTTTTTAAGAACACTTTGATAGGCAGCTCCATAAACAGCCAAACCATGACCAGCTTTCATTTTTCGCCACATATACCGAAATCCAACTCTTTGAAAATCAGCTTTAAAGAAGTCTCTGACTTGCATTGACCAACCATAAATTGCGGAAGAATCCTGGAAATGTACATCAAGGTCAACCAGCTTCGCACTTCCAGCAAGATTACTATCTGCATTAAGAAAAAACAAAAACATATTTCACACTGTATGAAGTGAGTTCCAAGACCAATGCAACTGAACTACCTGCTATAAAACGAAATTACTGGATCACAACGCCAAAAAGGGGGTGAATTCCAAAGTTTGCCTATTAGAACTTCAGACGTGTTTACCGGAATTTCGCTTCAGGGCGACACAGCGGAAATTGGTAAGACTCGATACTTAGGCTTCAAACTTGCTGAAAAAAATTTATAAATAACGAACAAAGTATGTCTTGCACAAAAGATTTGAAGCTTGCACATGGCAAAAATGAGTCGTCTGAATCAATAACCTTGTGTATATTTCAAGACTCAAAATGGCCATTTCACAGGTACCTGATGTGTATGATGAACAGTCGAAAGATTGCAGAATGCGTATTCAGAAGAATTAAAAATTGAACTTTTAAAAATTATTCAACAGTTTTCTTTTTGATAGCGATACTGAAACGCAAAATTGTGAACAACTGATCAGATTTTCGGGTTGAAACTTCATAAAAACCAATTTCTGCGATGTTCTTCAGGGCATGGTCCAGGGGTGAATAGAACTGGGCAAAAGTTTTTATACCTTCAAGTAAGGTGTTAATCAGCGCGTCATCGCTTACGAAGGAAGTGCAAGCTTCATTTGCGTAACAAACTCTTGTAATTCGCGTCTCCCTTAAACGCCATGCGGAGCTCCCGGTTGGATTCCATCCCACGCTTGTTTTGGGAAAGCTTTCCGTATCAAAATTATCAGGATAATTGTTTATAGTCGACTGATCAGCTTGAAATCTTCCAGCAAAATGAATACGGGGAAAGTGAATATAAGATTGATGCTCTGTGAAAAAACAAAAATGTTACAATCTACAGCACGTTCCGTACACGATGTTAATATTTTAATGATTCGAAGGAAATGATGCATGAAGTTATATTTAATCAGTTATTTTATCAAACACCTTCCGACATTAGTTTTTTTTCACATCCTATTCAACGTCTCATTTTTTTGCTTTTGGTTACATTAAACGTCACAGTATCTCAAATTGAATACACTATTCTGCTTGGTCCTGGGTTTGTTAAGCAAAGAGATTTTGCAAGTCCAATGAGTCAAGAATTTCAAAAAAGTGATGCTATATTTATGTTATAGTTCCAATTGTGATTTGTAACAAACAATATTTAGCTACCTCGTTCGTCACAGAAAGCACCTTTAAAACCTGGAGCACAATCACACTGTTTTTCTTCACATCTTCCACCATTTCTACAATCACTGTCGTCATTACAGTCTGTAGCTACAAAAAAAATAGGGACAGCTCCAAATGCTCTCTAAACGTGGCTAAATCTATATCCTGGCGTCAGCAGGTCATATGTTAAAAGCTACGAATTGATTGTATATGAATTCTATTTTTAAGGTTGAAAAATTCACCCAGTTAAAGAGTTTAAGCTCCAACGGGTCTATATTTTTACAGGCCTCATTTAAAACTGCATGGTTGGCTTTTCTTGCACCGGTTTAGTTGAAAGCAAGAAAAAGTCCGAGTTTCTTGATCTTAATTTCACTATCAATAATATTGATGTGCGGATTTGTGTTCAACAGTGTAGAACATCTTTAATTCCGCAGTCCTCAAGTTTAATTTGCCTATTAGCAGCGTGCGGGGACCAGTTTCCGCTCCAAAAAAGTTTGCCACTAAAAATCGCGGACTGCTTATGTGGTACGTTATTTTGCAAGAGGTTAATAAAAATCTCAGCTATTTTTTTTCTTCCCGTTTATGCAGAGTGATTACGTTCAATCTGATCCTCAAGATATTCAAATCTAGACTGCAAACGCTTAGAATAAGTTCCTGTGCGCCTAGTTAAGATATTTGAATACAGTCATTGTTTTTATCACCTTTTATTTTTACCAGTTACCTTTCTCTAAACACTGTTGACCACTATACCTAATGAAGCAATTGCATCCTACTTCTAGACATTGTCCCTCTTCTTTCAACTTCAATTTACAAACTCCATGTTCATTACATTGCTCATTTATTTCTACAAAGCAAAAAAAGCATTTTTATTGAGAAAAGTCACGCGTTGTAAAACTGCAATTTAAATGGCTCAACTTATTGTGTAACCTACTAAACAAAAGATGGCAAATGAACTGGGGTTCTAGGGAATTTCAAAATCCGAGGACTCTACAGTTATTAGCAAATGATTATTAACGGAAAGATAAAGACATAAAACAGGATTTTACTCATTCATAGTCTACGTCACAAAGCAATCACGTGAGATTGCGCGAGCAAGCTCCGGCAAGTTTCAAACATGGCAGACACGCAGGTGAATGACGCAGCGCGGAAGATTCAGCACCAAGCTCAGACGAAGACGTAAAACTGTTGGAAGACGAAGATGAAGAGACATCAAGCGCCTCAAAGATTAACAACACAAGCGACAAACAACCGATGTCCAGTAAAATGTGGAAAGCCATCGAAGGGCTCCAAGAAGAAGTTGAAGTTTTAGCGGGGGAGCGTTCGAGCGACTACACCGTGCAGCTCCTCTCCCCAAAGCTTCACCGATGCAAGGGAAAAGAAACATAGTAAAACAAAACTTGACTGCTCCGCTCCACCAGGGCCTCGGAACAAAAAGCAGCGCACTGGTTCGCCAATTCATGACGGAACTCTGGATGTTCAGACGCAGAACTATCAGCCATGCTTGCGACAAACGGAGACGAAGGAGAAAGCCAAGATGGCGCTTACGCGTACGGCGCCAACGACAAGCTACTGCAAGGGTTCGAAAAAGAGACTCAACAGAGGTGACCCAACGGCTCCAGACGTCGATAAGCTTTTGGCAAATATTGCAAACAAACTAAAGAGAAACTAAAGGATGAGAAGCTCAAACAGAAATTTGAACAGTATGCCCGACCCGTGAACTGTGAGAAAATGAAAGTCCCAATTGTAAACCACGAGTTGTGGGGCAAACTTCGACCACCGTTCCACCTAAGACTGGCAAACATCCAGCAAACTATGACTAAAGCAGCTGTTGCACTTACAGAGGCAAGGGAGCAAATAACCGAATTAAAAGGTTTATTAGAAGGTAAAAATGAGATAATACCTGCCCTTACAGATCCGAACTTTCTTGTTTATCATGCTTATTGCGCAATCAAAAACAGGCCACTGTGTCTTACCGTGGCAAAAGCTTGCCCTGTGATTGGTTTGCTACACTGCACCGTGTCCAAACGTTACTATATTTAGTAACAACTGCGCAATAATCTGCACGCTGACCGTGTCAACTAGGTGCTGTGATCGCAGCTTCTGAATGCACAACTAGCTTCCGAACATACTCGGGACAATTCGGCAAGCGTTCGGAAACTGAACAATCATACTATGAAACAAGGAATAATATTTGGGAATTTGCTCCCACTTTTAGCAAGAATTGGTAATAATATGGCAACGATTACGAAAGATATTACTCAAATTATTTGCTTTAGACATATATTTCCTTAGTTTTGGTGTGATTCAAAGAATTAATATGTAATTCTAAATAATGTGTGAATATTAGATTGCATTTCGTATCCAAAAAGATGAAGCTAAAAAATTCTAGATGGGAAAATCTGACCGTGGTCGATACGATCCAGATCCACGCCTGAAAATATATTCTCTAAAACTCTATATGCAAAAAAGGGATGGAAAGCTTTACTCGGTAGAAAAATTCTACTTACTTGTATCACATGTACGCCCGGTATACCCTGATTTGCATTTGCATTTGTACTTGAATTGACCAGTACGTACAGGCAGACATATACCGTTGTTCTTACATGGCGTATCATTGCACGTTTCTATAGATGAAAAATAAGACATTGTGTTCTATGCTATCAACAAGACAGTAGAGTTTATGGTGAAACAGCCGTGGATATGGGGATTAAAGGGCAGGATTTCCTCTCCCGAAAAATAGTACTGCGGGGGGTGGGAGGTAGCGGGGGTATAGCAACTTTAGCAATTAGAACTTTTTTCAGAAATATACCCTAATCACTTCCACTGATCAGGGACCGGTTGTTCAAAGGCCTTTAGCTTAAACGGTGGATAAGCAAAAGTTTACAAAATAATACTCTCACACATCTTGGGTATGACTGAATCCTATAAATTTTGCATTAAACACGAATTTTCAGTTTCATTAAAAATTATTTACGTAGAAATATTTTAGTCCAGTTGTTTAATAAATAGATAATTATTTTTTTTTCCATTTTGAACTTATTGTCGCTTTAAGCTGAATGCCTTTTGAACAACCGGCCAAACGCATCATAGTACTAAAAAAAATCAATCAAGGCTACTGATCAAATTCAACCCACGAATCTGTCTAGTCCTCTGTGAAAGAATAAAAAATCGGCTAATAATAGAACTGTAATTAAATTTATAATACCTTGTATGGGTCGATATTGTGAGAGAGTCTGAGATGGGGGAGAAATATAAATATTATGTATGCCCTAACTCAGCCGTTTTAATCCAAGATAGACAAAAACAAAACTATTCACCTGGGGCCGGTTGTATCAAGCCCGTTAAGCTTAAACGGTGGATATAAGTTCAAAATAGAAATCAAGTCTATCGTTTTATTCAACAAGCAAACATAATGTTTTTAGCCTTAATACAAAAATACTGTTTAAAACTACATATTCAGTGCATAATATTCAAGTTGACTCTTTCAACAGAGTTGTAAGAGTGTTATTTAATTTTGACTTATCCACCGTTTAAGTTAAACGGGTTTGATACAACCGGTCCCTGCGCTCACAAATTTAAACGTATCAACAAAGAAACTTGTCGGTATTTACCAGTAGGTGCTCCACTGTTTTCACAGAAAGGAATATCCACAGTTCGCCCATCACAGGAAAGCTCTGAAAAAGTAGTATGTGGCATTTGGAACTGTGAGTTGAAGAGACAGAGGTATGACTGTCACAATACAGATACTTGAAATAGATTTGGCTAGCTTTTGTTTTTATTAATAATGGTAATTGTACTGAGTGGAGTGCAATTTGGTGTAAAATCAAACGTGTGATTAGTAATCAAAAGTGTGTGATTTGTAATCAAAAGTTTGATTTCACAGCAGAATTGCACGACACAAAGTGCAATTTCCATTTTATTATATTCATTTTGAAATCATACAAAACTTGGCTTGGAAAGAATTGTAAACGGTGTAAAATGTGAGTAATTTTCATTTCTTTTTGTCAAGAAATTTTGCCGGGCATTTAAAAATTCAAAATAATAAAATTTTGTTCCATTTTTCCCTGTAATTTGATTGGATAGTTACACTGAAATACTAAATCTGATTGGTTATAGTGGTGCAGAGCTTCAATCTGATTGGCTTATAAATGATGTGATTAATGCTCAAAAATATTGCGATTTTGGAATTAATCACACTGTTTTTAACCAATCAAATTGCAATAAACACCATTGATTTCAAAATGAATATAATAAATTCGAAAATTTGTCAGCATATTCCCTGTAGCAACATTTATATATACATACCTATCTCATGACGCTCGCAGCTAACCCCAGAGAAGCCAATTGGGCAAATACATTTGTATCCATTTTTATCTTTTTTTTCGCAAACTCCACCATTTTGGCAAGGAGCTTTGTAACATGGCGAGTCTAAGAACGACATGCGTATTCAAATTGCATAAAAGCTAGTAATCACCAATTTCATAGAATTAAACAGAGTTTAACAAATCGAGGTGAAAATGAATAAAAGAAAAAGTAAACTACTTTAAGGTGAAGCAGGGTTGGCTTTGGCTATAATATAACAATAGAGTTGATGTTCTTGGGCATAAATGTGTTTTTGGCCCGACTCCGAACTCATTTTAGCCCGAGCGTAGCGAGGGTTAAAATGTGTTCCGAGGAGGGCCAAAAACACATTTATGCCCAAGAACATCAACTCTATTACTATTATATTAACTTTAAAGGGCAATTTTTATATAAAAAAACTACGCAATGGGGAAACACTTCATTCAATTTGGCGACAATACTTGCAGATTTATTTCAAAATTGTACCGTTATAAGTATATAAAATTCTACTGCAGTAGAAAATAGTTAAACAGTTCAAAATAACAACAATTTTATTCTAGCTTCTCTTAACATTAAGAAATAACTAGAGTCATTTAGCGGAATTAATATTAATAACACAATTGTTAAACTGACAGTTCGCTAAAATTTCCTGCACTGAATGGGTTTCGTTTGAGGACGAAGACAGACTGACATTTAATCCGGTATCGTTGACCGAAGTAATGTGGGCATTTTCTTCACAACCCAGAGATTCGCCTGATGTAAGTGAACGACTGAGGATACCGGAACAAACACGTTTCTGTGAACTTGAGCTATCGTTGATATAAAAATTCAAGCTTTGTTCGTTTCTGTGCTTCGTAATGGCGCAAATTTGTTTGGCATCCACCCCGGCTTGATGCAGACTTGTTATAGTTGAGGCCCGTACACAGTGTGCGGTGTAGACTTGCGAAAGGCCTGCCTTTTTCGATATCTTGGGCATTAATTGAGAAATTGTATTTTTTCCCATTGGCTCGTTCTTGAACCAGCAAATCCCTGACATATCGAAGTTTAGCAGTGGAGTTTGAAAAAGTGCTCCCCAATCCGGATGAAGTTTTGTGAACATAAATTTTAGTGCAGCTATAGGATCTAGTTTTGAACCTGGTATTTCATACATCCTTACATCTGAGTAATCTTGGTCTTTTTGTTTATAGCCGCCTTCGTGGTTCTTGGTCTGCTCTGTGTGCTTAATTATAACATATTCTTTATCTTGGTCGTCCTTGTTAAACTCGAGGGAATCTTTCGTCAGGTCACGCCAACCTTCCCTGCCTCTTCCGCCCAAATAATAACACAGACTAAACCACACAAACTCAACGAGCTTTTCAGGACTTTCACACGAAAAATAAGACTTTAGTTTTTGCATATCTCCACTTTCGATTGGGCTCTTGTGCTTTGGCTTCGGATTTCCTTTCTTGTAATACGACTTGCAAACAGCTTCGAACATTTTGTTCGCTTGCAAAAATTCGGGATATTTTAGTATGTTGATGGGTCTTGAAATGGGGTGGCTTGTAATTTTGCGGTGAATAGCTGCTCGAATACCAGTCAAAGCACTTGGTGTGAGATCCTTTTTGTCCTTTTTGGTTTTTACTTCTGCATAAAATCTCCTCAAAATACCGCTCAATTCAGTAGCGTCTACGACAGCAAGGTCACAAACAATCCGTCTCCTTTGGCACCACTGCTCGAATTTACTAATGGCCCACAACGTTTGTTTTTTCGTATTTTTCGGTACTGAGTCCTCCTCGAGTTTTTGCAGCTCTTCTTCATCCAACTGCGACGATTGGGAACACGCCTCTTCGGTAAATTCTGCCATTTTAAACTATTTTAGTATAACAGTAACACTGACATAAACAAACCGACAAATCGAAAGCATACGAAATGAATTTTTAGCATCAATGTAAAAACAACCCCTACTTCTGATTGGTTGGATACAAAGTTCCCTTTCTTCTGATTGGCTTAGATCAGCGGGCTAAAATATATTTTAGCCCGGCAAATTTATCATTTTAGCCCGTATAATACACCACAATGCCCGTCAAAGTTAATATAATAGACGTTAATCAAGTATCGCTTCGCGTTCATTTTAAAATATATTTTACGATCGAAAATTATGCAAAAATTGAAATAACTCTTGAACAAAATCTCTTGATGATATAGTTTTGCACTGCTTTGCACGAGTTTTCGCAAAACGAAGTTTGCAATTTTGAGACAAGAAGTTCTTATCACAAGGAAAGATTGCTGCCGAAGCTCAGAATTAAAATTCTTTTGTTTCTTTGTAAAATCAGTAAATGTCTCTGAATGGAGAAAGAACCAGAAGTATACAGTTAATTAATAAAACCTAGCTGCCATGATTATAAGGGAAACTTTAGTATGTAGAAATAAATAAAATAATTTATAACAAAATTTAATTGATGCAATATAACAATCATAAACTGATAACGGTACGATAAAACTGACTATAACAAGTTACAAATCTATAATGCCTAAGACTCCATGCATCAATCAATTAAGCTATTAATTAAAAATCTTTCGTGTTAATCAGTAGAGAAACAATATATATAGCCAATTTCATATTTAAAATGCTGAGGTGAATATGAATTATACGAATCAGTGACAATATAACCTGTTTGATTTTTGCAGACATGATGATAATGCAGTAAATTTGGGTATAGAATCTGCATTTTCCGAACACCTTGATTCACTTTGCAATAACTGTAGTTTACTATAACTTTATTTTTGTTTCATGTCCATCGATGCTTTTCTACGAAGTGGTAACAAGGGCTGTATATATCATAGGTCAAACTTGCTCTAATTCACCCCCAACATCAATTGCAGTAGCAGGTAGCATTTTGTGAACAACACATTCACCATAATATTACCTTCTACAAATATTGAGGAAAGATTTCAATGATAAAATACTGTTGATTCATGCAAAAATGTATGATCACCCTCTCATGCTCTACTGACACTATTTGTCGTCTCAACAGACAGCACTGAAGGTACTACAGCTGTGATAACGGTGTCTGTAATTTGTAAATACTCTTTATTCTAAAACATAGTCTAAAATATAGTCTAAAATACAGTCTAAAACTAAGTGTCCGATCAGAGCTTTTACATACACTCTCACATATGACACTATAAAGTCATTATAACTTCATACTACTCACCTCCTGAAGTTTAAACCTCCCGTGTTATAGAAAGAATTAAATCAATAAATTACTAATACAAGTATAAACATCAGTTCTGGATAAAATAATTAAAATTCTTTCACGTATATCACCCGTCAGATACGAGCGATGAGAAAGAGATAAAGACATCGATCCTTACCTGAAATATTCAAAATTTTGCCGATCATGCATGCCAGAAGTATACAACAACAACGTGATTTATATATCCTTTCTTCTTCACAAACATTACTTGGAATTTCGCATTATTACTTTTCACTTCATGCCCGTTTATAAAAGTTGCCATGTTGCGAAGAAAAAAAATAATATCCTAACTTATAGTTTTGGCCCGTTTTTGAAATACAAAATGACACAAATCGAGATTGTAGCAGTTATAAATTCGGCGGTCACGTGGTAAGAGCTCCACTACCACGATTAGTGCGCTGCGTCGCTACGCTCGGAAGCAAAAAGTTTTCTTTTTTACGATCATAGCTGTTGATGCAAATTGCAAATTGCACATACACGAAAACACTCAAAAAGGCCTTTATGCATGTTGAAGGTTCGAATTTTATATATGAAATAGTATATGAAATAATTTTATATATATAAGTGGCAAGTTATGGTTAAATTTGATGAAAATTAAGGTTTTGGAATGAGATATTAAATCATCAAGCGTGATCAATTCAGGTCCCCAGACCTTTAATGACGCTAAGGTAAGAGCGAATCATCTTCCTCCCTCTTTTCCTCTTTGAAATGTCCAGATAATAACTTACCGTAGCAATGGTATCCATTTCCAAACGAGTCAGGCGGACATTTACATTCGAATTTTTCATCTCCTGTGATTTCCTCGCATATCCCAATACTGCCACATGGATGATCATCGCATGTTATTTCTTCCAAAAAGCACATAAAGTTCGTTTTAAGAACAGTTCATGATGCATCGATAACAAATTATTGTGAAAATATTGGTGACAATTATTAAGTGCAAGAGAGAGGATCAGCAGTTTGACGATACGAAGCATGTAATGTTTTTATTTAACGGTCAAAAGGCTTTAAAAGGCAACTTGGAACGAAAGTAAAGAAAACGTGAAATTACACTCTTAAATATTCAAGCAAAATTCGTAAATATTGGGGTGAATATATTCACGTTCATATATGAACGCTTTACTTAGAGTATTAATTTATATATCGCTACCACAGGAGACATACGGTATCTGAAATTATTTAATACAAATTACCTTTGCAATTACCGCCTTTCAAAATATATCCATCTTCGCACACGCAATCACCGTTTAGGCATATTGCATGAGGGTCATTGCATTCGTCCTTTGTTTTACAAGCTAAAACAGTACGAAGGATTTAGATATCATGGTCTACCGGTCTTTCATTTCCAATAATAATGTTGAAATAAATCCCATAATATTTCCTCTTAGTATTTTTGCACAAGTGAATATAACAAATCCTACATTCTGATCGGTCAAATTTTTCGTATTATGCTGTTATATTTACCTTCAGGGGCCGGTTGTTCGAAAGGCATTTAGCTTAAACGGTGGATAAGTTAAAAATAGAAAACCAAATTAACAATTTGGTTTTTTATTAACAATTTAACAACTGAGCTGAAATATTTCGATGTAAATATAGTTTAATTGCATGTCCATGGAAGTACACATTGAATGCATGAGACGCAGGTTCAGTCATTCACAAGATCTATGAGAGTATTTTCAAACTTCGGCTTATCCACCGTTTAAGGTAAACGCCTTTCGAACAACCGGCCCCAGGGGCCGGTTGTATCAAGGCCGTTTAGCTTAAACGGCGGATAAGTCAAAATTAAATAACACTCTTACATCTCTCTTGAATGAGTCAACTTGAATTTTATGCACTGAATATATAGTTGTAAACAGTATCTTTGTATTAGGGTTAAAAACATTTAGTTTGCTTCATGAATAAAACGATAGACTTGCTTTCTATTTTGAACTTAACCAACGTTTAAGGTAAACGGGCTTGATACAACCGGCCCCAGGGGGCGGTTGTTCGAAAGGCGTTTAGCTTAAACGGTGGATAAGTCAAAAATGGAAAATAAAATTATCTATTTATTGAACAACTGAGCTGAAATGTTTCGATGTAAATGGTTTAATTGTCAATGGAAGTACATATTAAATGCATAAGATGCAGGTTCAGTCATTCACAATATCTATGAGAGTATTCTTAAACTTTGGCTTATCCACCGTTTAAGCTAAACGCCTTTCGAACATCCGGCCCCAGGTGAATATAACAAATTTCAAAATGGCGGATATAGCCGTTTTGTGACCGCTTCTTACAAAGAGATAAGCGAACGATAATCACCTCCCTTCGGGGAATAATTGTTAAATATAAACCTAGCCGGGGGACACCATTGAAATACACTTAGCTGCAATTCACAATACTAAGGCTTCAAACCTGGTGAGAAAAACTGGGATTTAAAAACACTCAACCAAATATGTCTTGCACACGGCAAAAACGAATTGAATTAATAACCTTGTGTATACTTTAAGTCTTAAAATGGCCATTTGACAGCTGTCAGATGTGCACGATAAGCTGACAAAAGATTGCAGAATGCGTATTCATTTTAAAATTATTATATAGTATTCTCTTTGATATCGATACAGAATGCACAATTGTGAACCAGTGATCATATTTTCGGGGTAAAACTTCAAAAACACCAATTTCTGCGGTGTTTAGCCGGGGTATTCTGGAAAAGATAAAGGATTTCTTTGCTCGTATATTTTCGCTAAACAAAGATTCAAAATAGAGAAAATAGAACTCCCGTATTCGAGCTTAAAAAGCCTTGAAGGTGGAGGCTATAGACCTTGCGAAACATAGTAAGCGCGCCTTCGCGCAACTGGAAACGAGGCTTATTATGTAAAAAACAATTTTTATATTTTTGGCTGTACAAAGCTATCCGCCGAGTTATCAGTGGCATAGCCAGCCTGACAATTTGGTCATGCTATGCAAATTTGAAGTCGTTATAGAATTATTAATAATATAAATACTAAAATAATATAGATTATTAATAATATAAATACTGAGATAAACTCACCTGTTTTTGCAGTCACAGCATGTCCCCATACTCCAAGACGATCAAGTGCTTTAACGGCAACTGTGTATTCTGTATATGATTTCAAACCAACCAGGAGAGCATTGTTCATTCCCCCACGAACTTCTGTTACTTCATCGAGTGCACAATCATTTGATCCAGACAATTTCAATTCCATATACCCAACAGTATATCCTGAAATGCTATCATCCAGATGGTTCCAGAAAACCTTCAACGTGCTGCTCGTTCGTTCTGTATTATAAATTCCTGGACCGCCTTAATCGAAGTCAAGAAAGAAAGTCTAATGCTTACACATCACAATATTAATGGGCAAAAGGCTATACCAGGTGTTTCGATAAAACGAACTGAAATTCATATATTTCTATGCAGGATAGATTTCATTCGATATTCAATTACTATCATTAAAAATTAATTCGATATTTATACGTGGAATAAAGTCAGCATCGGTTCTGCTCATGTTTTGAATTTCTTTGAAAATAAAGTCTATCTCTAATTCATTTAGAAATATTGTTCGCTTTTATTGACATCGCTTTAATTTAGGGGTCATTTGAGTTTGGCATGCCAGTAAACCACATAATATAATGCTTTAATAGCCAATACCTAAGGCGATATGGCACAAGAGCAACAATATTGCACAGTGGAACACCTTCTTCTCAAAACCTTTTTTACCCAAGAAAGCAGAATTTTGAGGCAACGTAATGCTGACTGTTGGTCGAAGCATGTAACAGCTTGGCACACATCATGTTAGGTTAGCACAAAGAAGAATGAAAAGAAAATTACTAACCTTTGCAATTTATACTCTCACGACTCTCACACGCACAATTGCAGTGAAGACATTTCAACGCGCTCCCGCAATCCGTGTTCGATGCGCAAGCTATGAATAGAAGTATATATTAGAGTAAAAATAGAATAGAAAAATAGTAAGAATACAGTTCGTTTAGATGCGTAGCAGCATTGACCCAGCTTGCAAGTAGAGAACCTTGAATTGAACGATAATCTCGACCGCGGGCTTTATCGCTTAGTATCCACTATTCAGCAAAATATATCGGACAAATTAAAGAGCCTACACGTGCACGTGTCACACTCTCGAAAGTTTTGCATGAAAGTGCGTGAAAAATATAATGTTTTAGCTTTGTCAAAGACTTTCAGTAAATACCCAAATGAAATCATTGAGTTTGTTAAGAAAAACGTACACGTTTTTACAGATAATCTTTTGTTACAAGATTCATTTTCACTCGAAGCAAGACCGATAGTGTACTCGGTACACACGGCTAATTCATACAAATCCGTTTTATTATTGTTGATTTCTTTGAATGACCATTCGGTTTCATCTGCCTTTTTATAACAAACTAAGTAATGCAGGTCATTGTCCACGAATACTGTCATCGTCGTACTGGTTCGTCCAATTTTGGAAATGTTTGGATCCTTCGTGTCACAAGCTAAAAGCAAAGATTATTACCATAAGGCCATTTCTTCGAGTAGGATGAATGGGGCTTTACTTGAAATACTTCAAATAATTCGTCATTTCTTGAAATAATTAGTCATTGCATTGCAAAACAATGAACGCGTGTAATCACGTCTGATATATTGATAAATTTTAATAAATTATTGGATATATGGTATTTAAGGGTATATATCCGACCGGGTTTTACTCATCAGTTCTGCTGATGACAATGCCGGGACGCAGATTAGAAAGTCGCATAAATTACGCATGTTTACTTTAGCTCTTATTTATTCAAAACTATATAGTGAACTAACAATGTGCGAGATAAGAAATTTACATTACGACTGGACATCGTCTTTAAGATATCACGAGTTATCACGGCGAGGTAGATGTAGTGTAACTGTAAAAAAATTAGATTCCGTTTCTCATCTTTATTTTTTAAACATATTTCCTGCTTTCCGCAAAAGGAGTAAAATTTCTGCTGTGGCATACGTCGTTAAACTTGACCATGAAGATTACTAAACTGATGTAAACCTAAATTACTTTTAACACAGGATGTGAGAAAAATTGCAACACAGTTAGGAATTTCCGAAGAAATCTGCTTTGTTCTTATGCAAAAAATCATTTAGATTCTTTGGCATTTTAAACAGCTTATAATTGTATATTCATGCAGTATTACTATATATTATATTCATGAGTGACAATACACATGAATTGGAACACCTGTATAACTCGGCAAACTTTTGCTAAAACGCTTCTAAAGAATTATTAAAAACCGCCGAGAATAAGATAATGTTCACCTGAAGAACTACCAGCATCTTTAGTATAAATCTGATTAGCCCCTCCTTTTCTTTCAGAAGTACATTCTATACATAAATATATAGTTCAGTTTAGTAAAGAAGCGTGTTAAAGTGGCGAACACCTAAATTTAGAATGGATGGCTTCCGCGCTATAGGACATTTTCGGAAAAGGCATACTGAAATTGGAATTTTTTTATTTGGAATTCGTTTCTTTTTCTGTCTACTTACCCTGTGGCTTGATTCCTGTCACTGCCTGACATACGATCCAGACCAAGACTACAGTTGCTTTCATTATCAGTGATCTATCTAAAGATGCAATCACTTAGTTTTTTAATTTTTAAATTCCGCGACATTTTCCACTTGGGATTGATTCTATTCAGGCTGCAATTCAAAACTATTATAGCCCAGCGTTAACAGTATTCTTTCGGCAGCACATATATACAATGCTATTCTACACATCGAAATAAAGGCCTCCACAGACAGCTAGCTAGACCGCTTAATTGAGGGGTGTGTATATTCATATATTCATGTTTATCTACCGCAGGAACAATAGCCACACAAAAGAAATTAGTCGGGCATAAGATCACATTATGAATATACACCCCCCCTCCCCCCCCCCAATTAAGCTTCTAGCTACAACCATTGAACTGTAAACAAACTGGAATGATAACCCAGGGAGGAAAATTGAAGCCAGTGCTTTTAACTTTTTCTGAGTTTTGAGCCGAAATACTTAACGCCTAATGTTGAGCCGTATATGAAATTAAAGCTATTAAACAGTTATATTTCGTGTAGAAATTTCGAGACTTGAGCTTAAAGGGAAATATCTAAAAAATATTTTAAAATTTTCCGGTTTTTTGCCGATTTGTAATTGTTTTTGTTTTTTTTAAATATATTTCCTTTGCAGTTTAAGTCTTGAAATTTCCACACCAAATGTAACTTCTCAATAGCTTTAATTTGACACACAGCCCAACGTCTGGCGTCAAGTATTTCGTCTCAAAACTCAAAAAAACTATTTTGGCTTCAAGCTATAAATAGGGATGTTTGTCAGGAGTTATCGTTCCAGTTGTATAGAGTTCACTGGCTACAGCCCTGTCCATAGACTAAGAATTTAGTTGTCTACAACTATTTGTGATCGGATAAATGATACAACACATTGACGCTCAAATACTGATTTAGTAACCGAAATAGCGCGGAGATTAAAAGTATAGTCGACAAATAAAACAAAAATTTTCACAGACTATAGAAAAACGCCAAAAAATGAGGCCGTCGACAACTACGCAGTTTCCCTTTTCGAAAAGGCTCTAAGATTACTAAAAAAGGTTATTTATGTAGGTTAGATGATGATCTTTTGCATTCGAGTTAGCGAATTTGAACGTCGAGGTACACGGTAAACGCTTTCACGTAATGACTGTGAACCAGGATATGTGTTCATGAATTTACAAAGAAATGATTCTTTCTACTGGGGGCTTTCCGTTTCAGACTGAATTTTTAACGATCGAAAGATATTCCTCGCTTGATTTCCTTTTGAATAGTGATCGGTTAAGGGAATCCGCTACGGTTGAATTCTTACAATTTCCAAAGAAGATAAGCTGAAAATTTTGTTTGATCAAAAAATTCGGGCTGGCCATGGTGGAAAAGCCAAAAAGCTGGTTTATATACCAACGCGGTTTTTATATACGCACGTACACGAACAGAAACTTAAAATGCTTTTAAATTTTTATCATTTAACATATAGATCAACAAGTGCATAGGAAAATAGGCAGCCACCAAAGCCACCAAATTCTTTCAATTTTACTACGTACGTACGTGCGTATGAAAAACTTTAGCGCCTGTTTATATGATCCCGTCTAGCCGGGACGGGATGTTTTCATCCGGCTTAGCCGGGAAACTCGCCTAGGCGGGATGGCGTGTTTATATGGAGTTCATTTTGTAGTGCAGGTTCCTTCGACGGCATGTTTTATTGTAGAAAACGAATATGCCAATATATACACATGCTCCTAATGTATGTTAATCGCGAATCATCCCGGCCAAGCGGGATGGAGTGTTTATATTGCAATTTCTCGTCCCGTCTAAGCGGGATCCCGGCAAGACGTGCCGGGATCCCGCCTAGGCGGGATGGAAAAGTGGTCATATAAACACTAATTAGTGTTTGTATTACAAGCGGGATCTCGGAAACTGTCCCGTCCCGGCTAGGCGGGATCATATAAACAGGCCCTTAGTACGTGCGTAAAAAAGGCTTTAGTACGTGCGTATAAAAAGCTTTAATACGTGCGTATAAAAAGCTTTAGTACGTGCGTATAAAAAGCTTTAGTACGTGCGTAAAAAGCTTTAATACGTGCGTATAAAAAGCTTTAGTACGTGCGTATAAAAAGCTTTATTACGTGCGTATAAAAAGCTTTAATACGTGCGTATAAAAAGCTTTAGTACGTGTGTATAAAAAGCTTTAATACGTGCGTATAAAAAGCTTTAGTACGTGCGTATAAAAAGCTTTAGTACGTGCGTATAAAAAGCTTTAATACGTGCGTATAAAAAGCTTTAGTACGTGCGTATATAAAAAGCTTTAATACGTGCGTATAAAAAGCTTTAGTACATGCGTATAAAAAGCTTTAATACGTGCGTATAAAAAGCTTTAGTACGTGTGTAAGTAGTATACAGAAGGGGGGTTCTGGAGCAGGCGGTGCAGGCGGTGCACGATGCACCGCCGATGACGTCGTCGAATCTTAAATATTTTAATTTATTCAGGTAATTTTAATATAGTTGAGCACTTGAGCTTTGCCGGTTTGTTACTCAGCAATTTCGGTTTATTTTCATGCGATTTCGCTACCGTTTATTTATCTACATCGTTCGGTAGTGTCTGGGTACTTCATTACCGTTAGCTGTGTACAATTTTAGTTTATTTCACACAGTATATTGCTGATATGGTTACCGTTCATATATCTGTAGAGATTTTAAATTGCTGTCGTCTTTGTTTACAAAAGGTAATTTGTGAGCGCCACGGTGTGCGCTACTCCCACGCTATCTACAATCCATAGTATTTTATATTATGAGTGAAAATGCAAATTGTACCATAGAACAGACAAGAACGAACACGTTCGAGCACGTTCAATAAATAGTTGTTAGTGCGCATGCGTGATACCTATTTCATTAAATCTTCTCCCACAATCAAACGGTGAAGGTTTTGTGGATATATACGGCGGTTTGATCGAAAACTTCATTCGTCGGTTTCGTCCTGTAAATTCGAACGTCGATTATTTTTGCAACTTGCGAGAAATACTGAAGAGTAAAGACAGTTGACAGAGGAGATTAGGTAAGATGCATTAACTAAAGTTCAATTATTATAAAAAATACTAAGATTTTGTTCAATTATTATGAAAAGCACTAAGAAATCGCTTCTTAGTAGTTGCTGTGCCCTTGTTTGCTACACCTATGAAGAAATATCTGAGGTGTCCCTTGGGAAAGTCATGCAACGAACGGTTTAGTTGTTAATAGTGCAAAGAAGCCGATTCCTAGTAGTTGCTGTGCGCTTGTTGGCTGCACCTATGAAGAAATATCTGAGGTGCCCCTTGGGAAAATCATGCAATGAACGGTCCAGCTGTTAGTTCGAATAAATCGCTTCTAAGTGTTGCTGTACCCTTGTCGCCTGCACCTGTGAAGAAAGAATCTGAAGGGCCCCTTGGGAAAGTCATTCAACGAACTAGCGGTGGCTGTACAAATTTTATTCAGTACTTCTGTCACAATAAGATGCTAAAAGTGTTCTGTTTATATTTAATAGTTTGATAATTATCATCGTGAAGTTGAAATCCAAAGAGTTGCTGTATTGAGGGTAAGTGTTTACAATTTCAACTAGTTTGAGTTGTTTCCGCTAGGGAATGTCTAGCAACGAACTGGTGGTTGTAGTCAGTGAAGTTTATTTAGGGCTGTCTTACGACAAAGCCATTACTTGCGCATGCGTGATGTTTTAATTTTATTCTCCCACAATAAGATGCTAAAGGTTATGTGTTTATATTATGCTACAGGTGTTGACGTGTTGTGTTTATGTATCTATGGCTGCAGTTGCTAAATTGGAGAATTCAATGTTCTATTTGTAGAATGTCTTTTACATGCAAAACCTGCTCCAAGAACTTTACGCAGCTGAGAAGTTTAACTCGTCATGAACGGTCCGTGCATGGAGAGAAGAAGTTTGTCTGTGATCAATGCAGCGCATCCTTTACACGGAAAGATGATTTGAAGCGGCATAAGAAGCGGCACGAAGGAACGATCACACATATCTGCGAAAACTGTAGGAAAGAGTTTCACCGTCGTGATAATTTAGTGGGACATCAAGCTCAATGTCAAGGGAATCCTTTGAAAAGAGGGTGTGACGAAGACCGAGATGAAGACGATAGCAGTCCAGCTCCAAAGAAAATACGAGTTCAAGTTGAAGAAGGTGAGCCAAATAGTCAAGTTGAAGAAAACCCTTGCAGTTCCACTTCGGCGTTTGACGATTCCTTGAAGAAGATCGAGTTGAAACCGCGGAAAGACCAGAAACAGGACGTGTCCCACTTCTTACGTGGCAAGACCAAACCGATTTTGACCCACCTTTCCAACGAGTTGGTAAAGAAAAGGGGTATCAAATGGTTCATAAGCGTTAAAGTACGGTTCATCAAACCTAAACCCGACGGTGAAGATTTGACTACCGAACCCCACTTCCGTAGTCATTGTATGAAAACAGTAGCCCAACACGAACTCGATAATCAACTAGACGAAGCCAAGCAGAAAATCATCCAGTCATTGGTCATGTTTCAAAAAGAAGGAAGTGGTTGGATATTAGACGAAATCTTTCATCTTGACCTGAGCATCGCTCAGTATTCTCCAGTTAAAGGATCCAGTTATATCCCTCTACCCAGCAAGCTAAAGACTAAGAAAGCTATCATAAACGTGAAGAATTCTGATAACAAATGTTTCATGTGGTCTATCCTCGCCGCTCTACACCCAGTGAAACAGAATGCGGAAAGATTGCATCATTATCAACAGTTTCAAGATGAATTAGATTTGGCTGGTATTGCGTTTCCTGTTACTGTTGACAAGATTGAAAAATTTGAGCGTCAGAACAATATTTCTGTGAACGTGCTTGGCTTTGAGGATGTACTCTTTCCCATCTACATCACAAAGGAACACTTTGATACCCACGTAAACCTATTACTATACTCCCAGGGAACAACTAGACATTACTGCCTCATCAAAGATCTGAATAAATTACTCTACAGCAAAACCGGAAAAAGGCTCGTATGTATTACTGTCGTTACTGTCTTCATGGATTTATCCGAGACGATCTCCTCCAAGAACACGAACCCCATTGCTCTCAACACGGTCCACAACGTATTGAACTCCCGAATGAAGATAATGCTCAACTGTCCTTTAAAGACTACCACAAGCAGTTGAAAGTGCCCTTTGCAATCTACGCCGACTTCGAAAGTCTTACCACCAAAATCAATTCAGTTAAACAAAATCCTGAAAAATCCTTCACTGAAAAATACCAACACCACCAACCTTGTGGATTTTCCTACATTGTTGTATCCGACTATGCGAAGTACTCCAAACCACCCGTTGTGTATCGCGGAGAAGATGCAGTCGACAAATTTTTAAAGTGTTTAGAAGAAGAGCAGAAATATATTCAAGAGAAACTGGATTGGGTCGAACCCATGCGAATTGAGAGAGAAGAAGAGCAAGCGTTTCAAGATGCAGTCCATTGTCATATTTGTGGATATGAATTGGGTTCTGATCGTGTTCGCGACCACTGTCATCTTTCAGGAAAGTACCGTGGGGCTGCACACAACGATTGCAATTTGAACTATAGTTTTACCGGCCGAATTCCTGTTATTCTTCACAATCTACGTGGGTATGATTCTCATCTCATCATGCAAGGACTCGGTAAACTCAAAGAGAAGAAGATCAACTGCATTCCAAACAACACCGAAAAGTACATCTCCTTCTCCATCGATAATTTGGATTATATCGACTCCCTACAATTCATGAATGCATCGTTGGAGAAGTTAGTATCCAATCTAGCAAAGGACGGCGTTGAAAAGTTCCCCATTCTCAAGAAATACATCGACAGCGACAAAATATCCCTTCTGCTAGAAAAGGTGTCTACCCCTACGACTACATGGACTGCATAGAGAGATTTGAAGAACCAATCTTACCACCGAAGGAATCCTTCTACAATGTGTTGAACGACGAACATATTTCAGACGAAGATTACGCACACGCGACGAATGTATTTAACAAGTTTTCCTGTCGGAACATGGGTGATTACCATGATTTGTACTTGACGTCGGACGTTCTTCTCCTTGCGGATGTGTTTGAAAATTTTCGAAGCGTATGCCTCAAAGCCTACAACTTGGATCCCTGCCACTTCTATACAAGTCCTGGTCTAGCCTGGCAAGCGTGTTTGAAAATGACTGAAGTCGAACTCGAGCTGCTGACCGATCCAGACATGTATCTATTCATCGAAGAAGGTCTTCGCGGTGGAATTTCAATGATTAGCAACCGTTATGGTAAAGCTAACAATCCATACATACCCGATTATGACCCAGAAAAAGAGACTTCTTACGTGATGTATCTTGATGCTAACAACCTCTACGGCTGGGCAATGTCACAACCTCTACCCACGGGTGAAATTGACTGGCTAACCGACCAAGAGATCGCAGAACTTGACATCACAGACGTTGCTGACGATGACGAAAAAGGCTACATATTGGAAGTAGACCTTCACTATCCCTCCGATTTACACGATCTTCACAACGATTATCCTCTAGCACCTGAGAAAATGAAGTTGACAAAGATCCACCGCGTTTTAGTATTCCAGCAAAGCACATGGCTAAAGTCTTATATTGATTTTAACACCGGGAAACGAAAGCACGCTGCAAACGACTTCGAGAAAGATTTTTTTAAACTGATGAACAACTCGGTGTTTGGTAAAACCATGGAAAATTTGAGAAGGCGCGTCAACGTCAAACTCGTCAACGACAAGACGAAACTATCAAAACTAATAGCGTCCCCTTCCTTTGACTACTTCCGTATATTCTCAGAAGATGTAGCGGCCGTCAACATGAGAAAGACGAAGCTTTACCTAAACCGTCCCATCTATGTCGGATTCGCCATCCTGGATCTTTCCAAAGTACTCATGTACCAGTTTCATTACGAGTACATGAAACGCAAGTATGACTGCAACGCAAAGTTGCTGTTCACAGACACGGACACCTTTGTTATGAGATCAAGACCGACGACGTTTATGAAGATATGCTGCAAGACATCGATCTCTTTGACACGTCGGAATACGCGCGAGACCATCCATTGTACAGCCTGACGAATAAGAAAGTCCTCGGCAAGATGAAGGATGAAACGCACGGCATACCCATACAAGAGTTTGTTGGTTTGAGACCCAAGATGTACTCCATCCTTTACACAGAAAACGACAAGCAAGTGGAGAAGAAAACTGCCAAAGGGATAAAGAAGTCCGTAACAAAACGAAAGCTCCGACATACTAATTACAAAGAATGCTTGTTTGAGAAGAAACGGACAATGGCTAGCATGAATCAGATTCGAAGTGAACGCCATGAAATCTACTCCATTACACTTAATAAAATAGGTCTTAGTCCTTATGACGACAAACGATATATTTTAAACGATGGAGTGAACACACTTGCTTATGGACATTACAGTGCAAAGTAATAAGAACTGCATATATCAGTACATATATATGCTAGCTATATTCAATTTGGTCACAGCCTATTTAGTGGGTTTGCACAATTCTCTATAACTTTTAAAATTTTTTAGCTTAAGGGTGTATATTGCCCTAACGTGTATTATGTTTATTATGTTTTAAAACACTGAAATGCTTACCCTCTGTAAATATATAATAATTTTTAATATTCACAGATAATCACAGTTTGATAAAGGGTATATAGTGCATGTAGCTAATATATGATAAATTCGTGTAACTATATAATTATGTAACTTGAATTTTTATGAAATATATTCCTTTACAAATTGCATATGACCTGTTGTGTTTTATAGCTAAGTCTTTCAATCTACGTCTACATACAAGGTATTCTGCGAGATAAAAAATTCAATAAACATGCTTTCACACCTTATCCATGGACGATAGTCGATTGCTTCGTTTGTTTGTTTGTTTTTAAAGAATAACGCATGTAAAATACACCAAACTTCATATCACGCCATTTTTTTGTTGTCTGCTTTGACATTACAACGACGTGGTTGCTGTTTCTTTGTAGTCGATCTTTTGGATGGTCTGTCTTGTTTGAGTCGAGTAAGAGGTTTGTCGGGTTGTTCATTCGGTTCTCTAACTTCTTTAGAAGCTCTGATATATTTATTAATGTTTACTTCCATATTTTTTTGTCGTTTTTAACTTTGTGTGTTTTCTAAATAATATTATGACCTGATATAGGTTTTGTAATTTATTGAAAATTGTCTGAAAATATAGCTTTTCAATAACCGCATACTTATTGTGTATTTCTCTCGAACAGCCCCCTTCACACAAACACTCCTAGCTTTTCCGGGACACCAGGGACTAAAAAAGTCCCTGAAGGGACACTTTAAATCTTACAGGGACACCAGGGACTAAAAAAGTCCCTGAAGGGACACTTTAAATTTTCCAGGGACACCAGGGACTAAAAAAATCCCTGAAGGGACACTTTTAGTCCCTGGTGTCCCTGTAAGATTTAAAGTGTCCCTTCAGGGACTTTTTTAGTCCCTGGTGTCCCTGTAAGATTTAAAGTGGCCCTTCAGGGACTTTTTTAGTCCCTGGTGTCCCTGTAAGATTTAAAGTGTCCCTTCAGGGACTTTTTTAGTCCCTGGTGTCCCGGAAAAGCTAGGAGTGTTTGTGTGAAGGGGGCTGTTCGAGAGAAATACACAATAAGTATGCGGTTATTGAAAAGCTATATTTTCAGACAATTTTCAATAAATTACAAAACCTATATCAGGTCATAATATTATTTAGAAAACACACAAAATTAAAAACGACAAGAAAATATGGAAGTGAACATTAATAAATATATCAGAGCTTCTAAAGAAGTTAGAGAACCGAATGAACAACCCGACAAACCTCTTACTCGACTCAAACAAGACAGACCATCCAAAAGATCGACTACAAAGAAACAGCAACCACGTCGTTGTAATGTCAAAGCAGACAACAAAAAAAATGGCGTGATATGAAGTTTGGTGTATTTTACATGCGTTATTCTTTAAAAACAAACAAACAAACGAAGCAATCGACTATCGTCCATGGATAAGGTGTGAAAGCATGTTTATTGAATTTTTTATCTCGCAGAATACCTTGTATGTAGACGTAGATTGAAAGACTTAGCTATAAAACACAACAGGTCATATGCAATTTGTAAAGGAATATATTTCATAAAAATTCAAGTTACATAATTATATAGTTACACGAATTTATCATATATTAGCTACATGCATACTATATACCCTTTATCAAACTGTGATTATCTGTGAATATTAAAAATTATTATATATTTACAGAGGGTAAGCATTTCAGTGTTTTAAAAATAATAAACATAATACACGTTAGGGCAATATACACCCTTAAGCTAAAAAATTTTGTAAAAGTTATAGAGAATTGTGCAAACCCACTAAATAGGCTGTGACCAAATTGAATATAGCTAGCATATATATGTACTGATATATGCAGTTCTTATTACTTTGCACTGTAATGTCCATAAGCAAGTGTGTTCACTCCATCGTTTAAAATATATCGTTTGTCGTCATAAGGACTAAGACCTATTTTATTAAGTGTAATGGAGTAGATTTCATGGCGTTCACTTCGAATCTGATTCATGCTAGCCATTGTCCGTTTCTTCTCAAACAAGCATTCTTTGTAATTAGTATGTCGGAGCTTTCGTTTTGTTACGGACTTCTTTATCCCTTTGGCAGTTTTCTTCTCCACTTGCTTGTCGTTTTCTGTGTAAAGGATGGAGTACATCTTGGGTCTCAAACCAACAAACTCTTGTATGGGTATGCCGTGCGTTTCATCCTTCATCTTGCCGAGGACTTTCTTATTCGTCAGGCTGTACAATGGATGGTCTCGCGCGTATTCCGACGTGTCAAAGAGATCGATGTCTTGCAGCATATCTTCATAAACGTCGTCGGTCTTGATCTCATAACAAAGGCTGTCCGTGTCTGTGAACAGCAACTTTGCGTTGCAGTCATACTTGCGTTTCATGTACTCGTAATGAAACTGGTACATGAGTACTTTGGAAAGATCCAGGATGGCGAATCCGACATAGATGGGACGGTTTAGGTAAAGCTTCGTCTTTCTCATGTTGACGGCCGCTAAATCTTCTGAGAATATACGGAAGTAGTCAAAGGAAGGGGACGCTATTAGTTTTGATAGTTTCGTCTTGTCGTTGACGAGTTTGACGTTGACGCGCCTTCTCAAATTTTCCATGGTTTTACCAAACACCGAGTTGTTCATCAGTTTAAAAAAATCTTTCTCGAAGTCGTTTGCAGCGTGCTTTCGTTTCCCGGTGTTAAAATCAATATAAGACTTTAGCCATGTGCTTTGCTGGAATACTAAAACGCGGTGGATCTTTGTCAACTTCATTTTCTCAGGTGCTAGAGGATAATCGTTGTGAAGATCGTGTAAATCGGAGGGATAGTGAAGGTCTACTTCCAATATGTAGCCTTTTTCGTCATCGTCAGCAACGTCTGTGATGTCAAGTTCTGCGATCTCTTGGTCGGTTAGCCAGTCAATTTCACCCGTGGGTAGAGGTTGTGACATTGCCCAGCCGTAGAGGTTGTTAGCATCAAGATACATCACGTAAGAAGTCTCTTTTTCTGGGTCATAATCGGGTATGTATGGATTGTTAGCTTTACCATAACGGTTGCTAATCATTGAAATTCCACCGCGAAGACCTTCTTCGATGAATAGATACATGTCTGGATCGGTCAGCAGCTCGAGTTCGACTTCAGTCATTTTCAAACACGCTTGCCAGGCTAGACCAGGACTTGTATAGAAGTGGCAGGGATCCAAGTTGTAGGCTTTGAGGCATACGCTTCGAAAATTTTCAAACACATCCGCAAGGAGAAGAACGTCCGACGTCAAGTACAAATCATGGTAATCACCCATGTTCCGACAGGAAAACTTGTTAAATACATTCGTCGCGTGTGCGTAATCTTCGTCTGAAATATGTTCGTCGTTCAACACATTGTAGAAGGATTCCTTCGGTGGTAAGATTGGTTCTTCAAATCTCTCTATGCAGTCCATGTAGTCGTAGGGGTAGACACCTTTTCTTAGCAGAAGGGATATTTTGTCGCTGTCGATGTATTTCTTGAGAATGGGGAACTTTTCAACGCCGTCCTTTGCTAGATTGGATACTAACTTCTCCAACGATGCATTCATGAATTGTAGGGAGTCGATATAATCCAAATTATCGATGGAGAAGGAGATGTACTTTTCGGTGTTGTTTGGAATGCAGTTGATCTTCTTCTCTTTGAGTTTACCGAGTCCTTGCATGATGAGATGAGAATCATACCCACGTAGATTGTGAAGAATAACAGGAATTCGGCCGGTAAAACTATAGTTCAAATTGCAATCGTTGTGTGCAGCCCCACGGTACTTTCCTGAAAGATGACAGTGGTCGCGAACACGATCAGAACCCAATTCATATCCACAAATATGACAATGGACTGCATCTTGAAACGCTTGCTCTTCTTCTCTCTCAATCGCATGGGTTCGACCCAATCCAGTTTCTCTTGAATATATTTCTGCTCTTCTTCTAAACACTTTAAAAATTTGTCGACTGCATCTTCTCCGCGATACACAACGGGTGGTTTGGAGTACTTCGCATAGTCGGATACAACAATGTAGGAAAATCCACAAGGTTGGTGGTGTTGGTATTTTTCAGTGAAGGATTTTTCAGGATTTTGTTTAACTGAATTGATTTTGGTGGTAAGACTTTCGAAGTCGGCGTAGATTGCAAAGGGCACTTTCAACTGCTTGTGGTAGTCTTTAAAGGACAGTTGAGCATTATCTTCATTCGGGAGTTCAATACGTTGTGGACCGTGTTGAGAGCAATGGGGTTCGTGTTCTTGGAGGAGATCGTCTCGGATAAATCCATGAAGACAGTAACGACAGTAATACATACGAGCCTTTTTCCGGTTTTTGCTGTAGAGTAATTTATTCAGATCTTTGATGAGGCAGTAATGTCTAGTTGTTCCCTGGGAGTATAGTAATAGGTTTACGTGGGTATCAAAGTGTTCCTTTGTGATGTAGATGGGAAAGAGTACATCCTCAAAGCCAAGCACGTTCACAGAAATATTGTTCTGACGCTCAAATTTTTCAATCTTGTCAACAGTAACAGGAAACGCAATACCAGCCAAATCTAATTCATCTTGAAACTGTTGATAATGATGCAATCTTTCCGCATTCTGTTTCACTGGGTGTAGAGCGGCGAGGATAGACCACATGAAACATTTGTTATCAGAATTCTTCACGTTTATGATAGCTTTCTTAGTCTTTAGCTTGCTGGGTAGAGGGATATAACTGGATCCTTTAACTGGAGAATACTGAGCGATGCTCAGGTCAAGATGAAAGATTTCGTCTAATATCCAACCACTTCCTTCTTTTTGAAACATGACCAATGACTGGATGATTTTCTGCTTGGCTTCGTCTAGTTGATTATCGAGTTCGTGTTGGGCTACTGTTTTCATACAATGACTACGGAAGTGGGGTTCGGTAGTCAAATCTTCACCGTCGGGTTTAGGTTTGATGAACCGTACTTTAACGCTTATGAACCATTTGATACCCCTTTTCTTTACCAACTCGTTGGAAAGGTGGGTCAAAATCGGTTTGGTCTTGCCACGTAAGAAGTGGGACACGTCCTGTTTCTGGTCTTTCCGCGGTTTCAACTCGATCTTCTTCAAGGAATCGTCAAACGCCGAAGTGGAACTGCAAGGGTTTTCTTCAACTTGACTATTTGGCTCACCTTCTTCAACTTGAACTCGTATTTTCTTTGGAGCTGGACTGCTATCGTCTTCATCTCGGTCTTCGTCACACCCTCTTTTCAAAGGATTCCCTTGACATTGAGCTTGATGTCCCACTAAATTATCACGACGGTGAAACTCTTTCCTACAGTTTTCGCAGATATGTGTGATCGTTCCTTCGTGCCGCTTCTTATGCCGCTTCAAATCATCTTTCCGTGTAAAGGATGCGCTGCATTGATCACAGACAAACTTCTTCTCTCCATGCACGGACCGTTCATGACGAGTTAAACTTCTCAGCTGCGTAAAGTTCTTGGAGCAGGTTTTGCATGTAAAAGACATTCTACAAATAGAACATTGAATTCCCCAATTTAGCAACTGCAGCCATAGATACATAAACACAACACGTCAACACCTGTAGCATAATATAAACACATAACCTTTAGCATCTTATTGTGGGAGAATAAAATTAAAACATCACGCATGCGCAAGTAATGGCTTTGTCGTAAGACAGCCCTAAATAAACTTCACTGACTACAACCACCAGTTCGTTGCTAGACATTCCCTAGCGGAAACAACTCAAACTAGTTGAAATTGTAAACACTTACCCTCAATACAGCAACTCTTTGGATTTCAACTTCACGATGATAATTATCAAACTATTAAATATAAACAGAACACTTTTAGCATCTTATTGTGACAGAAGTACTGAATAAAATTTGTACAGCCACCGCTAGTTCGTTGAATGACTTTCCCAAGGGGCCCTTCAGATTCTTTCTTCACAGGTGCAGGCGACAAGGGTACAGCAACACTTAGAAGCGATTTATTCGAACTAACAGCTGGACCGTTCATTGCATGATTTTCCCAAGGGGCACCTCAGATATTTCTTCATAGGTGCAGCCAACAAGCGCACAGCAACTACTAGGAATCGGCTTCTTTGCACTATTAACAACTAAACCGTTCGTTGCATGACTTTCCCAAGGGACACCTCAGATATTTCTTCATAGGTGTAGCAAACAAGGGCACAGCAACTACTAAGAAGCGATTTCTTAGTGCTTTTCATAATAATTGAACAAAATCTTAGTATTTTTTAATAATTGAACTTTAGTTAATGCATCTTACCTAATCTCCTCTGTCAACTGTCTTTACTCTTCAGTATTTCTCGCAAGTTGCAAAAATAATCGACGTTCGAATTTACAGGACGAAACCGACGAATGAAGTTTTCGATCAAACCGCCGTATATATCCACAAAACCTTCACCGTTTGATTGTGGGAGAAGATTTAATGAAATAGGTATCACGCATGCGCACT
Source organism: Dendronephthya gigantea (assembly GCF_004324835.1). Classification (NCBI taxonomy): domain Eukaryota; kingdom Metazoa; phylum Cnidaria; class Anthozoa; order Malacalcyonacea; family Nephtheidae; genus Dendronephthya; species Dendronephthya gigantea. The sequence continues at coordinate 305,431 of NW_021163182.1, read as the reverse complement.
AACAACTATTTATTGAACGTGCTCGAACGTGTTCGTTCTTGTCTGTTCTATGGTACAATTTGCATTTTCACTCATAATATAAAATACTATGGATTGTAGATAGCGTGGGAGTAGCGCACACCGTGGCGCTCACAAATTACCTTTTGTAAACAAAGACGACAGCAATTTAAAATCTCTACAGATATATGAACGGTAACCATATCAGCAATATACTGTGTGAAATAAACTAAAATTGTACACAGCTAACGGTAATGAAGTACCCAGACACTACCGAACGATGTAGATAAATAAACGGTAGCGAAATCGCATGAAAATAAACCGAAATTGCTGAGTAACAAACCGGCAAAGCTCAAGTGCTCAACTATATTAAAATTACCTGAATAAATTAAAATATTTAAGATTCGACGACGTCATCGGCGGTGCATCGTGCACCGCCTGCACCGCCTGCTCCAGAACCCCCCTTCTGTATACTACTTGTGTATAAAAAGCTCGTAAGTGGAAAGCAGTTATAACACAAAAAAACATTTCTTAATCCGACTACTGTGGTTAATTTCAGTTAGAAATACAGATGACTACAAATTTAATTTTTAAAAGCTTTCATTACCAGAAATTTGCGACATGATAATTTGCATGTATACTAATTTGCATTTAACTTTCAGTATAATGGCCTGCAACTTTTACTATAAAATACATATAGTAAATAGACAAAACTTAAAAATGCCCTTGCCCTAGACCTTGCCCACTGTTTGCCGACCTCTAGATCGGTAGAGCAGCTGTTTAGAAACGTTTTGGTGACAGGATTTTTTAGCTTGGGCATTTCTGCATTCGGCCAAATTTAAAAATATATTGCTCAAAGTTTTGTCCGTGTGCTGTCCACGAACTTATAAAATCGCTCACATTGATTCGAATATTTCGATTCAGGTAGTTGATGAATTGACGTATAATGTACCCAAAAAAATTGTTTAAGATATTCTCTTTCGTATTTGTGTATAAACTTTTCTATACGGCTCGGATTTTTACTGCAATCACTTTAAAAAATATTATCAGTCTTGTCTGGAACTTGAACAATACGAAGGCTATATACACATTTGTTCACAATCATTTGGCTGAACGTAGAAATACCTAAGGAAAGTAATTCGATCATTAAAACGTTGGGAAACGGCTGTTCTATTGATCCAGAGGTCGGCAAACAGAGGGCAAGATCTAGGTCAACGGCATTTTTAGGTTTTGTATATTTACTATATGTATTTTATAGTGAAAGTTGAAGGCCATTATGCTGAAAGTTAAATGCAAATTAGTATACATGCAAATTATCATGTCGCAAATTTCTGGTAATGTTAGGAATTGAAAGAAAACGCTCAAATTCACGCAGTGATTTTTCGTTAGCAGCTACAAGAACCAAAAAACGAACTTTAATTCATTTTAATTGATCGCCAAAATATAAGAGATCTAGAAAGATCGATAAATCAGAAAGAATCTGCGGTATATGCAAAAAACATTACGCAGTATGAGGTGATGATACACATCACGAGATAGTCTATAGTTGTTATATATACCAGGGGAAAATATCGCAAACACTTTAAAATGCTCTGTAGATAGTCACAAACATGCAGATGCTAAGAAAAGTGTGAACAGGAAACATATTTCACTGGGGCCGTTTGTTCAAAATTTGTTTTATTTGCTTAAACGGCGGATAGGTTCAAAATGGAAGACAAGATTATCTGTTTATTGAGCAACTGAAAACTTGATTTGAACAGCCGATATTTCGATGTAAAAACTTTTATTTCAAATGGAATTACATATTTAATGCATAAAATATAGGTTCAGTCATGAGTTTATAGATTCAGTCATTATTTATATTACATACAAATACGCACTAACATTTTAGAGATAAACATTTTGCTCCGCATGCCCCAGCGAGATAAGATAAGAAAAAACATGCAAACGAAAGATATATGTTTTAAAACGTTCTTTCAGATGGCAGAATGAAGTTTAATTATCGCCCCATAAATGCGGGCAATTTCTCAAAATGCAGCGCCAAAATGCCACTGAATATGAATACAAAATTATAATTACAGGAATTCAAGCCTGAAAGTCTAATTAAAATAGCCGGTGCGACGTTTGTCGACAAGAGAAAAAACAAGGATGACAGCTAGTATTACAATTGTTTTGAAGTGATACTCCATATATACAAACAGTCACGCAATATTTTATGTAAAGGTCCTGCCAAATTTCCTTCCAATTCCGCTGCAGAACAAATGCATTAAGCTTTGCGCAAAGTGAAAGTCATGCAGTGATACTTTGATACGTCCGATGCAAATTCTCATGCAATATGATTTTGGTCATTGCAAGGCATGTTATACGGTGCGAAGACTTGTACAACTTCTCGATATGGCGGATATGTCAGACGAGTTACAATCCATGAACAATTGCATCGTACAACAGGGTCTTAAATCATTTGAGATTATTCTTAGGTAAATACAACATACTCCCTTTTTGACATTGGAATTTATCGCTATCAAAATATCCAATATTTATTTATCAAATATGGCAAATAACTAGTTGCTAGGATTTGCACAAGTATCTGAAAAATAATTTCCTTGATTCAGCTGATCGAGCGGATAATTGTGTACTTCAGCGTATAACAAAGGAAAAATTAAGTTGCTACATTCCACAGAATATACGCGAATATTTAATATTGCAAGTAAACACAAAATTTCGCAATGATATAAACTGACATTTCCTGACCCTGCATCGTATTTCCCAGACACCAGTCATAAAATCTGCTCAGCCTTGCATTGGGTAAATACTATTTATAAATCAATTACAAAAAGTTTAAAGAGTAAGCTGGTATAGCGCTGTTGTTTACATAAGCCCGACTAGCGGTGAAGCGTAAAATTACTTAGTGAAATAAGTAAATAATAATAATATGAGCCAGGCAATCGTCATCCTGTTTGGTTTCAGAAAAACTTCTTTAATACCTCAAAATCATCTCATGCTTCGATCGTTAAATCTGGGGTAACCCGGCTCAGGAAATATCTTTGGAATTTACACGAAAACTACCGCTGTTTCAACGCATTATTGACAATTGATTGTAGGTTTCAAATCCTTGTTTGGATTTATACTTATGGTTATGAAATATGATTCCAATGAGCTCAACTTTAATTGTGTAAATAATGGACGAAATCTAAGACAACTTTAGTGTAGTTTTAGTTTTGGTAAATATATCCTTGAATCATGCTTCACTTATGAGTTTTACGGCGACATATAAAGGCCTAATATACTTATACACCACACTCAGTTCACCTGAGGACCGGACTAAATTGAGAAAACACAAGATTAAATACAAACCTGGATTTTATGACGTCTATAGTATTGCCCACGGGCAGTTATAATTGAGATGCCAGATGTTTCAAGAAAATGTTTTAAGATTGCCGAAAGTTTTGATAACTGAGAAGCTTGTTTAGTTGTTGTTGATAACGAGGCCAAGACAAAAACAATGCGGTGCGGTGTTTCCACATATATTCACAAATTTTCCAGTTTTCATAAATCATACTCAAATTTCCTGTAATCTTGGCTTTGTACGCGCGTGCAATCACGGTCAATGGTGCAATCATGGAGTTGATGCATGCTTGATGGCAAAAGCGGTTTTGAAGGTTAAAAATAATCTCGATCTTTTAAACGGCTCTCGATCTTTTAATCTCGATCTTTTAAAAGGCTCTGTTCTGTTATAAAGAGGGAACAAGAATTCTCGGAGCGTTTTTTTACATAACAAGAACGCCAAAATTCACACAAATATTTCCCCCTGCTTTTTATTTATCTTATAGCCATTTTTAGCTCTAATTGGCCTTTAGTGTAATAGTCCAACTAAGATCTAGGCAACAAGAAGGAATTAAATCACCACAGCTTAAAAGAGCATACAGAAATTAGTATAATTGCCATGCAAGTTTGGCTGCAAAATCTCAAGTATTACCGAAAATATAGCCATGCAAAGTAGCCAATTTAATAATAAAATTGGGCACGGGTACCCATTTTAGCCGTGCCGTGCCGATAAATTGACTGTAGTGTAAACAGGGCTTTTGTGTCTTGTTTTTTAACAGCTCATGTCTTGAGTTTACAAGATGTTTATTTTCGGAGTATTTTTTCTCTTATATTTTATGTAAAGGTCCTGCCAATTTATAAAATGTTCATTTTGGTCATTGCAAGGCATGTTATACGGTGTGAACACTTCAACAACCTCTCAATATCGCGGATATGTCAGACTAGCGAGTTACATGCATGAACAATTGCACCGTACAACTGCAGGATCTTAAATAATTTGAGATTATTCTTATGATATTTCTGTATTCATACTCCGTCCTACTCTCAATACAACCTACTCTCTTTTGTCGCTAGCAAATATCCAATATTTATTTTTCAAATATAGCAAATAAATAGTTGCTAGGATTTACACAAAAATTTCGGAACGATATATAAACTGACATTTCCTGACCCGGCATCGTTATTAATGTATAATTGAAATTCCAGATATTTGAGGAAAATGTTTTAAAATTGCCGAAAGTTTTGACTCATTAGTGATAACTGAGAAGCTTGTTGTTGACAACGAGGCCAAGATCTGGCCAAGACAAGAACAATCCGGTGCGGTGTTTCCACAAATACTCACAAACTTTCCAGTTTTTCATAAACCATACCAGAATTTCCTGTTATCTTAGTCTTGTACGCTCGTGCAATTAATGCATGGTTGATGGTAATGGTAAAACGCGCAGGCGGGATGGCGGAAGCGGAGAAAGGGGTAAAATGCGGAAGCGGAGAAAAGGGTGAAACGTGGAAAAGAGGGTGAAACGAGGAAAAAAGTGCAAAACGCGGGAAATGATTATTTTTTTTGGAATAAAATAATTTATGGAACAGTATATATATTTAAGAATGTTATGACTTTTTGTTTATGTACTTGTAAATTCGATAACATTGAGTGATTTTTTTTACGTGAAAACACTTTTTCGCTGCTAATGGTTGCTTTCAACTTACTTTATTTTTCATACGTACGTATGAATTAGAATGCTTTCAAAATTTTTGTGAATTTTTCTTATTTAACATCGATGTCAAAACGGAAAAAGGAACGGAAGATTTATATGTTTACGTGGTTAAGAAAAGCATATGTGCAGGGTGTATAAAAAAACCCAACCATTAAATATTCATGAATTTCAGTTATTATTTACGCTTTCCAATTAATTACACCTTTCGTATGTCATCAAAAAATGAACAAATTATCTTTAAATAAAATTGACAGTGCATTCAATGAGTCTGACGACGTCAGACGCCCCATTTTCCGGGCAACATGTCAGGAAACAAGGGATTTGCGCGGCTTGACTTTGGGAAATGGTTAATGAATTCCGTATTACTGATCCATGCGTTTGGGCACATGAGCTTACTTCAGTTCACCTTTTATTCACTGTACTCTGGTTGTTTTAATTTCTGATATTTAGAGTTATTTTTCAAATAACATAAGAAAAGTAGCATTGGAAATCTGAAAACCCACTAAACAGAATATCCCAATTAAAAAAAAGTATGTCCTATCAAAATGAACAAATATATGTTAATAGCTTGTCTAGCCTCGCTGCGTCTTTCCCAGATTGTACTCCAAAACAAATACAAGGCAAACAAAAGACGCCATCGAGATACTTCGAGTACACAAGCCATGGGAATTGAACTAAGCACTCGTGTCTACTCTTTCGTAGCTTTCCTGTGTTATTAAACACATGAGGGAAAACCAAAACCCAAAGTAGGCTTCCAAACACTGCTGATGAAACGATGCTTCTCTGCTGAGGAAGCCTTAGAAATATTGAAATAAACAAGCCCAATGTCCAAAGAAGAACAATCTTCCTTTAAAAGAATAGGCTCACCGCGGGGTACTGCGTATGTCGACAAAACATTAGCATTTCACGCAAATATGCATATATTAAGAAATGTTCGGTGTATTTATAACTTTCACTAGTGCCTGACTAGTTTCCGTGGGTTTAATTAACGGCCTTAAACCAATGAAAGCACGCTCTCACTAGAGCACAAATAATGTATTTGCAATTAGCCAATGATGGGCGATTTTGACTAATTTGCGCGGAAAATTTCACGCCAGCTGAACTACTGCACACGCGCAAAGACATATAACCGCGCATGCAGTAGCTATGGTTACAAAAAAATTTACTAATTCTAACGCTACACGGTTGGCTCACGCGTGCCGTAATAGGATTAAATAATTGCTTCTAGCTAATAGGTTATAGCGAGAAGGAAAACATTACGATTGTCATAAAGTTACATATACAGTATATGGGTGAAAATGGTACTGGACAATATTATGCAGATTAGAATTCAGTGTCTAACCAACCATTTACCCAGTAATATTTATAATCGAATCACGATTTCCGTTAAAATTACCTTAAAAATTAAAAATTCGTGACCTAAATCTTTTGACTTCCAACATCAAATTATGGAAATTTGATTACATGGTAACTCAATTTCTAAAAGAATCTGCTATGTTTCCAGCTGAAATAGTTGTAGTTACACACATGCATATAAATAGTGCTATTAACTAACCGTTCTGGAAACAAACTTCATCTATTTGTTTCCAACATTTTAAATTAAAGTGCATGAACCACGTACATAAAAAGCAGCGTCGAAATTGATCGATGTTTTTAAGTATTTTGACAGCATCGAAATTTCTCGATGTTGTCCAGATCCACGATAAAGACCAGTGATGTAATAACCAGCCTTGGAACAGTTTGACCATCCTTCTTGATTAAACGATGTTCCAACATCTTCATCATAACACGATCCATACTGATCAGTATGATTGTTTGGTTTGCAGCAGTAACCTCTGTTGATTTTACTTATTGTGTCGCCAGCACTGCGATAAAACCCGTTTAGGAAGTGACCCTCTGGACAAACACTCCATGTGTCATTCCTATATAAAATGAGCGCGGTAATAGACTTTAGACATTAAATGACTTTTTATTTTTTTGCAAGGATGAACTGGATATCAGAAAAACGTGAGTTAATTATAGTAGATTTGGATATTAACTTTCTTGTAACAAATTTCTCATACTAATCTAGTTATTGTGTTTTTACATAAGAAGGATTACCACGCATGATTGATGTCCTCATGTAGCTTAACACGCACGCCTTCTTAGGCAATCTATATCTAGATATATATTGCCTAGATATTTTAATATTCTAAATATAACGCAATGTTTTTAACTGTGATAATTACGTAATTCAGCCTTAAGGCTGCATACATACATACACGCAGATGTCGGCAAACAGTGGGTAACGCCCAGGGCAACGGCAGTTTTAGGTGTTGTACTAGAGCTCACTAGAAATGTAACTGGTATGGCCGGTATGAAGTATTGCAAGGAAGACTTGTTCTTGAAATATATTATTAGCAATTACTGAGATACATTTGCAAAACACTCGTGAGAACATTTCTACCATACCTCTCTAATATCTTAGAAAGTTATGGTTGTGCCACTATGGTCGTAACACTTTGTATGATGTTTTTGAATAAGTAAACAAATAAATATATGGTTTTGGGTTGAAGTGCTCCCAGTTGAAGTTGCTTCCAGTTGAAGTCCTTATGGGGATCATTGCCCCTTCTTATTTCCAGGGGATTACCATCCCTTCCACATTATTTTGTTAGGGGATTATCACCCCTTTCTTACTTTAGTTCCTTAATTCTGGGGGATTATCACCCCTAGGATATTCAGGCCAGGGAATTACGACCCTATTTTAGATAAATTGTGTATGGTCAATTGAAAAACAATTTTGTAAATAACTATTGCTGGAGTACTTCAACCCGACAACCCATTCTCCCACAATTTGGTGTTAGTGTTTTAATCACTTCTGCTAGTCGAAAAGCAATTGCAACATTAAGATATATTTGATGCGTAACCAGGGTTAATGATATTGAGAAATGTAAACGTTCTCTGGTTAAAATATTAACTAATTCACGAGCTTTCGACTGTCAGTCTACAGTCTTCTTCCATTTTTTCCATCCCTTGAAGACTGTAAACTGACAGTCGAAAGCTCGTGAAATAATAAATATTTTAACCAGAGAACGTCTACATTTCCCAATACAACAAACTTTGCTGCTTTTACCAAGTATGATCTGAAACACACAATTTCAAAATATTCGTTTTAACAAACTAGTAATTTCAAACTTGTAAGTACATCACTATGTCGTTCAATTATTTCTGTGCTCAGCACTAAATATGGTATAACAGCCGCCTATAAAAGGCAAAAACACATGTCGAGGCTTCGTTTTAATTGCCTTTGTTTAATTCCTGCCACTTCAAATCTTTTTCGTTTTTCATACCAGGCAAGTTAGAATCGATCCTCTGATGCGAATCCAATTTTGGCAAGCTCCTTCCTCAAAAGTTACCCGACGCGCAAACATACTAAACTCTCCCCGAATCATCGAACCTAGCAAAATAAATTCGTGCGAATAACGGTAAAAATTACTCGAATATTCTATTCCTTCTGTCCTAACTCTCCAGTCCAGATACTATGTTTTATTTATCCCTTACGTTTTTCGCAATGCAAAAGTGGCGATCGCAACAATAATATTTAAGCGCATAATGAAAATTATATTATAGTCACAAGACGGCTCTTTTATGTATATCGGCTACTTTTGCACTTCAACTATAAATGTAGTGTGTACGACTAACGGTTATTCAACGGATATCAAGATAAACCAGGGACCGGTTGTTCGAAAGGCTTTTAGCTTAAACGGTAATTATTCCTTTATTGGACGAAGGAGCTAAAATATTTCGATGTGAATAACTTAATTTTCAAAGGAAGTACATACTGTAATTAATACATAGATGCAAGTTCAGTCATTCACAAGGTCTTTTAGAGTATTTTTAAACTTTGGCTTATCCACCGTTTAAGCCAAACGCCTTTCGAACAACCAGCCCCAAGCCTTTGGCTGTTAAGTGACACATTTCCCTGCCCAGAAAAAAATAGACGAATACCACGATCTTGTCCGATCCTATCTGGATTTTTTCTCAAAAGGAAATAAGAAATGCGGGAAAATATTTCGAAATAAACGGCCGGCTTTTGACATTTGAAAGACGTACTGTATGGCGGGAAAAAGTCGATATTATATATAAACTGCGTAGGAGCTTCTCATTGAAGTAATTGTCTGTCGTTTGTGGTTCATTGTCCCAAGTGTTGTTTTCTAAGGTTAGATATTTATATGAACAGAAAATAACTTTTGGAATATTTATGAATATACTGTAGAGCCTAGCGAAAAGCACAATTATTGCGTTGAATAATTTTTAAAGATGAAAATGAAAATTGGCCTACCGTTTAAATGGCTTTCGAGTAGAGATCTCTTCATGTACGTGTGTATTATTTGTCTATCGTTAATTCCGACAACAAAAATTGCTAGGCGACCTATTTTTCAAAAAATACTTCATTCTGATGTTAATTAAAATTCCATATGGTTATTTATTAATTGGTCAAGTGCAAATTGAGTGCGTCAAAACCACTGAGCTATGCTCATTGAGATGAATAAACCTGGAGTGCGTACGTACGCCATCAAAAGTGGCTGAAAAAAACTGGCGTGAGCAGAGGTCAAAACGTTCACGCGCGCATCCCACTGGCCACGATAGACAACGTACCGCAGTGAAAAAATTAGAAGTCCCACCTTTTTTTGTGACTCCTTTATGCAACATTCTAATTTTAATAAAGACTTATACATACATACATCAAAAGCGGCCCAGGGACTATACTAAGAAGGCAATATCAAGAAATATATATCTCACTAGGCGATTTGAATCATACTTATATGAAATTTTTTTTCAGGTTTTTATTGAAATCATGACCATAATGTGGCGTGAACTTAAACATAAGAAGACAGGCGAACTATCTCTAAGACAGGCGAACTAAACGATCGGTGCAGTTTCGTTTTTATTGCCAAAATCGTAGTCGACGGGATCCTCACCACAAGCAGAGCGGAAGAAATTTAACTCGTTGATTATGCCTTCGTTAAAAATTATCTGGGAAGCATCTTTGTCTCCTTCAGTGAAAAACTTGTTAGCGAATGTCTGGGCACCGGAATAACCATTATCTAGATTATCATCAACCCATGACCGGTAAACATTCTTCTCTGGGACTTGATGATCAATTTGCGCAGCAACCCAGGGCCATAACATTTCACAGGGTAGGATACCGATAGCGAGGTTCTTGGGTTGGGTTTGGGCAAGTTTCATTTGATAGGCTACGTATGTTTCGACTGCTGGGCCCATTAAGATGCTCGACGCGCTAAAAAGCTTCCATTTAGAAACGAAATAACTTGCATAACTTGTAAAGCACTCGGATCTTCCACGATAAAACAGCGCGAAATCGGGAGGGTATTCGCCTCGCATATTTTCAGCGGCGGTGTCAAAAGCCTTCACTGCGTCAAATACGAAAGCTGCGTCCTGCACCATGTAACCGCCATACTGCTCCGGTTCCAGAGTATTTTGAATAATACCCTGGAAGAACTTCGTTTCAAGCACAGCATTGCGTACGTTAACGCTAAAGGGATCTTCAAATAAGGATTGTGCGAATGTCAATCCAGTGTTAGAATCTTTTAAGCGATGTCCTTGAATAGCTAGCAAAGAAAGTGGCAATATTCACTTAATCATTATTTCAGGTAATTTTAGTGACATCATGCAGGTTTTGGTGTCTTAAGACTAATTTCTTTATTGAAACATATTGGTATGTAAGTTTAAAAAGGGGGCACAAATTCGCATTTCCCATGGGACGTTGTCTTCGGGGACTCATCCATAAAACATTCGCGCCGATGGAAGTCCACTCGGCCCTCACCTTTTTTATTCAAGAATTCATTTTGAAAACATTGCGGTGCGTAACAAAAAATGTTGGTCAGTGACACAACCATTGTCAGGAGTAGAATTGCCTCTGATGACGTCATCGTAATCAACTGAAATGTTAGAAATTCAAATATAAATTTTAAGATATGTTGCATATATTCTCAAATAATTCTCGCATCGTGTAGTGCGGATGTTTAGTTTCCCGTCACCTGTTAGAGAATATATTGTGAAGTTACATTGAGTTTTTCGTGACGAAAGGAAATATGAGGCCATAGATAATAAGGCATGGATGATAAGACTCGTCCACCTCTTATGAACTCGTCTATCGTAAAGATTTCTCAACTGTTCTCGGTTACGTCTTTCAAATATATAAATGAAGCAAAAACTTTATACTTTTAGTACGATCCTCCCAGCTGTGGTAATATGTTTTCTTTTTCTTTAGCTAGATGATATAATTAGTCTGAAGCGTAAGTAGTCCATTGATTTTTCACTGATGCTTTTGTAAGGCATTTTTATTCTTTAGCTAACACTCTGTCTTTTTCAAATCACTTTTCAGTCAAAGCTACTTAAATTTCTCGAGCTTGGTAATATACAAAACTTTAAACATTAGATATGTAACATAATTATGTGCATGCTTAACTACAGATTTGTATCAAGGCTGTTGTGTCGACAGATTCAAGTCGGTTCAAAAAGATACTCAAATTATTTTATATTCTAAAAATATGTATATCCCTGTATAAGGAAGCTATAAAGACATGACGTGTTCATTCTTAATTAAACGGCTCAGCTTGATGTGTCTATGCAATTCAAACGATGGTTAATGGGATGATAGCTACACCTCATTAAGCCTCATTATCGTCTCATTATCTATTGTTTCAATTGCATTCGACGCGACCAAAATGCGATGTTTAACCTACTGTAGGCATAACATTCCAATAATCAAACTAAACACTGAATGCTACCTATAATATTGCCATCGGCCGTCGTTCAAATATATTATCTCTTAGTTGATTCAATTAAGGCTTTCGATTTCGCGATGTCCAACAAACGTTTGGTACTTATAAAAATAGCATTTCAATGCTGCACAGGAATCATGTTTTAAAAATAGTTATATCGCATTCCTCCTTGCGTCTTATGATCATTCGAGCGTGCATTTCGTTAATCACACGTTTTAAAACAAACATTCTTTTAGAAGCCTTTCAACAATTTTCATTTTCATATTCCATATTTTTTTCAAATCGTCAGATGTGATTCCATATCATATCTGCTGCACTCAGCCCGTTTTCTTGGAAATAATTCGAAAAGGATTAAACTTTTTAAACTTTTCTTTTAATGGACTGTATACAGCGGTGCATGTATGAATTTGGGGGACGTGTTATTTTATCTCACTCGTACTAAATTCGTGTTTAAATTAAATCTGTACATGTATAAAATAGTGGGTTAAAATCTTGCTTGTTAGGCCAGACACACTGGGTGATGCTACACGTGGCGCGTGACATTTTCTCGAAAACACGCGAAAAAGCCAAGACGTCTTCAGCTAAATTTTATTTAGAACGCGTGCTTTCTTTATGTAAACAGAGTTTAACGTATTAAAACATGTTAACTCGAAAAACATGGGCGTGTAACGGGAAATCATCTAAACACGCTTGCTTGGTGCTGTGTAAATGTGTACCGTGTAGATGCTGTTCGCTGTACTAAGAAACTGTTCGCTGTTCAAAGCGGTTCCCTTCATTTGACAAATTGCTTCGTGCGCTGTGAGCTTTTAGGAAAAAAGGCGTGTTTTTCAAAGTAATGAATTAACATTGACCTCACCTGGCTTGGCCCTGAAAAAGCCAAGTGCAGTTTGTGGGCATTAATGTGCGGTGCGGAAAATATTAGAACTGCGCATTAAATTTTTAGACAGACACTGCACTCAGACACACATTATATTCTATTATATAGTATTAAAAGACATTTTCAAGAAAATTCAGACAATACAAAAAGTGTTTGTATTGGAATTAATTATTGGACTTATATACTTTTGCATTTTTTGCATATTAGGTTCGCTCAATATGCAGTCCAGGATATAACCAGGGACATGTCTTTTATGGACACAAACGTACACATGCTTTAAGTACCAGTCAGTTTTGGTTCCTAGTGGTTTGATAGTATAAATATGGTAGGACCTATGGGTTAGTATGTTCAGTTAACTATAGAAACCATTGGAATGTATAAGCATCTCATTTCAACTAATTAACATATTCACTACTCTACATTTGCCTTTTTACAGAGGAAAAAGACATGATGCAAGAATATTTGTTGAATCAGGACTTTACCAACAGTTGCAAGCACACTCTTTTGATGCTACTGGCAAGCCGTTATGTATGTGTAGAGAGACATACCCTGTCACACAGCATGTGCAAGGATCTTTTAAAGGGGCACACTTGACCATGGAACAACAAGCTTTCAACATATCCATGAGCAAAGTGCAAATTGCTGTAGAGTGGCAATTTGGTAGGATTAACTTGATTAACTGACACCAAGGATTAACTGTGTATGAACAACAAATTAACAATGTAATTTTAATTATATGCTTGTTTTAAAACAATGTAACAAACATTTGCAAAATATTTACATTTTTTGAACCACTACCATTTTGAATCTCTCAAAACTCATAAAAAATGTAGCTGTATCTGTGAGTTTTGGACTTGCATTTGTGTTGGCATTTTCTGCTGTTGTTCATAAAAACCTTGTTTTTGATTCTCAACCTGAATCCGCATGAATTCTTTTTGCGATTCCCTTGCTTGTCTTTCTGTTGTACAAGAAGCATAGATTCCAGCTGTTGCTGCTTGTCCACAACATGATTGAACATTTCGTGTCTTTCATTTCGTTTTTTGCTTCAAGACACTTTTCCTCCAAAGCTATTCGCTTTACTTCCAATTCATTTTCAGCTTTCCTACCTTCTTCTATGATCTCTTTGAGTACAGTGCTCTCTCTTTTCATCTGTTTGGGATTTTTTCATTCTTTTCATTGCCTGTGTCCTTATATCTGTGATTATAAGTTTTTCTTCATTTTCTATCTTTTGCTTTTCGTTAGCTTGTGTTGCCAGCTCTGCAGTTGCATCAGTATATTTTTCAAAGGTATCATAAAAAAATTGATCAAGCTCATCATACTCATCATCAATTCCTGAAGCAGCCAATTCCTGTTTATCCTTCTTTACAAACTCATCCATGAATTTTTCATACTGTGTGCGCACACTTCGTTGTGTCACATTTAAAAACCCAGAATGAGGCATTTGATTTAAGGTATTGGCAATTTTGCTCGACACATCACCCCTTTCTTTTAATCCTTTCTTGAAACGGTAAGGTTGATGAACCAAGACTTCTTTCAAAAGCAGAATGCTATGATCACGTTTCCATCGAAAAGGTTTTTTGATTGGTGCTGTTCTAGATGCTAGAAAAACCATCATCAGTTACTATCATATAAGATTTATGCACAGCAGAATGATGAAATAAAAATCGTATTTCACTGTGCAAATTAATTTCATGCAATTTGATTGGACGTACGATATTTTTCACGTGTGAAAAAATGCCATACACGGCTTTTGATTGGACGTACGATATTCTTCACACGTGAAAAATTGTCGTATGTCATTTTGGCGGCAATTTGTTTAAATTTTCTTTCAAGATGGTGTTGAAATATAGGAGTGAGATTCAAAACATAATTCTCATATTCAAGATATTTTTACATTCAGCACATTCTCAAATCTTTCGGAAAGAATGTCTAACTTCTATTGAACAAAATTACAAAGAAACTGAACGGTAATAAATATGTTTTCATGCATAAAGTTTCCATTTTGTTGCTCGCTGTGTTTTTGTATATTAAAAGCGTGTCGTTATCAAATTGATCTCTATACACATTTAATAAACAAATTACTTCATGGTTGGCTCGTTTGTACGATTTTTATTATGCACTCGTTGCGAAGGATCGCAAACTCACTTGTTCGCTGCGCTCACTCGTTCGTATTGCGATCCTTCACAAAATAGCCATTTATCCCTTCGCTTAGCTCTAAAAAATTGGCTAAATCTTTAGTTGTTCGTGCATTTCCGAAAATAAGCGGTATTTTTTTGCCCAAAAGATCGCAAATATTCACAAACTGATTCAACAGTAATGGCGGATAATAGTTTCCGACGGTTCGCGAATTTTTGAGTCCTCGGAAGATATCGTAGTTACGTCACATTCTTACTATCTATCTATCTATCTTACACAGACGATGACATAAAGGATTTTGCATAATGAGCAAATCCTTAAAAAATTACAACACATTTCAGGAAGAAGAAATTGAATGAACCGTATGATATCGATGTTTAACATCTGGGCTCCAGGTGAATATAAAAATAAATATTGAATTCGGTTTTCACCTGATTTTGAGAATTATCAAGAAATTCTAATAAATTTTCATTATCACGCTAAACCTCATACAATAATTATTGATTACTCGCCGCAAATTGAATTTCTTGAAACAAGGAGATCTTTAATGATGCCGATTACCTTTACCAATATAGCAATCTCAGGATGGTTCGGTCCTAATTGCTCGGATTGAATTTTCAGCGCCCGTTGATAATAATCATAAGCATGATCAAAAGCACCTTTTTGGCTACACACATATCCTAAGATGGTGTATGACTTGGCCACGTCAGTATTGCTCGGTCCTAATAGCTCTAATTGGATTTTCAGCGCCCGTTCACAATACACTTGAGCCTGATCACAATCACCTTTTCGGATACACACATTATTCAAGAGGTTGTATGAAATGGCAACGTCAGTATGATTCGGTCCTAATTGTTCCAATTGTATTTTTTGCGCCCGTTGACAATATTCATTTGCCTGATCAAGATCACCTTTTTCGAGATATACATTGCCCAGGTTGTTGTATGAAGTGGCAACGACAGTATGACTCGGTCCAAATTGTTCCAATTGAATTTTTAGCGCCCGTTGACAATATTCATTAGCCTGATCAAGATTACCTTTTCTGCTACACACATTACTCAGGTTGTTGTATAAAATCGCAACGTTACTATGATACGGTCCTATATGTTCCAATAGAATTTTTAGTGCTCGTTGAAAATATTCATTAGCTTGATCAAGATCACCTTTTCTGCTACACACATCACCTAGGTTGTGGTATGCAGTAGCCACGTCAGCATGGTTCGGTCCTAATTGCTCTAATTGCATTTTCATCGCCTGTTGAAAATAAGCATTAGCCTGATCAAGATCACCTTTTCGGGTACACACAAGACCAAGGTTGTTGTACGAAGCAGCAACGTCAGTATGATTTGGACCTAATTGATCAAATCGAATTTTCAGTGCCCTTTGAAAATAATCATTAGCCTGATCAAGATCATCTTTTTTGAAATACACATTGCCCAGGTTGTTGTATGAAGCAGCAACATCAGTATGGTCTGGTCCTAAATGCTCTTTTTGAATTTTCAGCGCTCTTTGATAATAATCATCAGCATGGTCCAAGTCACCCTGATCATTACACAACACACCCAGGCTATTGTATGAAGCAGCAACATCTGTATGCTTTGGTCCTAATTGCTTTATTCGAATTCCCAACGCTCGTTGATGATACTCATTAGCATGAAGGAAATCGCCCTTAACATTGCACAACACTCCCAGGTTGTAGTATGAAATAGCCACTTCAACATGGTTTGGTCCTAATTGATGTAATCGAAATTTCAACGCCCGTTGATAATAATCATTAGCCTGATCAAGATCACCTATTTCTTTACACACATTAGCCAGGCTGTTGTATGAACCAGCAACTTCAGTGTGGTTCGGCCCCAACTGTTCTAATTCAATTTTCAGCCCCCGTTGACAATAATCATTAGCATGATCTAAATTACCTTTATCAGTACACAACACACCAAGGGCGGCGTATGACTTGGCGACTTCAGCATGATTCGGTCCTAATTGCTGTAATCGAATTTTCAGTGCGCGTTGATAATATACATTAGCCTTATCAAAATCACCTTTATCGCTACACAACACACCAATGTTACTGTATAAAGTTGCTACGTCTGTGTGATTCGGACCAAGGTGATTTAATTGAATTTTTAGTGCCAGTTGTAGAAATTCCATCGACAGCTCATACTGACAAAAGCGATAAAGTGTGCTCCCCAAAGATATATACATTTGAGAAATGTCAGCTTTTTCGAAACGTAAGCTTAATAAGTATAATGCTTCATCGGGAAATGAATATTGTCAATAATTTCTTTGTGAAATGCTTTCAAATGCGGAATAGATTTGATTTTATCTTCTCTTTCACTAAAGTAACTCATTATTTTGACAACCCTGTAAATGTGAGTTATATTTTCTTCCTCGCTTGTACTTTTGTTTTCCGTATTATCTTTTTTAGATTTATCGAAAAGACAAAATGTTTTGACGGCTTCATGAACAACACGATGTAGGCGGACATCACCATTGCTACCATCCTGAACAAACAGCGAAGAGAGTTTTATTGCTGTAATGACGTCCTCCGCATCTACCTCCTGTTGCTCCTGAATATATTTTACAACAAGATCAAGTGGTGATGGTTCAAAAGATATCAGAGAGAAAAGGTTGAAAGCGTGTTCCAGGATTGTGTTATTCTCTGCACATTTTCTAACCGCTAGCAACACTGCCGTGCTCATTGTGGAGGAATATGCCGCTGAATTCATTTGCCGAAGACGTTCCTCGGTTAAACCCCTTTTACCCTTCTCAAGTTTTCGTAAATAATCTCGCCAAGAAAAATCTGAGCAACTATTGGTTATTTCTCTCATATACACGGCTGCCGCGGCCATTGCCAGTGGTTGACGATCCAACTTCTCCGCCATCTCATCTAGTAATGGGTCATTGACTTCGGTACACGATAATAGAACAAGCAGCTGGCGACACTCTTGGTCATTCATTCCATGAATAAGTGAGATATGCTTAGTTGAGGTGCTGTCTTGTGGGACAGCATTTGTGTTTTGTGTTGTTAATATAACTTGGCCGTTGTTCCAAACTTCGTCTCCCTTCAAAGGCAGTAGTGGGGATATGAGTTCTAGATTTTCCACATTGTCAACGATGATCCACCACTTTTTTCAATTTTTTATTCTGCAAGATATTTGCGATCTTAAATCTTTTATTTTTTCTTCTTTAGGTTTAGATGAACTTGAAACACTTTGCAATGCGCTCTCGTTACAATTCAGCCGACGACAAAAATCTTTATATGAATGAAGAAGAGAATCTAAATCTTTTCCGTTCAATGTCATTACAAACATTGCCTCGTCTTTCCCATGAACATCTTTGCAAATATCTTCACAAACTTGTCTGGCGAGTTGAGATTTTCCACTGCCTGGATTCCCAGAGATGTACAAATATGTAAGTTTGCCATCGTTATGACTGCGCAACTTTTCAAGGTATTCTCTTATCTCGTGTATCTTGTCAGAACGGTAAACGACTTCATGGGCTGGTTCAGAGGGAAGAATTATAAATGACGCAAACAGGTTTTTTATTCGAACGACTTCGTTGATTGACAGTCCCAATGCACCCAATGCATTCTCAACTTCTGTTGTCATGGTTTGAATGTCTTTATTAGTTAGCGTTTTGTCAGGTACATTATGAGTTATTTCATTTCGCAGTTTTCGAAGAGTGTCGATTTCAGTCTTTTCTGTTGTACTAAGACTACAACCGATTGAGTTGGAATAAAGAATTTTATCAAAAAGTACGGTACAATCCCATTCATTTGTATTTCCATTTTGAAATTTGGACTGAAGCATGGTCTTATTTGGTCTTGTTCGTTTTTTCTCCAGATTAAACAACTGACTACCACTGACGTTGGTGTCATCCCATGCTCCAAGAGAAGCCTGGTAACGTTTGTTCCATTCATGAATAAATAAATTCCTCAACTCCTTTCTTACAGCATCAGTGAGAATTCATTCCGCTCGAATGTAGTTTTGACTTTCCTCGCTTTCCCACGGTAGACCAGACATTGCTGATCCTAGAAATTAATTTAAACGTTTTAAAGAGCGAATTTGAGAAGTCTTTATGAAAATGTAGCCTTGTTTAAAAAAACGCATACAGAAACAAAAAAAAAATTCGAAAGGCCTCCATAGCAATCCATAGGCCTCCATAGGCATCCATAGCCATCCATAGGCCTCCAAAGGCAATCCATAGCTATCCATATGCCTCCATGGCTCTCCATAGCCATCGCATACAGAAACAAAAAAAAAATTCGAATTTCCAACTAAATAGGACTCAGGTAGTCCACTCTTCATTACTCTTTATTGAGAGAGTTTTGCCATATTTGCTATAACAATATAGATGGATTCTACTGCGAAATATTACCCGCGCGAAATCAAGTACCGAGTGAAAACTTGGAATAGACGATTCTTTTATTAAACATTCGAAGCGCTTTGCATTATAGTTATCGCGGTATCATAAATATTCAAGATAACGGCTTTGAAAGAAATTAATCAAAATATTGTCAATATTTACATCTAGTTGTGTAGCGTTAACTTGAGTTTAATAAACCAGACTTATTTTTCGACGACAGTTACCTTATCGTTATCGATATAAATATGGTTTTGTTCATACTGCTGTCCATAATGTCGTGCTCTGACTGGGAGACCTTTCCCGAACCGGGCCAGGTGTGTGGTGGCTAACTCCGGCCTGCCCTTCGTGCTGGCATTATCCTCTCTGTCTTTTTATCCCTCAGACGTTCCTGAATATCATCATCATATATACTTGTCATCAGCATGATGAGCTGACCGCAGTATGTAAGGGACTCCAAATACCAAGCATAAACTTAGAAGTTCTTGGATGCCTTAGAGCAGATAATCTTTTCTATATGCCTGACTTATTTGAGACATGTGGGAATCACATCATCGAGGTAATTGCTCATCGGCATTGCGCAAAAGTTGAAGTCGAGGCATATGGAGCGTGCATTGTTAGAAGATGAACGATAAAAACAAAAAACGGCTCTTTTAAGAGCCATCAAATCCATAAAAGATGTGAATGAAATATCGAGATAAACATATAAAATCACCCAATCATAGCAAACACTACATTTACAATCGCTAACACCGATTCGCCCAAAGTACCTTTTACAAACACGATATTATGAAATGTGAAAATAACGTGTACATTTGGTGTGACGTCATTGTACGCTAATATACACCACACATGTTCACGTGAAACTATTGTGTATTCCCACATGATGTTCGCGTGGCAACCTACTGTGACGTCAATGGCGGCATCCCTTTCATCCGTATATGGGGGGGGGGGGGATAATCTACCGCCAAAGCCACATTCAAAACAGCTAATCTTGTATTTTAATCATTTGGATTACCTTTCGATGCAATTACATACTATATATACATAATTCAAAATTCCTGTTCCGTAGATTAGCATATTCCTGCAGTAAAGCTAATTTGCATAATAACGGTGCTTATGCGAAATATCAATTTCGTAAAAAGGGCCGAAAGAGTCAATTAATTAATCCGTAGCCTTTTCCCTGTAGGAACACTGGGGCTGATTGCACGAAGGCTGGATAGCGCTACCCACAGAATTGTGATTTTTTCAACCGTTCTAAAAATGCTTGAAAAGCAATAAAATTTCATCTTTGGGACGAAAAATTATTAAAGAGAATCCTCAATTTAAGAATGCTAACATTTTATCAAAGTTATATGCAACAACAGGAGATTTTAAAAGCATGTGAAAAAGCCACTATCCGGTGGATAGTGTTATCCAACTTTCGTACAACCAGGTCATATATAATGTTTTGTTGTTGTTTTTTTGGGCACATGATTGTGTCTGTTTTGTTACAACGTATAAACCTTTTAATAAATGTTTGGAAGGGGTTTTAAACAATATTTGAATTTCGAACGTTTGAATGATGGAAATTAGTCATATGGTGTTTTTGAATATCGTGTTCAATGTCGTGTTGAATGCGGTGCGCACTTAACAGTGGTATGTGACTCGAAACCAAAATAATCAACACAATATATATCAAATATGAACCTCGATTTTATTTCATGTTCTACCAGGATGGAATTGTTCTATTACCCAATGTGTTCCTTGCAAATGGTCTCAAGATATCATTTTGATGTTTGAATGATTATATATAATCATTATATAGATAACTTAGAAATACCCAGACTCACTCTGCTGTTTTGTCTGATAATTTCAAAATGAAACGAATATCGCACACGGATTTCGGATTTCCCCTTTGTTATTTGTAGAAGTTTTGTAGGCTGCCGGTTATACTATACAGAAAATGTCGAGTATGATTTCAAGTGTGATTTTACGTTTGATGCCTTCACATTTTGAGGCCGTGTATGCGATAGCTGTCTCTAAATTCTAATCAAATGGTCGACAAACACTATCGCACTATGCTTAACACAACTCCCTCAATTTTGATAAATTTATGGACAGTTTTCCGCCAGGAGGGAGAGAACTCGGATTATAGAAATTATTTCCCATCGATTAAGTCGTAAAATATATGTATATATATACGATCACTAGGTAAAAGTAAAACGGCAAATTTAGCACAATGAAATTTAACAATTTCATGACCAAAACAATGAACACAATATATCAAATACGAACCTCGAGTCTATTTCATCATAGAAACGATGGAATTGTTCTGTTACCCAAAGTATTTCTATCAACGACACAGTTTTGAATGATTACTCAGAAATCAAGAGCCGATGAGCCAGTCTTCACCGTCTAGTCATTTCAAGACGAAATTAATTCGCATAAGGATTTATCCTTTGATATTTGATATCCTATTTTCAAGTATATTGTAACATTTTAGTGATTTTACGTCAGATTAAACAATCATCATCATCTTCTAATATAGGGCCTAGGCCTATTGCGCCAATGAGGCGCACAGGGCCAGTGGAGATTAAACAATGACAGGGTAATATCCTGCAGGATGCTGGATTTCTAAATCGTTATATCGTTTTAGTTCTAGCTTTGGTTCTAGTCATTCAGATAAACGATTTATTGATGTCTTACCATAAGAATTGAAGCCGAATGCACCTCGGTAATTTCATTATTGCATTATTGCAATAGTCTTAAAGGGGGGGGGGGGGGTTCAACGGGTAAATTAAGCTAGCGCACAACGTTATCTCAACGTTATCTAAAGGTTGTATTTAGGTTAAGTCATGACTGGACTTTATTTAAAGATCATAGGTTTCATTATTAGCAACGACCTGAAGTGGAATTGCCACGTAGAATACATTGTTAAAAAGCTAGTAGGAAGTTGTATTCTTTAAGAATTTGCGAAGAGCTGGGGTCTGACGAGGCAGTCTTGTATGAAAGCATAATTTTTAAAAAGTCTGTCTATGAGAAGGATATTAAAACAATAATAAGCGTAAAAGAGCACAACTGCCCAATGGAGTGTATAACCTACCCCAGATTTTGCTAAAGTAATGCAACGAACTGAAATCAAGAAATTAGCAAGTAGTTTGAAGTCTCGTCGGGTGGAAAGCTATTTAGGACGGTTGCTAGAGTCAAATGATTGTAAGCCATATGCATTTGAGGCTGCCCACCAGAATCTTCAATACTAAAAAGAGACACACTGAATCCTTCACTATGAATCTTAATGACACTGCTATCCGTGATGAAGTTTTAGATCATTTACAGTCCATTTCAGTTTAATCATTTAATAGCTGCAGTGATCCAGTAAAGGAATTAAAGCATGTTGCAAATATTACACACTCAGAAGTACTCCAAATTGGATTAATCTTTCACAGTGGGAAATGGTTTGAGGAGCGCAATAAGAGACTCACAACATCAAATTTAGGTGTAGTAGTTAATTGAAGAAAACAATTTTCCCAGCACCGATGCTTAACAAAATTAATTAAAAACCAGTTAAAACAGGCTAAACGTCGTGAACCCTACCAATGGGGAAAATATAAGGAAGAAAAGGCTATTACAGAATGCTTGTTAAGTGACAAGTGTCCTTTCTCAAAAAAGGATGCTTGCATAGAGGAAGCATGCAAAGACAAGAACCTTTTCTCGGGCATAAGTAATGGAAAAGTCCAACTGAAAAAGACACACAACTATTTCTATCAAATCCAAGAGAGCATGGCAACACTGAATGTGAGTTGGTGCAACGTTGTCGTTTTTACCAATAATGATTTACAATAAATTCTTATAACAAATATTGAGAATAAAAACATTGTTGAAACGAATTCTCTCAACATGTAAATTTTACATGTCGCAAATTTCTGGTAATGCTACCTGCGTATCAGCTGGAAACAAAACTTGGATACCCATTTGGTGAAATTCCAATCAAACCCTTGGCAGTGTTATAATTCTTATAGCTGGAAAATGTGATAGACTGGCTTCTGCATGATGATAGTGTTTCAATGAAAAACTCAGTACAATCAATAATATTCCTGGTGTTAAGACTTTCTTAAAGCATGAAGGCATGTAATCTTGAATGGATTTACGGCTGGGCCAAATTGGGAGGGTGCGGAAGCATTAACTGATGCATGAAGGGAATCCAGGTTTTAAAAATATGAGAAACACTGCTTGTCGAGATCTTAAATCTACGAGCAATATCTTGTAAAAGTAAGCCCAAACGTAACCTTGTCAGCACACAGAATAATCCCTATTCAGGGGACATTGATCTTTGTTTACCACAATTTGTTTGCGATACTAAAGTTATAGGAGCAGTGTTGGAACCATGATACACAAGGTGTTCACAGGCAGGAGAAACGTACTCATAAAAAGCTTTAAAACTTGCTATGAATCTTTCTAATCGGAAAGCACTTAATTGTACTTTTTTGATATCTTCTTCATGCTGTTTTTGTTGCTTCTTAATTGTTTTTTTAGTATCCTCAACCTCAACACCTGTAGAATTAATTAATCTCGCTAGTGACTGCATGCATCATCTCTTATTTCTTTACTAGTTTAACTTGATGAACATTGTGAATAATTATCATTGTCCACTGTTACTCTGCATTGGGCCTTTTCTTTGTTTACTTCTTGTTGCAAATATTGTTGGAATGTTGTTAGTATGTCTTTTTCCCTCCCACATTATGCATTGAACACACCGTATGGCTGGAACTGGGATCTCTTACACTATTACCATTTTTTTTTAAAAGTGTTACCCCCTTTTTCTTTTAATATCAGGATTCTTTGGAATCTGATGAAAAGACAGTTCAGGGTAAATTCGAGCACAAATGCGACAGAGGTTGTCAATTTCACGAGGCCTCAAATACCATTTTAATGCGCGAACATACAAAACAACTGTGTGATCGAATGCAAGGAAATATCCGAGCATCATATTTTAAAAAAAAAATTTCAGCCAATCGCATAATGAAAGGCCGACTCACGACCTGCTTTTGTTGCGGAGATCTAAATTTCACCTAGTAAATTCTGCAAAATATGTTTTCAAAGCATGTCACTCTCGGAGTAATTTCTCGGCTGATAATAGATAGAAACTCCATAAAATCACTCAGAATATAGAGAGCAGTGCCCTTTGCAGATAAAAAAGAATCTCGATTGAAGCAATAAATAGTCTAAAAACTGCCATATATTCCTCTGAAGGAAATCGCCCCCTCCAGCGGCCATTTCGTTCGAAAGCAACCTACAACCTCCTACCATAATGCTTAGGAGCGCGAAATTTATAATTCAAGTTGTCTATTTGCTGATCTTGCTAAGGCGTTTGATTTATTCCACCACAATATAATCATCTAAGAACTTGTTAATCTAAATATTTACTCAGTGTTCATACGTTGGATTAAATCCTTTCTTATGAATAGAGAACAGTGCCCGAGGATTAATAATCTACGTCCCTCACGCCTCATAGCGTTCCTCGAGAAAAAGCTTGGGCCCATACTCTTTGCTGTTTTGGTAAGTGGTAAACCCGCTGATGAGAAACTGACAAAGACAAATTAGGTTTGTGGATGAGGCCACCGCTGTTAAAATCATTGGCCATTGCGTGTCCACCTAGCGTTCTGCCTCTAGTTGTGGATGAAATTAGTACGCATCAAACAACTAAATTCACAAGTAATAACTTTGTCATAAGCAGTTTATTGAAAATAATTATTATTTTTATTATTATTATTATTTACGCTAAGACGGCTGGAATAATTTTGTACATGTTATAACTGTTGCAACCCTTCGAGATTTGAACCAACATTTTGCACACATTTTGCGAGAATTAAAGAAAGTGCTTGAAACTAAACGCAGTTCAAGGAACGTTTAAAGCATATACATGACTTTGGAAAGAGATCGCTTTTTTACCAGTGGCGTAGCCAGCCTGACGATTTAGTCATGCAATGTAAATTTTATGTTATTATCATTATTGATTTCTTCAGAAATTCATTGTTTTCACAGTCAATGAACACCAAAATATTAGCATATAGCATGACTAAATTGTCAGGCTGGCTACGCTACTGTTTTTAACTACATTTTATTTTAGGCATTTTTAAATATTTCCCGTCAATTTCCGAGACTATCTGATAGGCTCTGATATGTGGAAAATACTTCGCTATCCATATTTTTAATTTTAAAAGCCTTATCATTATGATATAATTCCACCCCTATTTCTACCAATCGCTGCATGAAAACATCTAATTCGTAAAAGAATTAGCTGAATGTCACCAAATATTGCTACGAAATGAAGCAAGTGATATCATCATTTACGATAGCTACACAAATATCGCTTCGTCATTTCTACAAAAAGCAGTTTGTAAAATTGGTGACACGAGAAAAAGCCGGTATATTTTAAAAATTAAATAATGGCATAGTTTGGCGCAGTTTAGAAAAAAATTACAACCCATTTCAGGAAGAAGAAATTGAATGAACCTGATGATATCGATATTTAACATCTGGGCTCCAGGTGAATTTAGAAATAAATATTGAATTCGATCTTCACCTGATTTTGAGAATTATCAGAAATTCTAATAAATCTTTATTATCACGCTAAACGTCATACAATAATTATTGAAGGAGATCTTTAATCATGGCGATCACCTTTACCAACTTAGCAATCTCAGGATGGTTCGGTCCTAAATGCTCGGATTGAATTGTCAGCGCCCGTTGCTAATAATCATAAGCTTGATCAAAAGCACCATTCTGGCTACACACATGACCCAGGCTGGTGTATGACTTGGCCACGTCAGTATTGTTCGGTCCTAATTGCTCTAATTGGATTTTCAGTGCCCGTTCACAATAAACCTGAGCCTAATTACAATCACCTTTTCGGCTACACACATTACTCAGGAGCTTGTATGAAGTGGCAAGGTCAGTATAATTCGGTCCTAATTGTTCCAATCGAATTTTTAGCGCCCGTTGACAATATTCATTTGCCTGATCAAGATCACCTTTTTTGAGATTTACATTACTCAGGTTGTTGTATAAACTCGCAACGTTAGTATGATTCGGTCCTAATTGTTCCAATTGAATTTTTAGCGCTTGTTGAAAATATTCATTAGCCTGATCAAGATCACCTTTTCTGCTACACGCATTGCCCAGGCTGTTGTATGAAGTGGCAACGTCAGTATGATTCGGTCCTAATTGTTCCAATTGGATTTTTAGCGCCCGTTGATAATATTCATTAGCCTGATCAAGATCACCTTTTCTGCTACACACATTGCCCAGGTTGTAGTATGAAGTGGCAACGTCAGTATGATTCGGTCCTAATTGTTCCAATTGAATTTTTGCGCCCGTTGATAATATTCATTAGCCTGATCAAGATCACCTTTTCTGCTACACACATTGCCCAGGCTGTTGTATGAAGTGGCAACGTCAGTATGATTCGGTCCTAATTGTTCCAATTGAATTTTTAGCGCCCGTTGACAATATTCATTAGCCTGATCAAGATCACCTTTTCTTTTACACACATTACTCAGGTTGTTGTATAAACTCGCAACGTTAGTATGATTCGGTCCTAATTGTTCCAATTGAATTTTTAGCGCCCGTTGATAATATTCATTAGCCTGATCAAGATCACCTTTCTGCTACACACAATGCCTAGGTTGTAGTATGAAGTGGCAACGTCAGTATGATTCGGTCCTAATTGTTCCAATTGAATTTTTAGCGCCCGTTGATAATATTCATTAGCCTGATCAAGATCACCTTTTCTGCTACACACAATGCCCAGGTTGTTGTATGAAGTGGCAACGTTAGTATGATTCGGTCCTAATTGTTCGAATTGAATTTTTAGCGCCCGTTGAAAATTCGTTAGCCTGGAAGATCACCTTTCTGCTACACACATTACTCAGGTTGTTGTATAACTGCAACGTCAGTATGATTCGGTCTTAATTGTTCCAATTTAATTTTTAGCGCTTGTTGATAATATTCATTAGCCTGATCAAGATCACCTTTTCTGCTAAAAACAATGCCCAGGTTGTTGTATGAAGTGGCAACGTCAGTATGATTCGGTCCTAATTGTTCCAATTTAATTTTTAGCGCCCGTTGATAATATTCGTTAGCCTGGTCAAGATCACCTTTTTTGCTACACACATTGCCCAGGCTGTGGTATGAAGTGGCAACGTCAGTATGATTCGGTCCTAATTGTTCCAATTGAATTTTTAGCGCCCGTTGATAATATTCATTAGCCTGATCAAGATCACCTTGTCTGCTACACACATGCCCAGGTATTGTATGAAGTGGCAACGTTAGTATGATTCGGTCCTAATTGTTCCAATTGAATTTTTAGCGCCCGTTGATAATATTCGTTAGCCTGATCAAGATCACCTTTTCTGCTACAAACGTTGCCCAGGCTGTTGTATGAAGTGGCAACGTCAGTATGATTCGGTCCTAATTGTTCCAATTTAATTTTTAGCGCCCGTTGATAATATTCGTTAGCCTGATCAAAATCACCTTTATTGCTACACACATTGCCCAGGTTGTTGTATGAAGCGGCAACGTCAGTATGATTTGGTCCTAATTGTTCCAATTGAATTTTTAGCGCCCGTTGATAATATTCGTTAGCCTGATCAAAATCACCTTTACTGCTACAAACATTGCCCAGGCTGTTGTATGAAGTGGCAACGTCAGTATGATTCGGTCCTAATTGTTCCAATTGAATTTTTAGCGCCCGTTGATAATATTCATTAGCCTGATCAAGATCACCTTTTCTGCTACACACATTGCCCAGGCTGTTGTATGAAATGGCAACGTCAGTATGATTCGGTTCTAATTGTTCCAATTTAATTTTTAGCGCCTGTTGACAATATTCATTAGCCTGATCAAGATCACCTTTTCTGCTACACACTTTGCTCAGGTTGTTGTATAAACTCGCAACGTCAGTATGATTCGGTCCTAATTGTTCCAATTTAATTTTTAGCGCCCGTTGATAATATTCATTAGCCTGATCAAAATCACCTTTACTGCTACACACATTGCCCAGGTTGTTGTATGAAGTGGCAACGTCAGTATGATTCGGTCCTAATTGTTCCAATTGAATTTTTAGCGCCCGTTGATAATATTCGTTAGCCTGATCAAGATCACCTTTTCTGCTACACACATTGCCCAGGCTGTTGTATGAAGTGGCAACGTCAGTATGATTCGGTCCTAATTGTTCCAATTTAATTTTTAGCGCCCGTTGAAAATATTCATTAGCTTGATCAAGATCACCTTTTCTGCTACATACATTGCCCAGGCTGTGGTATGAAGTGGCAACGTCAGTATGATTCGGTCCTAATTGTTCCAATTGAATTTTTAGCGCCCGTTGATAATATTCATTAGCCTGATAGAGATCACCTTTTCTGCTACACACAATGCCCAGGTTGTTGTATGAAGTGGCAACGTTAGTATGATTCGGTCCTAATTGTTCCAATTGAATTTTTAGCGCCCGTTGATAATATTCATTAGCCTGATCAAGATCACCTTTTCTGCTACACACATTGCCTAGGTTGTTGTATGAAGTGGCAACGTCAGTATGATTCGGTCCTAATTGTTCCAATTTAATTTTTAGCGCCCGTTGATAATATTCATTAGCCTGATCAAAATCACCTTTACTGCTACACACATTGCCTAGGTTGTTGTATGAAGTGGCAACGTCAGTATGATTTGGTCCTAATTGTTCCAATTGAATTTTTAGCGCCCGTTGATAATATTCGTTAGCCTGATCAAAATCACCTTTACTGCTACAAACATTGCCCAGGCTGTTGTATGAAGTGGCAACGTCAGTATGATTCGGTCCTAATTGTTCCAATTGAATTTTTAGCGCCCGTTGATAATATTCATTAGCCTGATCAAGATCACCTTTTCTGCTACACACATTGCCCAGGTTGTTGTATGAAGTGGCAACGTCAGTATGATTTGGTCCTAATTGTTCCAATTGAATTTTTAGCGCCCGTTGATAATATTCGTTAGCCTGATCAAATCACCTTTACTGCTACAAACATTGCCCAGGCTGTTGTATGAAGTGCAACGTCAGTATGATTCGGTCCTAATTGTTCCAATTGAATTTTTAGCGCCCGTTGATAATATTCATTAGCCTGATCAAGATCACCTTTTCTGCTACACACATTGCCCAGGCTGTTGTATGAAATGGCAACGTCAGTATGATTCGGTTCTAATTGTTCCAATTTAATTTTTAGCGCCTGTTGACAATATTCATTAGCCTGATCAAGATAACCTTTTCTGCTACACACATTGCTCAGGTTGTTGTATAAACTCGCAACGTCAGTATGATTCGGTCTTAATTGTTCCAATTTAATTTTTAGCGCTTGTTGATAATATTCATTAGCCTGATCAAGATCACCTTTTCTGCTACAAACGTTGCCCAGGCTGTTGTATGAAGTGGCAACGTCAGTATGATTCGGTCCTAATTGTTCCAATTTAATTTTTAGCGCCCGTTGATAATATTCACTAGCCTGATCAAAATCACCTTTACTGCTACACACATTGCCCAGGTTGTTGTATGAAGTGGCAACGTCAGTATGATTCGGTCCTAATTGTTCAAATTGAATTTTTAGCGCCCGTTTATAATATTCGTTAGCCTGATCAAGATCACATTTTCTGCTACACACATTGCCCAGGCTGTTGTATGAAGTGGCAACGTCAGTATGATTCGGTCCTAATTGTTGCAATTTAATTTTTAGCGCCCGTTGAAAATATTCATTAGCTTGATCAAGATCACCTTTTCTGCTACATACATTGCCCAGGCTGTTGTATGAAATGGCAACGTCAGTATGATTCGGTCCTAATTGTTCCAATTTAATTTTTAGCGCCGGTTGACAATATTCATTAGCCTGATCAAGATCACCTTTTCTGCTACACACATTACTCAGGTTGTTGTATAAACTCGCAACGTCAGTATGATTCGGTCTTAATTGTTCCAATTTAATTTTTAGCGCTTGTTGATAATATTCATTAGCCTGATCAAGATCACCTTTTCTGCTACACACAATGCCCAGGTTGTTGTATGAAGTGGCAACGTCAGTATGATTCGGTCCTAATTGTTCCAATTGAATTTTTAGCGCCCGTTGATAATATTCGTTAGCCTGGTCAAGATCACCTTTTCTGCTACACATAGCCCAGGCTGTGGTATGAAGTGGCAACGTCAGTATGATTCGGTCCTAATTGTTCCAATTGAATTTTTAGCGCCCGTTGATAATATTCATTAGCCTGATCAAGATCACCTTTTCTGCTACACACAATGCCCAGGTTGTTGTATGAAGTGGCAACGTTAGTATGATTCGGTCCTAATTGTTCCAATTGAATTTTTAGCGCCCGTTGATAATATTCGTTAGCCTGATCAAGATCACCTTTTCTGCTACACACATTGCCCAGGCTGTTGTATGAAGTGGCAACGTCAGTATGATTCGGTCCTAATTGTTCCAATTGAATTTTTAGCGCCCGTTGATAATATTCATTAGCCTGATCAAGATCACCTTGTCTGCTACACACAATGCCCAGGTTGTTGTATGAAGTGGCAACGTTAGTATGATTCGGTCCTAATTGTTCCAATTGAATTTTTAGCGCCCGTTGATAATATTCGTTAGCCTGATCAAGATCACCTTTTCTGCTACAAACGTTGCCCAGGCTGTTGTATGAAGTGGCAACGTCAGTATGATTCGGTCCTAATTGTTCCAATTTAATTTTTAGCGCCCGTTGATAATATTCGTTAGCCTGATCAAAATCACCTTTATTGCTACACACATTGCCCAGGTTGTTGTATGAAGCGGCAACGTCAGTATGATTTGGTCCTAATTGTTCCAATTGAATTTTTAGCGCCCGTTGATAATATTCGTTAGCCTGATCAAAATCACCTTTACTGCTACAAACATTGCCCAGGCTGTTGTATGAAGTGGCAACGTCAGTATGATTCGGTCCTAATTGTTCCAATTTAATTTTTAGCGCCCGTTGAAAATATTCATTAGCTTGATCAAGATCACCTTTTCTGCTACATACATTGCCCAGGCTGTTGTATGAAATGGCAACGTCAGTATGATTCGGTCCTAATTGTTCCAATTTAATTTTTAGCGCCTGTTGACAATATTCATTAGCTTGATCAAGATCACCTTTTCTGCTACACACATTACTCAGGTTGTTGTATAAACTCGCAACGTCAGTATGATTCGGTCCTAATTGTTCCAATTTAATTTTTAGCGCTTGTTGATAATATTCATTAGCCTGATCAAGATCACCTTTTCTGCTACACACAATGCCCAGGTTGTTGTATGAAGTGGCAACGTCAGTATGATTCGGTCCTAATTGTTCCAATTGAATTTTTAGCGCCCGTTGACAATATTCATTAGCCTGATCAAGATCACCTTTTCTTTTACACACATTGCCCAGGTTGTTGTATGAAGTGGCAACGTCAGTATGATTCGGTCCTAATTGTTCCAATTGAATTTTTAGCGCTTGTTGATAATATTCATTAGCCTGATCAAGATCACCTTTAACGCTACACAACACCCCCAGGTTACTGTATAAATTTGCTACGTATATGTGATTCGGACCATGGTGATTTAATTGAATTTTTAGTGCCAGTTGAAGAAATTCCATCGAAAGTTCATACTGACAAAAGCGATAAAGTGTGCTCCCCAAAGATAAATACATTTGAGAAATGTCAGCTTTTTCGAAACGTAAGCTTAATAAGTATAATGCTTGATCGGGAAAATGAATGTTGTCAATAATTTCTTTGTGAAATGCTTTCAAATGCGGAATAGATTTGATTTTATCTTCTCTTTCACTAAAGTAACTCATTATTTTGACAACCCTATAAATGTGAGTTATATTTTCTTCCTTGCTTGTACTTTTGTTTTCCGTATTATCTTTTTCAGATTTATCGAAAAGACAAAAGGTTTTGACGGCTTCATGAACAACACGATGTAGGCGGACATCACCATTGCTAGCATCCTGAACAAACAGCGAAGAGAGTTTTATTGCAGTAATGACATGCTCCGCATCTACCTCCTGTTGCTCCTGAATATATTTTACAACAAGATCAAGTGGTAATGGTTCAAAAGATATCAAAGAGAAAAGGTTGAAAGCATGTTCCAGGATTGTGTTATTTTCTGCACATTTTCTAACCGCTAGCAACACTGCCGTGCTCATGGTGGAGGAATATGCCGCGGAATTCATTTGCCGAAGACGTTCCTCCGTTAACCCTCTTTTACCGTTCTCAAGTTTTCGTAAATAATCTCGCCAAGAAAAATCTGGACAACTATTGGTTACTTCTCTCATATACACGGCTCCCGCAGCCATTGCTAGTGGTTGACGATCCAACTTCTCCGCCATCTCATCTAGTAATGGATCATTGACCTCCGTACACGATAATAGAACAAGCAGCTGGCGACACTCTTGGTCATTCATACCATGAATAAGTGAGATATGCTTAGTTGAGGTGCTGTCTTGTGGAACAGCATTTGTGTTTTGTGTTGTTAATATAACTTGGCCGTCCTTCCAAACTTCGTCTCCCTTCAAAGGCAGTAGTGGGGATATGAGTTCTAGATTTTCCACGTTGTCTACGATGATCCACCACTTTTTCCAATTTTTAATTCTGCAAGATATTTGCGATCTTAAATCTTTTATTTTCTCTTCTTCAGGTTTACATGAACTTGAAACAATTTGCAATGCGCTCTCGATACAATTCAGCCGACGACAAAAATCTTCATATGAATGAAGAAGAGAATCTAAATCTTTTCCGTTCAACGTCATTACAAACACTGCTTCGTCCTTGGCATGAATATCTTCACAAACTTGTCTGGCAAGTTGAGATTTTCCACTACCTGGATTCCCAGAGATGTACAAATATGTAAGTTTGCCATCGTTATCACTGCGCAACTTTTCAAGGCCTTCTCTTATCTCGTTTATCTCGTCAGAACGGTAAACGACTTCATGGGCTGGTTCAGGGGGAAGAATTATAAATGATGAAAACAAGGTTTTTATTCGAACGACCTCGTTGATTGACAGTCCCAATGCACCCAATGCATTCTCAACTTTTGTTGTCATGGTTTGAAAGTCTTTATTAGTTAGCGTTTTGTCAGGTACATTATGAGTTATTTCATTTCGCAGTTTTCGAAGAATATCGATTTCAGTCTTTTCTGTTGTACTAAGACTACAACCGATTGACTTGGAATAAAGAATTGCATCAAAAAGTACGGTACAATCCCACTCATTTGTATTTCCATTTTGAAATTTGGACTGAAGCATGGTCTTATTTGGCCTTCTTCGTTTTTTCTCCAGATTAGACAACTGACTACCACTGACGTTTGTGTCATCCCACGCACCGAGAGAAGCCTGGTAACGTTTGTTCCATTCTTGAATAAAGAAATCCCTCAATTCCTTCCTTACAGCATCAGTGACAATGTATTCCGCTCGAATGTAGTTTTGGCTTTCCTCGCTTTCCCATGGCAATCCGGACATTCTGGTTCCTAGAAATTTATAATAATTTAATCTAAATATTATAAGGAACAAAATAGGACAGTCGTTTTGATATGATTAAAAACATTTAGAATATTTTTTTAATGAGACCGCACTTATTGAAAGAAAAATCGTTTTGACGATGTTAAACGACTAGAAATCAAATCATCATAACCTGACTCGCATTGTTAGTTTTGTTGCCAAAACGTGAAGATTGAACCTTAATGATATAAACAAACCGCGAACGTTCTGAAAATTTAACGGGAATAATATCCCACGTTCATGGGGCTAAATGGGAATTTGGAAGAAACTATCTTCAAATAAAAAAGTGTATGTCGATTTTTTTTTTATATTGACTGTTCCTGGCTTGAATTTGAAGTGTGTATAATTCCACTCGAAATTAAGACTCTTTGAACCTCTGGAATTTACCTGCATCGAGTGAAGTGCCAAA
Organism: Dendronephthya gigantea; assembly: GCF_004324835.1. Lineage (NCBI taxonomy): Eukaryota > Metazoa > Cnidaria > Anthozoa > Malacalcyonacea > Nephtheidae > Dendronephthya > Dendronephthya gigantea. Next base: position 271,267 of record NW_021163182.1, on the reverse strand, counting down.
AATCCTAATTGATTTACCCTCACCTATTAATAAAGTCTTTCTCAAAACGAAGCGGTGTAATCTGCAGGAATTTTTGATTACACAGATGACTGCAAATTGCATGCAAAGTTTGGTATTTTCAAAGCGCCTTAAAGCAGTATATCAAACTTATTCGAATTGCATAAAAAACTTACATAATTCAAGAAACATATGACAACTCGGCTTCTAAAATGTATATTTTTGTATCCAGATGAAAGGTTGATAGGGCTGTAAGGCATTTGCGTATAGGTGCCTGAATTATCCTAGAAGACACGCGGGTTTCCCCAGTCAAATTTCCTTATTTGCACGATCTTCTTTAACGAATATAAAGCGTTGCATGAGCTGCGAGATACCTTGACTACGGAAAATTATTCTATTCGTAATGAACACCATGTCAACCTAATTGACTGTAAAACTAGTCGTTTTAGAAACTCGTTTTTACCTTCAAGTATCGTAGCTTATAATGACTCATTAAAGTAGTTTTTAGAATTTTATGAATTAGCTATGGATTGTCTGTTTTGTACTTTTCTAAATAATTTCCCTAGTATAGTTGTAAATTTAATATTTTTACTCTGTATTTGTATATTGGATATTCTTACTGTAAATAATCCTGTATACTTCAGCTTTTGTAAGCTGCTATCCAGATTATTGATAAATTCAATACCTGTTTAGCGTAAATTGATATAGTGTGCCTTGTGTGTTATTTCTCGTTGCGCGAACACAATTTAAATAAACAGTAAAACTTTACGAAATCGTTGCCGGGTATAGAAAGAGTGAATTTCAGCTTACGCCATCTGATGCGTGGGTGGTTTATATTTGGATATTACGTTGCTTCTGAGTGTTATATATGAACAAATCATGCATCAATGTACTATAACATAAGTCTATATGAAGTACTTACTGCTACTTCGGAACTTTAAGATATATTCTTCACTTTTAAATCGTGTTCTAAAGAAAAAAGGTTAAATTGCAACATGTTATTTGTATCATGCTGATTATCGGCAGTCGACATAATGCACTGCTATGTGCAAAATTTTGGTTCTTTTGAAAAACTTACCGAGTGAATTTGTAGTTCCCTATACTTAGTTCCACTGATGTTCATAATTGTTCGATTCTAAGTCTTGGCAGATATTTAACTGATCAAAAGTGATTGAAGTTGCCTTACTTTGATACAATTCAACAATCCTATCCGCCACAATTCCGCTTTTATGACGGCTAATTTGCATGGTCACTGAAGCCATACATTCCACGAATAGCAGAGTTTCGAAACAAACGTTATAATTTAACACATTTCATTTGTGGCTCTGCCTCGCTGGGATAAAAGGATTGAGATCGTCCTGGCAATCTGATTGCACTTAGGGCCCTGTTACACGGTGTAATATATATATATATATATATATATATATATATATATATATATATATATTTATATATATATACTGTTAATTCAAAAGAGTCATTTTGACTACCCATGGAGTCGTTTCAAAATGACTCTTGCAAAACAGTTAGAATGCAAATTAACTTCTCAAAAGTGTCGTTTCAAAAGAGTCATTTTGATTTTTGACTCTCCTTTGACATCAATTTTACTCTTATTTAGAGTCATTTCGACTCCTTTTTGTCATCGATTTTACTCTTATTTGGGGTCATTACGACTATTCTGTGGCATTAATATTACTCTTATTTGGAGTCATTCGACTCTTCTTTAGCATCGATTTTACTCTTATTTGGAGTCATTCGACTCTTCTTTTAGCATCAATATTACTCTTATTTGGAATCTTTTGACTCTTCTTTAGCATCGATTTTACTTTCATTTGGAGTCATTTTGACTCCTTTTTGACATCGATTTTTCTCTTATTTGGAGTCATTTAAATTCTTCCTTGGCATCAATGTATACTCTTATTTGGGGTTATTTGAACTCTTCTTTAGCATCGTTTTTGCTCTTATTTGGAGTAATTTCGACTCCTTTTTGACATCGACTTTACTCTTATTTGGTGTCATTACGACTATTCTGTGGCATCAATTTTACTATAGTACTGTACACCAATATTAGTTTCATGAAGCTTGCATATAATACAAAAGCAGAGTTTAAGTAAACGATGTTTAATAATGTATATGCAGTGAGTATTACAGCATACCATACATGCATCCCGCAAATATGTTTCTTTTAAGAGAAATTATATATAATAAATATCTATGTATAAGCATGCAGGCTTTAAAATATCGGCCAACAGGCCATCTGTCAAATGTCCGGTGTCTTTGAAAAATGGGTTGGATATACATTTTTAAAATTAAAATATGGTAAATGGCCATATGTTAGCAGCAATTAATTAATTAATGGTTTAAAATCGAAGTTTCAAACGATTAAAACAGTACAAAACTTCAGAGACAAAGAAAAAGCCTCAAATGTTATTTTATTCTGTAATTAGCTACAGTCGACGGCTAAACGTTTTATACTTCATAGACATAATGTGTATTTTTTATATCAAAATTCAAATTACACTTTCAAAAACACTTTTTGAAGTTATAGCAAAGGTGTAATAGCCTTTCACAGGTTTATCCGTTTGCATAAAAAGCTGAAAATTAAACAAATAAACGGCATACAAAGCTGAAAATTATACAAATACAGCTCATCCTTACTGCGAAGCAAATACGAAAGACACAAAGTAAACACGCACCCTTTGAAAACACTTATAAGCTTGCAGATTATGAATAAATTCTCTTACACGGCTTTCGGTCTTGATTGTATCCCTGTTCATCTTTGCTATTTGTTGTGCTTCACATATCTTGTTTCTTCCCATTTTACTTTGCACAAAGTTTATGAAACCGGCTTTTACGAAAAGGTTTACGAAATGACAGTTAAATTGCTGACGTTCTCATTGAAATTCAAACTTTCTGTCGGAGCCAATCAGAACGTTTGTTGATTATTTGTTATTTTTGATATCAGCATATACTTATCAGCATGAGTCAGAACTATTAAAATGGATTTATGCATAATATATTTTTATGTGTGCATATCCTGTTCCAGCTGACATTTTCAAGAAATATAAAACCTATATACAAGCAGTGTAATATATTTTTTTATATTTATTTCATTTTATAAATTTGCCATGTTAAAAAGTTAGAATGAACTACACATAAACTACAAATGAACTACACACATGCAATGGCTGGAATCACCACACAGAGATATGTCTCCAATAACGGGGTTCCACAACTAACTTACAAATAGACAGACACAAACATACACATATATAAGCAACTTAACAAATTTATAAGACTTTCTCGATAAATGAAGAAACGATAACAACTAATATCAAGTGTATTTGTGTCATAATAATTGAGTATTTTTTTAACGTGTTGACTGGTTATTTGCTTTAAATACAAAAGATTTGTAATACATGTGACATGCCTAATGACTTCAATTTAATATTTTAAACAAATAGTTTGTTTTGTATATATAAGTGGCTGTTATAAAAGCCAGAATGACTCTAAGAAAGAATTCCACCACTCCAACAAAGAGTCATATGGCTCCAAGAACGAGTCACATGACTCCATGTGAACTCTACTTAAGAGTCTATTGACTCTTGCGAGAGTCTTGTGACCCTTCAAAATAACTAAACGAGTCCTCCCAATGTCGGAGTTAAAACGACTATTAGAGTCGAAACGACACATTAGAGGAGTAAAAATGACATTTTGACAAATGACTTGCCCTGGTCAAAACGGCTCTTTTGAATTTACAGTGTATATATATATATATATATTTATATATATATATATATATATATTATAATATATATATTATATATATAATATACAGTAGGAGGCAAAAGTTTGAGTCCAGTCGTTGTAGAATTCCACTATTAAATCCTGGCAGTGTATTCGAGCTAAGACATGCGTATTAGTGTTTCAATACTGTAAACCATATTAATTGCACACTGTTTTGGTCCTAATGATGTAAATTATAACAAAATAAAGTTCTTATTCCTTTACGCTGCCCAAGATGGGTGGGGAAAAGGGCAAAGTGATGGTGCACAAGGACAAATAGTTGCATTAAGTATTGAAGGATTCTTTCCTCGTAAGATCGCAGAAAAGTGAAATTTAAAAAGGTGTGCAACTAACCTTGGAGAGGTTCGAAGAAACTAAATCCTACTCAAGCAAACATTTAGCTTTCTTCGGTCATGCTCGGTTTGGCAATATTGAAAGATATAGCTAATAGGATCCTAATAAGAAAAGTATCATCCAATTCTTCAAGGACATGGAATTTCATCTGGGACAAAGATGATCGCGCGTCTAACTATACATGATAATCCCCTAAGCACCTGCACATCTTCTATGTGCCAGAAATCTTTTAGAAGCAAACTCGTTCTGGTGATCTCGTTCTCATGGCTTTCCACCTCAAATTCCAGATCTGAAACCCATGGAGCACTTGTAGAACCGTTTTAACCGGAAAAGGGGCGAGGCACAGGACTCACCAGCCAGGATGACTTGAGGCAAGTGGTCAACGAATGCTGGCAAGGTATTGAACGTGTGACATTAAAAAACCTATGGAGTCTATGCCAGCAAGAATAAACGTCATTTCAAGAGCAAAAAAGAGGGATACTAAGCATTGATATGTAATGCATTTTTGCAGATTAACATACGTAAATGAATATCATAGCATCTCATAGTTGTTGTACAGCATGTATTTTTCTGTTTACTCATGTACTTTTTTGTAGTTCAATTATCGGTAAGGTTTCTGTAGAATATTAATAATATTGCTGCTAAACAATGAAATACAGTCACTGGACTCAAACTTTGCCTCCTACTGTATATATATATATATATATATATTATATATATATATATATAATTATATATATAATATATATATATATATTATAATATATATATATAAACACTTCATTTTAAGACTTAATTTCATCTATATATATATATCGAAGCCACGTTTCTAAAATGTACATTTGTACACCCGAATGAAAGGTTGATAGGGCTGGAAGACATTTGCATAGAAGAAGTAGGGGTATTGGCAGTCAAATTTATTTGCAATTTGCACGATCTTCTTTTGGGAATATAAAGCGTTGAGGTGCGAAATAACGTGACTACGGAAAATGACCTCTTTAGCGTTGATGGTCTGCATTGTGTGTTATTTCTCATTGTACGAACACAATTTTAATAAACAGTAAAATTTACGAGCTTGTTGCCGGGTATAGAAAGAGTGAATTTCAGCTTACGCCATCTGTTGCGTGGGTGGTTTATATTTGGATTTTTTTACGTTGCTTCTGAGTGTTATTTCTGAATATATCATCGTCAGATGTTGTATAATAGATTTTTATAGTTTTATGAAGAGTACTTACTGTTACTTAGGAACTTGAAGATATATGTATGATTCACTTTTCAATGATGTTCTAAGCGAAAAAGTTAAATTGAAAGATGTTATTTGTTTCATGCTGATTATCGGCAGTTTATTAACCGCTGGTAAGTGGGAAATTTTGGTCGTTTTGAAAAACGTATGAAGCAAATTTGCACTTCTCACCACTTATTATTAACACAAGAACAATTTTGAATGATGACAAGATAATTAACTGGTCAAAACTGAATGAAGTTGCTTTATTTTAATACAATTCAACATTGCTATAACAAGTCTGCTTTTATTTAATTTGCATGGTCACTGAAACCATGCATTCCACGAATAACGAGATTCGAAACAAACGATATACGGCGTCGTTTAAGCTTTTTGCGCGTCGTTTTTATGATTAAAAACTATATTCAAAATATTTTCTCAACCTGTTCGCATTTTTTGAAAGAAAAATCGTTTTGACGATGTTACACGACTAGAAATCAAATCATCATAACCTGACTCGCATTGTTAGTTTTGTTGCCAAAACTGGAAGATTGAACCTTAATCATTTAAACAAACCGGGAACGTTCTGAAAACTTAACGGGTATGATATACCACGTCCATGGGGCTAATTGGGAATTTGGAAGACACTAACAGTTATTAAAATAAAAAAGTGTAGGTCGATTTCTTTTTATATTGACTATTCCTTTAAACCTCTGGGGCCGGTTGTATAAAAACGTAGTTAGCGCTAACTGCAGTTAAAAAGTAGTTAAAAAGTAGTTAACTTTAATCACGTAGTTAAGCCGGTTGTATAAAAGTGTAGTTAGCCTTAACTGCAGTTAAAAAGTAGTTAAAGTTAACTATCCTCAAGGGCATCGTTAACTTTCCAAATCGTAGTTAAAAATGGCGTCTTGAGATTTTGAGGAGTGAGAAAGCATTAAAATCAATACATACCAAGGTTGTGAACTGTTATCCACTCAGAAAAGGCCCCGTTGAAGCTTGTAAACTTTCAATATGCTTTTATTTTTTTCATTTGGGCAGCAACGGAGTATATTTTTGCTTCGGGAGACGTGTCGATGCAAAATTACGATCCTAGCAAAGATTGGCCATCTCCATTTTCAACTGCACCCAGTATTTTGACTCAAAGGGACCTTTTTATATTAAGAGCGCCTTTTTCGTTGAATTATTTTGAATTTTTTCCTTGTTTTAATGCATTTTTTCCAATATTTTAGATCAAAATACTGTCAATTTTTGTAAACACGAGTCCACAGTCTTGTTTAAAATCAACAATAGCGTCAATAATTTCCCGATACTTCATGTTATTTCTCTGTTTAACAACCCCACGCAAGCTCCACGCAAGTTAACTACGTGATTAGTTAATCATCCGACTAACTACGGTTTGTGCAACGCAGTTAAGTCGTGTAGTTAACTAATCATAGTTAAGGATTTAACTACAGTGATTAGCGCTAATCATAGTTAAGGTTAATTACGTTTTTATACAACCGGCCCCTGGAATTTACCTGAATCGAGTGAAGTGCAAAAATCATATTTGATTTACCCTCACATATTAATAAATCTTTCTCAAAGCTAGGCGGGGAAATCTGCAGGAATTTTTGATTATATAGATGACTGCAAATTGCATGCCAAGTTTGGCCGTTTTAAAAGCGCCTTAAAGCAGTATATCAAACATATTCGAATTCAATAAAAACACTTACACAATTCAAGAAACATATGACAACTCGGCTTCTAAAATGTATAATTGTATATCCAGATGAAAGGTTGATAGGGTTGTAAGACATTTGCGTATAGGTGCCTGAATTATCCTAGAAGACACGGGGGTTTCCCCAGTCAAATTTCCTTATTTGCACGATCTTCTTTAACGAATATAAAGCGTTGCATGAGCTGCGAGATACCTTGACTACGGAAAATGACCTCTTTAGCGTAAATTGATAGTGTGCCTTGTGTGTTGTTTCTTTTTGCTTGAACACAATTTAAATAAACAGTAAAACTTTACGAGCTCGTTGCCGGGTATAGAAAGAGTGAATTTCAGCTTACGCTATTACGTTGCTTCTGAGTGTTATATTTCAACAAATCATGCATCAATGTACTATAACATAAGTTTATGAAGTACTTACTGCTACTTCGGAACTTTAAGATATATTCTTCACTTTTAAATCGTGTTCTAAAGGAAAAAGGTTAAATTGCAACATGTTATTTGTATCATGCTGATTATCGGCAGTCGACATAATGCACTGCTATGTGCAAAATTTTGGTTCTTTTGAAAATCTAACCGAGCGAATTTGTAGTTCCCTCCACTTAGATCCACTGATGTTCATAATATTTCGATTTTAGGTCATGGCAGTGTTTTAACTGATCAAAAGTGAATGAAGTTGCCTTACTTTGATACAATTCAACATTGCTATAACAAGTCTGCTTTTATTTAATTTGCATGTTCACTGAAGCCATGCATTCCACGAATAACGAGATTCAAAACAAACGATATACGGCGTCGTTTAAGCTTTTTGCGCGTCGTTTTGATATGATTGAAAACTATTTTCTCAATCTGATCGCACTTATTGAAAGAAAAATCCTTTTGACGATGTTACACGACTAGAAATCAAATCATCATAACCTGACTCGCATTGTCAGTTTTGTTGCCAAAACTGGAAGATTGAACCTTAATTGATATAAACAAACCGCGAACGTTCTGAAAATTTAACGGGAATAATATCCCACGTCCGTGGGGCTAAATGGGAATTTGGAAGAAACTATCTTCAAATAAAAAAGTGTATGTCGATTTTTTTTTATATTGACTGTTCCTGGCTTGAATTTGAAGTGTGTATAATTCCACTCGAAATTAAGGCTCTTTGAACCTCTGGAAATTACCAGCATCGAGTGAAGTGCCAAAAATCATAATTGATTTACCCTCACATATTAATAAAGTCTTTCTCAAAGCTAAGCGGGAAATGCTAATTTATGCTAATTTTACCAATGCACAAAAGTCGCTAAATTAACCGTTGTTTTTAATAATTATGATATAAACGAGTTATTCTTGGATAAATTTTAACCCTATCGTCGTATCACCATCCTATCCTACCAAGATATGTCATACCAATGCAAAATTGACTCAGTTGATACCAATTATGTCAGTTAGCTATGTTTCATAAATGCAAAATAATTTATATGGAAAGGCAATTTTTTGAAGAATTTTATTGTTTCCATATCTTTTCGAATTTTTTGTTGATATATATATATATATTTTTTATATATAAACATATTGACTTTAGTGTTTACCCAAGAGCGTGCACGCTCAACGAGGGGCTCACACTACATTTGACATTACAAATAATTAAATAACACTTACAACAGGAGAAGACGAACATTACAAAAAAAAGAAGAAAAACCAACAGCAAAAGTGATAAAAGCTGGTTCAATTGAAGGTTCAGAAGTGAAAAATTAATACTTAGAAGAACGATTAGTTTGCTTAATATATTTTTGAACATGCATAAATATACATCTATTACTATCTACACTCAAATCAGTTGAACCAAACAAAAATATTTTAGACTTTTGAGAATCCGACAAGAGATACCAGCCTTCACCATAAATATGACCAGCAGCCGAGAGTAAGGATAATCTAAGAGCAGCATAACGAGGACAATAAAACAAATAATGAAGGACTGATTCACAAGAATCTCCACATAAACATGCTGGAGATAATCTACAATTAATTTTAAACAAATAATAATTTAGAGCATTACAATTAAGGCGCAAACGAGTGTGTAAGATAGAAGAATACCTATCAATAGAAAAATCATAATAGCCAGTATAAGTTTGAATGTCAAAAAACGAAGTTAATGAGCTCTTAAATAAACCAATCGATTTTGAATTTCGATCATTATAATATCAGTGCTATTCCATAATATAGTAGTTGAAGGAAAAAACGATTTTTTAAATCTTTCAGTTCTCACACCAAAAAGAGAAAAGTCAGAAGCATTTCTTAGGGATAGACCCGACCTTTGTTGTACTGTTTGAGGCAGTAAATCCAACAAAAAATTTGGTGTTAGCATATTTACAATTTTAAAGTATAAAATAAGTTTATGAATGGATCGCCTAGTTTTCATATCTTTCCAAGCTAATTCCTCTAATAACCGTACTCTACTAGTACCCTTCATAGCACCTACAACCACTGTTGCAGCTTGATATTGAACGTGCTCAATGAGATCGCTTTCATTTTCAGAGCAACCATCCCAAAGAACATCAGCATATTCCATCACTGGTCTAATAAGAGACTTGTACAATTTCGATAAAGTTTCTCTATTTAACTTAAACTTAAAACTTTTTAAAAGATCAAGTTTTTTTGAAGCTTTCTCATAAATATTGAATATATGTGCTCTCCAAGAAAGATTAGAAGATAGGGTAACCCCTAAATGCTTATGATTACTAACAATTTCAATCGGCTCATTTGCAAAATATAACGTTGGATGTGCTGGTTTGAACATTTTAGCTGAAAATGTGAAAGATTTGGTCAGTTTGCCTGGATTTATAGTAAGATGCCAGTCACGTGTCCATTCATTAATGCATTGCAAATCATTGTTAAGTCTTTCCGCAGAAATATCTATATCTTCAACTACTTCAAGAAAAGAAGTATCGTCAGCATAAAGAAAAGAGTCACACTGAAGATCCTGAGTAATATCGTTTATATAAATTAGGAAAAGTAATGGACCTAATACAGAACCTTGTGGAACGCCAGCCTCGATTTCATTCCAGTCAGATGACTGGCCATCAATTATACCCCTTTGTTTTCTTCCAAACAAATAACTTTTAAACCATTTTAAAAGAGGGCCCGCTACACCAAGTAACTCAAGCTTATAAATAAGTCCTCTATGTCAAACCTTATCGAAGGCTTTACTAATATCAAAAAAGACCATGCGAACTTCTTTACCTGATTCTAATGCTTCGTATATTTTATGAACAATTGAAATAAGTTGATTTACTGTTTAATCACCAGGGCGAAACCCGCTTTGAAAACGATTCAAAAACTGAATTTCTAATAGAAAATTATAGAGACTAATAAAAACTATTTTTTCCATAATTTTTGATAATGATATCAAAAGTGAAACTGGTCGATAATTTAATTTTGACTGGCGGTCATCTTTTTTAAAAATAGGTATTACATTTGCCAACTTCTATTTAAACAGAAAAATTCCTCTAGAAAGAGAGATATTTATAAACCTAGAAAAAGATTTGGCAATACCATTTGCACTAGCTTTAATTAAAAAATTACCCATACCATCGACACCACAAGCTTTAGAAACATCGACACTATTAAGTAAAATTTTAACCTCATATTCGCACGTGGAAATATCTGACAATGTTCTTGTATTTTGAAGAGCAATTAAATTAGGTAGCGGAGAATCATTATTTTCCAATCTACACTGTGTGCTGAAATATTCATGAAAAATTTCAGCTTTCTCTCTTGCGTCAATTATTAAGCGATCATTTCAATTAATGTAGGGATTCCAGATTGTATTTTATTACCATACAATGATTTCACTAACCCCCACCACTTTTTCGGTCCAATATGTGGGTTCTGTAATTCTACATTTAGATTTGCAAAATATCTTTCCTTGCTTGAACGTATTAACGATATTGTATAATTTCTTTGCGTTCTGTAATTTTCCCATGCCACTAAATTTTTCAGCCGCTTAAAAACTTTTAACAACCTATTTCTTTCGCGAATTGCACGCCTAATTCCAGAAGTCATCCAAGGTTTATCTCTTGGACGAATAACAACTGTTCTGTTCGGAACAAAGGTTTTAAGTACTTGCTCAAAACAATTAAACCACTCATTATATAAATCATCGACGTTTTCAACATCCTGAAATAATTTGTCCCAATTCACCTCCGACAGGGCTTGACATAACGTATTAGAATCTACTTTGGCTAAGTCCCAAATGTGTCGTTTATAACATTTTTGTTTTGCGAAGGAAATGCTCATCCGAGCATAAACTAAAGAATGCTCACAATTATATGGAGAGCTTAAAGTACCAGAATTAACAAAATATCCCGAAGAATTTGTTATAATTAGATCAAGTATTGAAGCACCGTGTGCTGTTATACGGGTTGGTTCGTTTATCACTTGAAAAAGGCTATTGCACTCCATCCACCTATAAAAATATATTCCGAAGTCACTACTAGACTGAATATCGTTTACGTCAAAATGATCAGTAAAATCCGCAAGAAGTAAAACAAAAGTGCCGGGTCTAGCATTTATACGAAATTATCAGCGATCAGTTTATTAGAATCTACTTTGGCTAAGTCCCAAATGTGTCGTTTATAACATTTTTGTTTTGCGAAGGAAATGCTCATCCGAGCATAAACTAAAGAATGCTCACAATTATATGGAGGGCTTAAAGTACCAGAATTAACAAAATATCCCGAAGAATTTGTTATAATTAGATCAAGTATTGAAGCACCGTGTGCTGTTATACGGGTTGGTTCGTTTATCACTTGAAAAAGGCTATTGCACTCCATCCACCTATAAAAATATATTCCGAAGTCACTACTAGACTGAATATCGTTTACGTCAAAATGAGCAGTAAAATCCGCAAGAAGTAAAGCAAAAGTGCCGGGTCTAGCATTTATACGAAATTATCAGCGATCAGTTTCAAAGGACTTCACATAAATTCAAAATAGCTCCACAACCTTTCACTGAAAGGTTACATATAAATTTTAAAGATATCAGTATTTGTAATAAGCTTATAAACAGAGCTCAAAGTCGCGATGCTCGCTCCTTGCCTGCTCATTAATTATCAATAATAGATTTTAAATGAACGAATTCAAAAATTATGAGGCATGTTTCTGTTGGAAATTGTGCGGATATATGATAATTAGCATAATGCATGCAAATGTCATAGGGATAATTAACACTGCATGAGGAACAATAATAAGTAAGGAATTGGGATGATTGAAAACAGATTGGAAGTGACGTTCAACTGGAGAGTATCAATAAGGGATTGCGATAGGGAATGTGAATTGGCGTCTTTACTTTACTCTTTATTATTAAAGGTTAAACTATAATTGTGATTGTGTTGGTTCAACATAGCCTCTAACGGCATTCCCAACATTTCTGTTTATTCATTTATCGCTTGTATTCTCTAAATTCAAGCTTACAACGAAGGCAGATAAAGTGTCTTCAATGTATGTATAAATATATTTCTTTAGAATGCAATGTGTGGCACAAAAGAGGCCACTTACGAGCAAGTTGTCCGAACGCAAAAAAACCTGCCCGTGGCAGGAACGGCCAAGCAGGAGCTGGGGCTTGAGACGAAGACGACGATAATAATAACAACAAATACGCATAGAGCCTGGCGCGGACGATCTAAAGGCTGGCGCGGAGCCGGATCTAGAGGTTGGCGCGGCAGAGCAAGAGGCTGGCGCGGCAGAGCAAGAGGCTGGAGCGGTAACGGAAGAGGAAGAGGCTGCCGCGGACATTGGGGGAGGGGGGGTGGGTATTGTTTTTAACTTTTTTTGAGTTCATTTTTTCAAATATTGTTTCTTAGTAAACAAAATATTGTTTAAAAATATTGTTTAAATATTGTTTAAAATCTTTCAAATATTGTTTCTTTGTTTCATTGTTTCCAAGTAGTCATGCAATTTTCCAACATTAGCTTTCTTGTGCCACTCTCGAAACTTTTATAATTAAAATCTCAATATAAAATAGTACTAAATAAAATGTCTTTTGGTTTTGGCACAAGCGTACGATTTCAGAAAATCGGCGATAGGCTCGAATGTGGGGATAGCATAAATAATAATTATTCTAACTATAGCGCACGGTACCAATGGGTACTAGTAAACATGCAATTCCTCAACAAAAGCTTTTTTGTGCCACTCTCGAAACCTTTGTATTTAAAATCTCCATATAAAATAGTACTAAATACAATATCGTTTGGCTTTGGCACACGCGTAGTATTTGGGAGAATCTTTGATAGGCTCGAATATGTGGATAGCTGAGTCAGCAATTTTAATACCAATTAATATACCAGCTGAGAAAGATGGACACATGTTTTTGAAACCAAGTTTTTTCGTAACCACTGTCTAGTGTCTAGAGACTTTTATTTAAAATATTCATACAAAGTAATACTAATTGAGATAAAGTTTGGTTTCAGGAAGAACAAAATTTAGGAGAACTTTGAATAAAACGAATGTCAAGAGAATTTCATGCGCGTTGTAATTAACAATTCTGTAATTAGCGCGCGAGCCATGGTTGTTAGACTGGAAATTTTTGAAGTAAATCTTTCTTGTTCCACTCTTGAAACGTTTATATTTAATATCTTCATGAATAATAGCACTAAATATAGTATGTCTTGGTTTTGGCACAAGGGCAATATTTAGCAAAACGTCGGTTGCGAGGATAGCCGAATCAGCTATTTTAATATCTATATGCCGAAGAAATATGGAATAATGTTAACGAAACCAAGCTTTTTTGTACCACTCTTGTACCTTTCATATTAAATGGTACTATGTAGGATATGCGTGATGCGTCAGTTTTAGCGCAAGCGTAGTATATGGCAACATTTCGAATGTGAGGATAGTCGGTATTCGAAGGTCGGTAGACAAAGCTTTTACCATGCTCCAAATGCGAATTTACTGAGTAAACATTCGGGGCTTTTTTGCACTGTTCAATAAAATGATAAAATATAAGGGGGAAATAGTTTATTTAATTGGCAATGGCGTTTTCCGTAGCATTTCGTATATGTATGGCGAATATGTGATAAAAATTGGGGTTGAATATTGTGACAGCATGATATTTCAATTTCCGTCCAAATTTTGGCGGTTTTAACGACCTCTACCATTTCTTGAATTTCTCCATAAATAAAGGTGTGCCAGATCTGAAATTCGACATACATGTGAATGAAAGATTGGCATATCTTTTTTGTTGTATTTTACGACGAAATGATGAAATTGTCAGAGAGATACTCACTTGTAAGTTCGTCGTATTTCGCAAGCAGCTTTGTCTGCTTTTACAGTAGATAACACGAGTATTTTCGGTTTATTATATCAGCAAATCGTTATACGTTATTTCTAAAGCGTTATTTTAGCTGCAAACAGCGAATTTCGATGTTTTTAACAATTTTGAAATTTCAATGTCAGGATGAATGTTAGGATGAATCTTAGGAATAATATCAGGATGAATGTAAGGATGAATGTCCGGATACCTTCACACTAGTCTTCCCATCAAATGCTATACTCTTCAACGTACTTTGAATTGTTATAGCTATAAACGAACTATATATAAGGGAATAAACATGATACCTGGGTTTGTAACGACTGTTCGTTGTTTTCAGATTCATCATTTGAACTGGAACGTTCATGTATACGGTCGTTATTTTTTTCGTCATGAATGAGTTCCACACGTACTCTCTTAGATCGCGGTTCGTTACCCCGTTCGTAACGATTTCTTTCTGCGTAATGTTGTTGATGTTTTTTGAGGATATGCTTATGAAAAGAATTGTACTTGTTAAAAGTTGCTGGGCAACCTCCAACTCCACAGATGACACAGAAGTTTGGTTCAGTGCAGTGAACAGTGTTGTAATGATTTAGCAAGTTTCTCAATATCAATGACTGAAATGTTTTACATATAGAACATTTAAAAACTTCGTTTGCTCTTATCATGGCTGCCACCATGGACAATTAATATGGTATTATGAAGTGCTTCCACTTTTAAATTCGATTTGTATCCCAAATTTCCTGTATGCTTTTTCTATAAACTTTGTACGCATTTCGTATGCAGCTTGTAATAGTTAATGGAAGTATGCAAGTACCAAAGAAAAGCCAAAAATTGTGAACAAATTAATTTAAAAATAAAATATTACGAAATCATGCCCACATAGTGGACTTCATACTCTCACGGAATTTTCCACACGAAAGAGGAATTCTTCACTGTATGGAAGCAGTTGGCACCATTGATTGGCACCCACAAGGCATGCCGGTATACATACGATCTTTAAAGTTCAAACGTATTTTCAGACCGCCACTTTGCTGCTGTTGTCGTTGAGTTTGCGAAGTGTATATTTTTACAATGAATTCATCGAACTCTTTGTCGGATTTAATAAGAATAGAAGTTCCTGAAGCAGCAAAAATCATTGAAGGTAATTAATGAATTATTTATTATTCAACGCCTTATAAATTATTCATTTATTTATATCAAGTTGCAGTATATATTAAGAGGGCGCAAGCTCAGCACGGCTGCACAGAGGTTTCGTAATTCAAGGAAAGAAGTCATATTCTTACCAAATTTGTCTAAGGCAAAGTATCAAGTTGTTCAATGCGATTTAAAAGTGCAATATTTAGGCG
The DNA here is from genome assembly GCF_004324835.1 of Dendronephthya gigantea. Lineage (NCBI taxonomy): Eukaryota > Metazoa > Cnidaria > Anthozoa > Malacalcyonacea > Nephtheidae > Dendronephthya > Dendronephthya gigantea. The sequence goes on along the minus strand of NW_021163182.1, from coordinate 255,552 downwards.
TTTGCATCAATCAAAGAAATAGCAATGCCTGGTTAATCATGTTTATTAATTTGAATAGATGCAGGATTCAGCAGTGACAACGATATTCAACAGCTTTGCTATGAGTCGCTCCAAAAGCTGCTCCTAGGTTTAGGGGCCAAGATGTTAATCCAAAGATCTAAAGTTTGGAAATTGATTAAAAATTTACTTGTTCTTGTAAGTAGCATGGTTAATTCAAAAAAAAATTAAAAAAACAAGACGCCTGTTCTGGCATTAACTCCGGCGCACGTGCAGTCTTCAATATAGAGCTTCTGAACATAAACAAAGCTGTGCACCACAACTCTTGGGAGACAAGACTGGGACGTAGATAAATACGATCTCATACACGATGCGTCATTACAATGCCTTGTTGAAAGAGTGCAGAAAGACAAGACCAAATGCTGCAGTGAACAGATGCAAAGAAGTTCTAAATTCATATTCATGTTTTAAGGACCATGTGAAGGTACAGCACAATATACATTATATATTTGTATACCCGATGTTATCATGAGAACTCTGTCATTGTTGAATATCCTCAATAATCTGCCAAATATAAGCAAAACTGCAAATGACTGAAAATCTGGCCTATGTAGAAAGGCAGAAACAACATTACAGTCGTGTTATGAGCAGACAGTTGTTACATATACACAGGTGGTAACTAGAACCATAATTAGGGGGGTGGGTTGAATCAAGCTATTGCACTTACAAAAGAAATCCGTTTAGCAGAACTGGATATACTAATATTCATTACACAATTATCGTTCTTGTACGCCACTGCATATAGAGGAGGTATAAAAAAGTAACCCCTATTGTAATTAGTACTTTAACATGGCGCTCCGCACTGGCACTGGGTTGAAATGCAATAAAAATCAGATCTATTATGTTAAAGGTGTCTTAATGTTCATCTTTCTTTAACTTTTCGAACAGATCGGGATTATTTACCAACGGCGAATTCATATTATGGTGATATAATTCCCTGTGATAAACCTCCATCAAGTAAAGCTAGCACGCAACGTTATTCCAACGTTGGAAAATGGTTGTATTTTAGTTAAGTCGTGACTAAATACAACGTTCTCACAACGTTGTTGTTCTAATTCATTTTTGACCACATTGTACCAACGTTGGTTGAACGTTCGATTCAACCTGGCTAATACTTTCGGAAACAAAATAAAGGATGTGGCGACCATATCTGCTGATCTGGCGACCATAGAAAGCATCGCGAAATTGGTAGATGACCATCATTACAAAATATACGTTGGTGTCCTGACGAAATGTGGTTGCAAAATTTGCGAGGGTGTCCTCGAGTTTGATCGCACATACACGAGGTATGCATATTTACATTGAGGTAAAATTCATTAGTATACTGAGAGTATAACTAGTTGAATGTAGTAGAATGGGCCATTAAGAGAAAATTTTTTATTATGTCCCGTATTTTGGAAAACGTTCAAAACCTCAAAATTAATTTATTTCTTCTTTTTAATGCTGAAAATGCATGAATATATGAAAACTGAGCTTTTTAGCATATACTACGTGACGTAGAAAAAAAATCCTCTTAATGTGAAAAGACGTGTTTGAAAGAAGTGTTTTGTTTCAATTCCGCAATTAATCGTAGGCCTTTATATTCAATTTATGTACAATTGTACAATTGCACAAAATGGAATACCTGGTAATATACTTTCCGCTGCAACCTTCAACCTCGTTCGGCCCACACTCCATTGTTTTGACAAAATTTCTCCTATTGTGCCTTTTCAAAAAAACATGCATGTTAGATAAAAAAAAACACGTCTAGCTATGTGCATGTTTCAGTTACTATGATCGTGTGGAAAACGGCGAAGAGCAATCGGGAATGGCCCATGAATTGAACACCGGACCTATGCATTGTTCACGATCCGAAATCCGTGCACAAACCGTCCGACAAATGTACAAAGGCCTAAGCACAAACTCGCTCGCCAAATATTATTACTTTGCTTGCTCCACGCCACCATTCAGTCCACCAGCAACAACTCGTGCCTCGCCAACCCACGTTCTCGATGCAGTTGGTAAATAATTTTATATGCTAGCATTTCAACAACAACGAAAGCTGACCGATCCTATACCGAGTTCGTGGCGCATTCAACCAGACTCGGAGATCGAGATTACCCAAATTCAAAAGGAATCTACACTGCAAAAAATGGAAGTCTAGGCCAGATTATTTATCTGATTTTAAGATTTTATTTCTCAAATCAAGATTCCACTCCTTATTTTAAGAAAATTATCTTGTAATAAGATCGTATATCTTGATGAGATCTGTAAAAATACCGATTTTTCTTAAATTAAGGTAAAAATTCTTGACTCAAGATACTTAATCTTGTTTTAAGAATATAAATCTCGCTTGAAGAAAAAAAAAAGCATTTATAGTTTTTGAAAGAAAGAATCCAATTCTTAAATCAAGAATTTATTTCTTATTTTCAGAAAGCTATCTTGTTTCAAGAACATTAGTCTTTATGTAAGGTGTTATTTCTTATTTCAAGAAAGCTATCTTGTTTTAAGATAATAAATCTTGGTACAGCGAGCTCAAAATTATTCAATTTCTTAAAACGAGTCATATTTTCTTTTAAAGAGATAATATATCTCTTTTTAAGAACATTAATCATGGTATAAATCCATATTTAAAGAAAGCTATCTTGTTTTTAAGATATGTATTCTTATTTAACAGAGTTAAATTTATCTTGTTTTAAGAAATTTGTTTTAAGAAAGTTTAACCAAGAAATTTGTCTTGTTTTAAGAAATTAAATCTTGGTCAATCGGAGCTTAACGACTAACTGTTTCTTAGACAAAGATAATTATTATTCATCTCGGTTTGATAACAAATCTAAAAAATGGCCTCTCCCGTGATGAATCAAGATGTTAAAGCTTGGTTCATCAGAGCTGCAAACGATTTATTTTAGGATGAGTTATTGTTTTTTAGTCAAAGATGATTTATCTTGTCTTAAGAAAATATTATAGTCGATTCCTGAAGGAAAACAGTGTCAGTCTATGTCTCTTATGCCAAGAAAGCTATCTCAGCTTGTTTCGCAGCAAATACGTCTTCGTCTAACAACTGAGAGTCGACATGTATGCATTTCTTAAAACTAGTCACTGTTTCTGGTCAATGAAAATTCAACTCGTTGCCATTAATACTTTGTGCCTGTTATTAATTATTTGCATGGCTTTCTCAGCGTGTTAAATTTCTTCAAGTTATAAAAACTCTAAACTGTATTCATTTATACAAACATATGCACGTATTGAGCAAGGTTGCAAGCCATGCGTGATGTGTGGCACTGACAAAGGTGCAGTACTGCTCAAACCCCACTATATATGGAACAATTTCGCATTGGTCATTAATTTATGCAATAATAAATAATTTTAATATGTCAGTACTGTAAAACAAAAATAGTATGACAAGAACAAATGCATCAAAGTTAAAGGTGAAGTGTATAGAATCCAACATGAAACTGATACTATAATTCTATTGTACAAACCCAACTAATCTTAGATTACGCTTTGTGATCGAATGATCAATTTTATGCGACCTATACTAGCTGTATATATAAACGATTTAACTACAGTATAGTTCTGTATCAGTTCAAAGTTAAAGTATATATATTGCATTTAGCGAGTGCAGGGGGTTCTCCCCAACAACATGAAGTCTTATTAGATCCCTCAGGTCATACTTAGTAGGAATGAAAGTGGAATCAAACTGTTTCAGTGTAGAATATACGTTAAAATCCAACATACTTGCGTATAAGCAGAACTTTGTTGGAACACCATCTCCAGGATCTTCAACCTCATAAGACAGAAGGCCATCGTTAAATTCAACTGTTTTCAAAGGTGTGTATTCAAATATAGTATCTTCATCTGCAAGCCAAATTCTCTGAATTCTTCCAAATTCGGGCAACATGCTTGTAAAAGTAGCATCAACTGCAATGATACAGCCCTTATTGGGAACATATTTTTCGTGCGAATGAATCCACTTACATGTAAAACGTTGGTCAAACTTTCAGGATTGGCGTAAAGCAAGCAGTCAGTAATTCGTTGAAAAAAGTGGGCTTTCAACATATCTGTCACCATACTGGATGGACCAATAACCTTTTCGGACTTAAATAACGGGTGTTGGCAGGGTGTTTGGGTTTCAAAGTCTGCACATTCATCAACCTGGCATCGCTCTGCCAAAGAGAGGCAAATGTTCTTGAAGTTCTGTAGTGGAGCCAGGTCTTTGAAATAACGGTGCCTGGCTTCAAAACGTAAACAACAGTGCCTTACAAGTGGACCAAGATACACAATTTGCTGCGGTATGTGGAGCATATAATGCATTTTGGGGGTAATATTCACACCTGGGAACACTTCCTTAAAGAGGATGAGGTTTGCTTCGATTAAAGTTTCCAATTCTTTAATAGTTTCAACACTGATGACTGGTGAAAAGCAGATCTGAACAATCAATGAAATCTGCAATATAAGCTGGTATTGCGGACAGTCATTAGCAACGAAGTTCTTCAAACAAATGGGCAAATACTTCAAGAAGATTCTAGCATGTTCAGCCGTTTGTTTCAGTTTATATTTCTCTTGGCCATTAAACACTGTTTCTCTTAAAGGCGGAGGACGGTTAGCTTCATCTTGGTACCCAAGCTTAAGTTGGCAAAACGTACTGTTCAATTGTTGCAATGTTATAGATCCATTATCAATAAAATATTGCAATGCATAGCGGACTTCGTATTGAACAGACCCTTCCAAAAGGACATGCATTATGTCTTGGGGAAGCTGTTTCGTTATGTCAAATTGAGGTAAGCGGCTCAATACACTTCTTTCGTTAATTCCATATGTGGTCACCAGATTTTTCCTGCTTTCTTCTGTTGGAGCTGTTTCAATATCTTCGCAGTGTTGACGATACTGGACTAAGTTTCTTTCAGTAAAACAGCTAGCCCTGAAATTCTCTTGCATGCTTAGAAATGTACATAAACAATTTCGACATTTCTGGTGAGAAAAACCAACCTTTACTTTGAATCCTCCCCACTGGTGCTGCCCTTCGGTGTCACCAAGGCAACTGACTACGCCACCAAACAACTCCATAAAATTTCCACCTACCACAAATGTATAGCCATTTGCCAGTGTATGTAGGTCATTAATTATTGGGGTTAAAATCTTATTCTGACCGTACATTGAAACATCTTTAGCCTTCACAATAGCCAGTAGCCGAATGGCACAAAGCTTTGACCTATATTTGGGGCCAATGTTTCCAAGTGTATAATAATAAAGATCGATTTTGTGCTTGCCTACATGTGTGCCCAACGGATTGCAGACTTCAATCTCATCATGGTAAAGAATAATTATTAATCCATTTGGGTGCTCTATGAAGATTCTATTGTGCTTTATACATTCACCGTCACAAATGTCAAATAAAAAACCTTCTTTGCATACTTGGCGTGGTGCGGTTATAACATCTGCTATCTTTGAATTTGACAAGAGTTGCTGTAGACTATCAAGAATGGGAATATACACCATTGTGTCATCTTGTTCACAAATAAGACGCTTTGAGCCCTTGTTTTTATATGTGATTCTAGTGGACAGGACATATTGGATTGGTTTGATAAAGTTGACGCTGCTTTCCAAAAATGAAGACTGCAAGTAAGTTGTTTTAAGTTTGCTAAATGGGTCCTCGAAAGAATTGAAAATTTCTTCAACGGATTCCTCAGTCAATTTGTCAGCACCGTTTTCTACACAATTCAATACCTTTTGTTTTAGGTGTTCTTTTACTTGCTCAATTAAGTTGCTAGTACTTTCCACAATCCCATTCAACATTACCTATTTTTAAAGAGAAAATATGATAATAAATAACTATATGTAACACTGTAGAACATGATTTTATATGACAACTTGTGCAAAAAGGGATAAATATTTAGGACTTTTTAATAATGCTGAGATACAAATTAGTCAACCTGGAGAGTTATGTTCAAGTACGTTGAATTTAGCGACTAAACTAAATTTTCAAGGATAGCCCGAACTGTAATGATGAATCTTTTGACATTTGGTAACTCTCTTTTGTAACATTATGAAATATTATTTTCAGGTCCATGTTCAGGTTATTAAATTTTACTAAAAGTTTGTCATTTCTCATGGGTATTGTAGCTTGTCCACAAACTAGTATGTTAACAATAATAACAGCATAATTGAGTTATGCCATATACTGTATAACTCCATCATGTCGTTTAAATTAAAAGGCAACATTGCAGGAATTGCTAAATTAGGTGTAATTAGTTTGAGGAAATTGGGAATTATTTATAGGTACTGTTTGAACTTACACTGTAGCTTGCTGTAATTATAGTGCTGCTGTAAAACTGTAAGGTGCAACAATTGTTTATCCTATTTTTTTCTGTATTTCTGTATTGCCTATTCCAATATTATTTCTTTCTTCCTGTGTCTATCTTTTTTAAGGCATACTCAAGCTGGCAAATATAAGTAAAAAGGGGTAAAAATATATTACTATTTAACTATAAATATATAACAGAAATATTACATTGATATTAAATGGACTTGCAGTGTTATACCAACAATTAACGTTTTGATTCAAAAGAAGCCTTTCATACCTTTGGTATCTTAGACCGTGCTTGAAGTTTAAGCAAGAACTGAGCAGAACATTGCTTGAGGTCTACAGCTTTATCAGTTTGATTGACATCAACCTAGTAAATGTGCAGTTATTGAGTAAGAATATACAAAAAGTTAAGGTAAGGAAATAGAGCATACATGTATGCTGCAGAATTTATCCTACAGTACCCTGTAGATTTTAGAATTGCAAACTCCATAATTCATGGTCTCTCTTAATTCAGTTTTTCATACTCAGGCATATTAATGAAATGGGGATCCAGCTTAATTTCCTATACATATGGTCCCTATTTGCTGAGCTAAAAACAAGGTTTCAAAAAAAGTCGAACAAATTCATTTTAGTATGCAAAAATGACATCAATTACCACAGGGATAAGAATTGGGGAAAGGACTAAATGAGTAAATGTGGTAAAATGGTAAAATGTGCCCTTCTGAAAACATGCCAAAATATGTAAAATATGTTTATAAATTAGCCTGCATTCATGAAATGGAAAACCCCTATTAAAATGCATGAACACCTGTGAACTTACTGTACCTCAACAGTTGGGTTGTCATCCTCGCTATCAGTATCAGTCGACGTTTCCCGAAGAGTTGTTGCTACTCATTTCAAGTGTATGGTTGTCTCCCTGACTGTCGTTTGGCAGCAAATTGGATGTCTCCGCAGCAGACATTTCCTCCTCGTGTTTCCGATGAATGTGTCTTCGGAAAGAATTCATTTTATTATACTGCTCTGGGCATCCATTGATTCCACATTTAATCTTAAAATTTGGATGGGATGCATGTTGCAAAGTAATATGCCTTAACAAGGCCTTCAGCGTCAGTGCTGAAAAACAAACAAATACTACATAACCACACGTTCGACATATTTAGTTAATTTTCCAGCCACAGTTCAACGCAAGAAATGAAATGCCATGATTTGTATTTGGCGCGAAGCCGCGAGCAGTGGCTATAACAGCCATCACTCAAAAATACTCGGGAAATGTCGGACATGCTTCGTGACCAGTTCGCCCTGTTCGTGACCCGCTTCGTGACGTGTACAAAATCACGCCACTAACAGTGTCGCCATCCCCTTTTTAAACTGAGCGGTTGGTGTGAGAATATCACTGGAAAATATACATTATTCAACGTTTAATCCTTTGTAATCCGACCCTTTAAAGGAAATTTAAGAAGGTAAATATTTGACCTTTTGTTAATATTAAAAGTAGTCTTTTATAGTCAAGTGTATTCAACACCGAATTACGAATGTTTATTGAGATTTGAGAATGAACGCTATAAAAGTCGCACGCTGGAGCCGGATCGGAACATTCAAGTATTGTCAAAAAAACAAAAGAACGGTAACTCCGAAAAGCATTTTGTATAATACTGACGACGACTAAAGTGCAGTCGAAACGTGGATTCATTAAAGCTACAAAATGTATTTTCGGAGTTACTGCTCTTTTGAATTTTATAAACATGCTCAGTGGTTCGTGTACTTATATATTTTCATGTTCCATGTATTTTGCGGTGTTCAACATTTAAATGAGCTGCCAAATTCCAATATCACAGTTAGTTTACTGTTCCAGAATGTAATGATAGTAATGTACATTTGAAGTTCCAAAAACTGCGATATTTGGCATCCTTTTATTCTAGCTTTTGTATTTTTTTAGGGTTGGGGATAAAAACAACTCCCGTAGGAATAGCGCGAATCGATTACAGGTAAAATGGTAGCGACTTCGTATTATTTTCTAGTCCTATTTAGCCAATTTAAACTACCTGGAGCAGAAAATTTTATTAGGAATTTTTGTTTCGAGTTCGTCAGATACTACTTTTCAAATACTGGAATATGGCAAAAATACTGATTTTCTAAACTTTTTTTGTACAGGGCCAAGCATGTCAATGGAAGACATAAGGAAACTGGACATCGAGGCTTATGATATACTTCAAGGTACTGCAGAATAGAAGTTGTTAATTGTCTCCCTATTTAATAACTCCCTATTTTGCTCTTGTCTGGCCGACACTCATTCATAACCCCCAAACCTGTGGCTGCCATCCTGGATCGACTGCTCAGTTTAAAAAGTATTTGCATGAGAGTTAAAAAGTATATTTTGTTCTTGAGCTAGGATCCTATTCCAGCTCAGCAGAAATTGGCTCAGCACAAAATAGAAACATCTTCAAGTAATCCGTTGTAATTTAATCCGGGGAAAAAATCAATAAAATACTCTACACCAGCTCATATTAATTTGAAAATGTTATATAGTTTAGACGTACTTGGGAAAATTTCTGTAGTATTATGGGAGTATTAAACCATACTGTAGGTATGTTTCACTTCTGTGATACAAGCAGCTGCAACTCATGCAATAAAATCCTTGTACTTTTGGTGTGATTTTGCATTTAGTTATACTTATCATGCAGTATGTACTGGGAAATCAATTACCATTTTTATCACTTCATTGAATTAATTAAGGCTAATTTCTAGGGGGTTAATGGGTCTTTTGAGTGGAAATCACACTCATATCAAATTCATAATCATACTTTTATTAATTTGCTAGATGCCAGTGTTAATGAAGATATGTTAATGGATTTCAGTCGGGATGATCTAAAAGACTTGTTTGCCGGTGCAGATAAATTTTTGTTGAGAAAAAAGATTTGGAATATTATTGAGAAAGCTGTAAGCTACATTCAAAGTAAAATTATATATTTTTGTTTCATAAGCATGCACTGCATCAAAGTAAAGTTAATTAATCTATTTTTGTTCCTCGAAGAAAAATTATCAGTTTTTCAATGTAATTCTTGTTATCAGCTTGCAAATTAACCGCTTGAAGTTATTCATAGAATAGCTGTCTAACGTACAAAAATTGCTATCTGAATATAATTTTTAGAGAGGATGTAAAGAAAAAATGTTAGAGTCTCCTAACTCTGCAAAAGTAAAGATTAATCAAACCCCAGTGGTAAATCCTCAAACTCCTCCTGTACAAAAACATTTGGGAATTTCGCAGTCACAACTATTGCGTTCACCTTCTTCCTGGTTGGAGAGTCCCCCTAGCCCTGCAAGTGTTGACCTAACTTCAAGTCAGGTGATTACCCCAGCACCTTCTCCGGCCTTTGTTGTATATACAGATAACGAAATTGTCTGTTCAGCCAAGACTGGTGATATTTCGCAAGATCTGTTTAATAGATTGATACGAAATACTGTGTCAAATATGCGATCAGCCTGTCATAGTTTACCTGTACCAAGGGAGCCAACATCCCTGGAAATGGGAGAAATGGCCAAGGTTCTATGTCAAAAGTATCCCTGTTTAGAAAGAGCTTCAGAGTTGACAGGAAGTGAAAGCGGTCATGTAAGTTAGACAGATTAAAAATTTAAAAGTGCAAAATAAAATTGGAAGAGGGGGGAGTTCCATGCCACAAGCAAATGGTTCATAGTAATATAGTTAGCTTCTGGTAGAAACTTTCTGTCAATTTTTAGATAATTATTTTTATTTTACATAATTAAGTTATTCATGAAGGAGTTGTTTACCCACCTAAACCTATCTATTACTATGAGCGACTCCTGCCTAGCTACTATATAGTTTGCCGATTATACTGAGATAAATGTTTTTTTAATTTTGTAGCTTTTTGTGTTGTCCAAAATTAAAAAACGTCTTGGAAATGTTGTCCCAGCTAAGAAAAGGCAAGGAAAAGTGCCTGCGAGATCAAATAAACGTATTAAATTAGACATGCCTGAACTTGGTAAGTTAATATATAACCTATTTGTTTGTCAGAGTAACCCATATGCATGTCATCGTCATTTGATAAAGTTGGAAAACTTACTAGTACATGCAATGAAACAGCTCTTGGGGCCTGAAATTACAGTAGCAGTATTCTGCTAAAAGATGAATTTGCAAACTATGGGTTGCCAGGGGGGCATTGATCCCCTAGCCTAGACCAGGAAGGGTGCAGGTTTGGGTATAAATTCAAATTTTGGGGGATTATGTACGAAAATCAGAGCTTAAATGATGTATTTTGGTGTATTTGAGAGTTTCACAGGCTCTGACATCTGGTAGCACCTTATCCTCCAATTTATATATAAATTTCTAATATCCTAATATCCCTGACAACTGGTGCTTGTACCTCAACCCATGTCCAGCACTTGTCTGCACACCCCCCCCCCCCCCCTACAAAATCGCTCTGGATCCATCCTGGTTCTACTTTTGCACTCACAGCATAATATAAGAGGATTGATGTGCCATGATTTGCCCTATGTTATTATGACTTTCCCTGTGTTGTACTGGCATCTAATGGGTTAAATTGCCTAACTGCCCTTGTGGCTGGTGAATGCTTTGCAATTAATGTATTGGACCCCATAGTAGAACCTGTTACACTAGTCATTACCGCATGTACAGTATATCCTGAAATTTTTAAATGCTTAAAAGCATTTAATGCAACATTCTTGTGATTTCCTTAAGTTTACACTATATGCGTCAGTCCACCACTGTGAAACTCCTTTCTTATGAAAAAAAACACAAAGCATATAATTTCCGATTATTGTCCACAGTATAAAAGCATGAAAAGTCAAGTTATTCAATTCAGTATAACACTCATTATTTAGGTGATTCGAGTGATCCTTTGAAAAAAGGGTCAGAGAGTGAATCATCATCTACTGAGACAACAGACGGATCTAATGAAGACACCGGTCTTTGCGCAAGGCATTACAGTGCATTAGAGAGAGAACAAAGGAAGTGTAAACCTAACCCAAAGGTGATTAACAAATATTTGAATCTAGAGTTCTCGTCTAGAAGGCAATTGATTCAAGAGACGAAGAAAGATGAGAGGCCAAGCAAAATACTGGAGCTCTACCCATGTTTTAAAGATCCTAATGAGGTAAATGTAGTTGCAGAAATGTATCTTAGCCTGTTGTCCAGGTTTGAATACACATGACATTTGTGTTGCTGAAAATATTTGTTAACCATTTAATTAATTGTGCAAATCCGTATTAAATGTTTTGCATCCATTAATGTTTCGTCTAAAAGATAATATAAAAAAATATTGCCTGTTTTGAAATATACAGTACATGTTTTTGCTTTGCAGGTTGTTGAAGAAGTAAGACGATGTCTGAAATTGAAGGAGACTGGTAATCCTGAATCGTACATGACTAGCCGTGTCAGTCTTCTGGAGAAGAAAGTCGATCAGATGATATACTACGGGATCTCAAAAAGTGCTATACAACCACCTATGAGCCAGTCAGTTGGTGAGTTGTATTAGTGCATGCATGTACTCTATTTATGTATGTTAATTCTATCCAACTCTACAAACGCTGCTTATTAATCCCTTGCCAGGAGGTCAGCAATTGAAAGGTAAAGTGTCTGGTGCGTTAGCCACGGTGAAATGCTGAAGGCAATACTGCCAAATAAGGTTGTTAGTAAGGGTGGATTTCCACTTGTAGCGAAATAGTTCGCTTGCGAAATAGTTTAATATTTTGCTTTGAATTGAGAACAGTCAAGTTGAACTAATTGATTTATGCTGTTAAAATTCAAAAGAAAACACGCAAATATTTCGCTGCAAGTGGAAATCCACCCTTACAGCGTTAACACGTGTTAATTCTACTGTCAATTTTTATTATATTTTTCTTTAGACCAAAAGATAGTGCATTTGCTAAAGGGAATCCATGTCATTTTTAAAGGAAAGCCTAAATCTAAGAAGCTTATCGTGCATGATTCAATTTTTATCCCGGAGGTAAAAGTTTACTCTATATAATTATAGTTATATTTCAGTGCTGTTTGTTTCGCCGGTAAAAAGCTCGTAATTTCCCCTTTAATATTCCCTATAGTCTTGTCTTAAGTTTTAAAATGTATGTGTGAAATTTATAATGCCTGGTTTCGATGTAGACTTTTAATCAGGGACGAACTAGAGCGTTAATTCGGGGTGGGGTTCATTTTCATATAATATTCTGTTCTGCCCGACGGATTTCTTTGAAAACACGTATTCGCACAATCGAATTCCGTTGGACAGAACAGAATGTATATGAGAATTCACCCTCTCCGAAGTAGAGCTCTAATTTCGCCCCTGCATTTAATTCTTGCAAATAACATTGTTTGATTTCCTTTTTATAGGATAACGAACTTCCAGACGTGTGGCAGCAAACACGCCATGGTAATTCTCCGGGCCTAATAATGACGAAAGAAACGGCGCAATGATTCTCTTTGAAAGGATGTTTTCTTGCGCTTCGGGGATACGGAATTAGCGAAAGCGGTCGTAGCCAGCTTCCTTCTACCTCCTAGATTGGACTACCCTTTTAGGTCATTGGTCCCATTTCTGTCTTGCAGAAAATTATCTTCCAGGACAATCAAGTGCATCCCAGTTGTCAAGGCGAAGTTGCTAAAGTTCTAAAACTTTGAAATGTATCATGACCGAGCATAACGTTTGTGGAGACGGCAAGTTCATATATACGCCAGTTAGAACATTTTTACTACATATTATCTGAACTGTAGTAATTTTTTTATTTTTTTGCAACCCTAAGTTTGCGCTTTGAAATCACGTTTATGTAGAAATAAAAACGCACCTTATGAGCACATGCATGTCCAGCATGTTGTTTAAAATTGGATTTAGCCAAGAAACACGTGCAGTAAATTGCGTTTTTGCTCTATAAGAACATGATGTTAAAGCATTTGTTTTTGGTGTGGAACATAGTTTTTTATGACCAAAACTTTATATGTTATTGTTTAAGAAGGGAAACCGCTCATTTATATTATTAAGAAAAATTTCCTTGTCTTTCCTTTACAGCGTTTTTTAAAAATATTTCTTGTGTATGCCACAGCGTAAAACAATAAAAAAAATAATTTATCTTGATTAACGATATTTTTCTGTAAATTAATAAGAAAAAAAGAAATATTTTCGTGTGTAGAAACAATAAAGTATTATTTTCTTAGCAAGATTATTTATCTTGTTTGACCAGATTTTCCCTTAAATCAAGAAAGCGTTTCTTAAAGAATTATTTCTTGCGTACGGGACAAAAAGTAGAATTTTCTTAGCAAGATTATTTATCTTGTTTGACCAGATTTTTTCCCTTAAAACAAGAAAGCGTTTCTTGGTAAGAATTATTTTCTTGCGTACGGGACAAAAGTAGAATTTCTTAGCAAGATTATTTATCTTGTTTGACCAGATTTTTTCCCTTAAAACAAGAAAGCGTTTCTTAGTAAGAATTATTTTCTTGCGTACGGGACAAAAAGTAAAATTTTCTTAACAAGATTATTTATCTTGTAACACAAGATAATTTGTCTTATTTTAAGAAAATATTTCTTCTTGCGAAAATCTAGACGAGAATAATTTTCTTACCCACGGGACAAGAAAATATTTCTTGATTCAAGAAATATTTTCTCAAAACAAGTTTTTTTTTCTTGTTTCAAGCATTTTATTTTTTGCAGTGTAGGTTTAATTATTGTCGAATACACAAAATTAAAAAAAATTTCCCTTGTGCCTTCCTGTGTGTTCCTCATTTTTGGAAACAATTTGAGTGACTGACATGAAGTGGTTCGTGGTAAAGTAGAATCTAATCAAAGAATCATCTGTTTTAAATTGTTCTTTTTAAAGTGTTCGTTTTTAATGTATTTTTCAAACATATTAGCAAAGACAAAAGGAGTGACGAAGGAAAAAAAAAGTGTATGCCAAACATTTTTTTTCCTTCCAAATATGTGGTTTGAATTAAACTTTCATTAAAAATTTATATATTTTCCTTAGGTCCAAACTAGGCGAGAGAAAAAATGCCCGGAGTGTGGCAAGGAGATTAAGTATCTCTCAAGCCACCTCGTTCATGCACACAAGCCGGCCAAGGCTGAAGAAAGCCAAGTTGCAAGACGGCAGCCGAGGTCAGTGAAGGCAGGTGTGTGCCAGAAACGGGCCCCAATTTTCTGTCTCATTGAAGACTGTTCCGCCATGGTGTGCCGGAAGGACAAGCACCTCAGAAATGTGCACAATCTCAGTAACAATGACCCGGAAGGGTCAGTCCAATTATGCTTATTTTTGTGCAATACAGTCAATCGAGATATATCAAGCAACACATGCAAAACATTTTCAGAGATTAATTTAATGAAGTATGTTACAGGATGAACGATATAATCGCGGCGAAAAGATCGAGGGAAAGTGGGATGAGAAAGGTCGATGATGCTACACAAGGGCAGAGATGAAAACGAGGATCTGTATAACATGTTGAGACCACCCAAACCACGGGGAAGCCCGCTCCCTGGAAAATTGAGAGACATATGCAAACTTCCCGTGAAGAAAAAACGTGGCAGATGGCAATGCCGAAATGCAGTGCTGAGTATTTCAATCGATATAAGCCCAAAGAGTGTTCGAGTTGTGGTGAATTTATTGGTGGATCGCATACGTCAGAAAAGACCCAAAACTGCAGTAAAAATTTCTAGCGCAGTCACTGATGGTTTTCCAGAACCATTTGGAAAGTTTTGAGGGAAATGTCTCAATCCTGTGCCAAGACATGTCAATTGACAAGATAAGAAATAACTTCTTTCTTAGAAATGACAAGCTGCCACAACCTCTTTAGCCCCAGACCCTCAAAACCTATATTGTCAACCCTCCGGCTTTTTTACGGTTTATGTTGGCGAGGGCCAACGAGGGAAAAGAGTCGTCGAATTCACGCCATGAGAATCTCATCAACTCTGCGTTGGCCAGGATTGATTCCTGGTCAGCAAATTTCAACGTGAGGGTGAAAGAGGGAGAAAGGCCGGAAAGAGGTTCTCTCTTAAAGAGACTTTTTAAGACTCAGAGCGGGGGAAGAAGTTGAAAGTATAAAGAAGACTTTTCGAGAAATAAAGGAAAAGTCCATGCAGTGGGAAAAGTTGAGTTTGCATGCCAGATTGCGCGATTTTCTGATGCTCCAGGTAATTATTATCCAGTGGCCAACGTTTTGGAGCATTATCAAACTTATCAGCGAGAAATTACAGAAAGGCTTCAACATTAGCACCAATAGAAATGCTCCCATTTATCGCAATGAGACTACAATGAACAAAAAATCGCTTGGACCAGCGAAATTATTTCGGATCAGGGAGCTGAAGGAGATGGCTGACACATGTCTGGACTTACTCCGCCCCCAGTATGCAAATAAATCTTCCAATATTCCTGCAAAACCCGGTGTGGTGGCAGAGGAAGCAGTCTATATAACGTCCACTGGGGCACCAATGTCCGAAAGCGCAATATCGAAAGTTGTCCAGCGTATGGGTGAGAAACTTCATGGGAGTCTTCAAGGCAACTTGATACAATCAAGGTTGCGCAAATCAATAATCACTCATCACAGGGGAAAGAAACACACGCGGTCTCTAAAGAGAATGTGGCGAGACAGATGACCCATTCTGTGAAAACTGCCGATCGCTATCACAATGTCGAGAACAATAACCACAGCGATTTGACAGTTGTTCACTATCTAAAAAAGTTACCTTTGCCTTTTCACTTTTTTCTTACACTGTTTTCTTTTTTGGGTGATTCCGAAACCCATCCCTTTACCAATTATTTTAGAGAGAGATAGTGATGAGGATGGGGATGAAGATGCCTTGTCATTTTTTCTCAAAGTTTTTCTTTTATTGGGTCATTCCATGACTCACCTCTTTGCCAATTATTTTAGAGAAAGATAGCGATGATGAAGATGGGGATGAAGATGAACCTGGAGACAAAGATGAAGGTGAAGATGCCTTGTCAATTTTTTTAGACTTTCTTTTTTCGGATGACCCCGTGACCAATCTCTTTACCAATTATTTCAGAGAGATATTGATATTGACAGAAATCTGACAAGAGCGAGATATTCACAGAGAAAAGCCAGTCTGATATATGAGTCGACAATCAATTTGTCAGACAATGCTGGCGTGAACGAAGTTCTGGGATGCCTAATAACGGACCCGGAAGTTTCAATGACTGACTTGTTGTCCAAATACAGCAAGCAGTCTGCGTGACAAATTCCGCAGCATTCGGAAAGCAATAAAGAAGATAAAGTAAACAAATTAAGGATACAAATTTAATATAATAGAAGTGAAACAATTTAATAGGCTCAACACTAAAAATTTAATGAAAAACTCAATTTTTCAATGACAGCATTATGTTATAGTAAAATCATAACAGCATTATGTTATAGTAAAATCATTGCTCTTTCATGCAAAACATGTTTGAAACCAAAAAGAAAGCGTTATCGCAGTAATTTTAGAGATTTTATAGTATATGGTGCTATTTTCGAGTTGCCATGGAAACGGATATTGTTTTTATTCAAAAGAATGATCAATTTGAGCTTGTTGTTTATTCAAATTTGAAGTTGAGTGTCATTTTCGAGAGACTGGTATCTAGCCACTTCTGAATGCTAGGTTACCAAGCCAATACTAATATTTTCCAAGGAAAGTTGTGACCCGCGGAAATGCCTCCAAAGCGAAATTTTTTTAGAAATGCAGGGAAAAACGCAGGTTTCGTGGTAATCAATATAAAAGTGCGGAAAGTAGTTCGTCTAGTAAGGTTTGTGATGAAAGTAGTTCAGAAGAATCGAGTAAAAATCAAGATTCAAGCGCCTCATGAAGTAGTATAGCAGACAAGGTTCCAACACAACCACGTGTTCACGCAGCAGTCAAAATCCCACGAGCGTCACGTCACGAATTCTCTCTAGCGCCTCTGGAAGCACATTCGGATTCTTCCCTCAATACTACCGTCGCTATGATGAACAAGAGCAAGAGAAACCTAAGAAAAAGAGAAGAAAAATTGTAAATTATAGTTATGATGAGGACGGTGATGACGAATCTTAATCTCAACGCCTGTAAGTATATACTATCTATAATGTATGTAGTAATGTATGGGTCGCAAGAAGAGCGAATTGGATAGAAACGTTCGCGAGAAATTGAGAAAGAAGAGAGTGAGAGACGAAGAGAGATTTAATAGACCGTTGAACTGCTGGATACGAAGAAAATATCCCTAAATATTTCACGAGTATTCGAAAGTGTTTCGTGAGGTTTCGAAAGCTAATCCACACGTGAAAGATATCATGAAGACCATGGACTGGAAACTGAAATTGTTTGACGATAGCGGTTTAGACATGTCTTCGATGCAGAACTCGATTACGGAGGTGAGCGAGATAATGAACATCGAAGACGAGATTCATAGAGAAATTGCGCGTCTGGAGAAGAACGTTAACATTTTGGGGAACAGCATCGACGACGAGGACGACGACGAACGAAGCGTCGAAGGGTCAAGCAGGGGAGAACAAAACGCTGGGGAGTCAAGCATGGAGGGACCCGACACAGGCGAAGCGACGTTTCCCGATCCCTTCGAAGAGACTAAGAAGTACATGCAAGACTTCGATTTCGAGGTGGACCTCCTAGATTTCGAGTGTTTTCAGGACGATAGGAATTTCGAGGACGATTAAATGATATTGAACTCATGGATTTTAGTTTTTGAATGTTTTCGAACGATTTAAAAGACGTCGGACTTGTGATCATATTTATAGGTAGAGTTTAGTTGTTTATTTCATATCGAACTTATGGATTTTTATCCTATATTTTTCAATAGAGGTTTATATTTAATAAACATTTTATTGTTTTAAATACATGTTTTCGTGTTATATTTTGTATCGATGGGAGGGACTCCCCTTTTTTATTATGTCATACTTGTTTTCATATTAATTAACAGGAGGATTCCCCTTTCATTATGTCATACTTTTTTTCATATTAACAGGGGGGTTCCCCTTTTTTATTATGTCATACCTGTTTTCATATTAACAGAAGATTCCCTTTTTTACGTTAACCATGTTTTTTCGTATGTTTTTACAAAGAGATTTCAGTTAAACGATAAAACATTTTTTGTTTAAATAATTTATTTTAACAAGAAAAGTTTTTACAAAGAGTTTTTAGTAAAACAATATAAAGAAAATGTTTTTTAATGGGATAGTATAAAGATACACTTCTATATACATTACTATGTACATATTATGTACATACGAATGGGATAGTATAAAGATAAACTTGTGAGTAGTACATTACTACTCACAAGTATGGCAAGGAAACTTGACGCAAGCACAGCGTTATGACATTGAAAGAGTGCAGAAACGTGCCATGAAGATAATCCTCCCAGAATATGGATACGATCAAGCATTACAAGAATGCAATTTAAAGACGCTGCAAGAGCGCAGGGATGATATGTGTATTGACCTTATTAATGTTACTACAGTCCCATAACCTTCATGTATTGCTCCCTAAAAATACTCGGAGATGAGAGGCAAGGAAACTAGAACAAACCCAGAGAAACTCTACAATATCTCATGTCAAAGTGAAAGATCCAGTCGTAGTCCACTAGTATATGCAATAAATAGATATAAGAGTAGTTTAAATTTGTAAATATTATAAACTCATTTTGTACTTCCTATAGAATTAGATGATTTATATACTTCCTAGAATAAGGTTTATTAATATTTTGATGATCACTCGATTGTATATATGTATATCTTAATAGTTAGGAAGTTTTATTAGTATAATGTTTTATACTCCAGGCATATTTTTAAACATTAATGCATTATTCTCAAAAGTGTAAACATATCAATAATTTAGCGTAACTGCTATTAATATGTGTAATAAAGACCATTTACCATTAACCTGGTCAAATCCTAACCCCATCTCGTATCGATTTGTGAATACAAGACCAATTGATTCTCTATCTGATGCCACATCAACTTTGGGGCACAAATTGATGCGAGAAAACTTTATTTCTCACTGATATAACTGATACGTATGTTAACAGGTCGCATTGTGCAAGAACCTACTTCTGCCAATTTAGTGGAAAGAAGTGTCCAGAACGGAGACTCCTTATGTCAACCATTATTGGCGAAAGCGTAAGTTACAATCGAATTTATCTTACAGTATATACAATTCCTAAAAGTGGGTAAATTAACGAAGAAGTTTTGTTGTATATTTTAAAGTTGTATACTCTTACACAGGCGCATGTATATGTTTGATCCATATATGACTGACTGCTATGGCTCACTGGAACACATGCAGTTGTATATTCATACACAAATTTAAGTTAAATAACTTTTATGAAGTACGGTGTGGCTAAATCTTATAAACAATACAAGAATAAACATTTTCTGGTTATGATTTATATTTTTTTTAGGAAACGGCTCTTTCTGGGTTTTTTGCGGCAAGCGATTTAAGTGATGCAGTTTATGATTCTCTGCTGAATGACATGGAAACGTATGCAAAAATGGAATTGAAAGGAAAGAAGGCTTCTAAAAAAGCTTTGAAAGAAGGCACTGCATTTTTATGCAAGTTTGACTTTCTTTACATCAAGTTGAAATGTTTGAGGGGTGATCCAACTCCGGACGAAATACTTAACCTGCTCAAAAAACGTATAGAAAAAGAGTTCTCTTTGACAGAAATGGAGTCAGAGATCACTATAGATTGAAAGAAATGCAAGCTTTACAAAACTACTTTGTAAGCAAACAGATTGCCTTTCTTGAATGAATTTCTTCTTAAATGATATTACTTTGAAAATATTTCTTGTCATTCTGGTGATTTTGTTTATTCACCAATTTTTTCTGAGTGCAAAATTTGTAAGGTACTTATACAAGCCTATTCTAACCATGATTTACAAAAATTAAATTTAAAATCCAGAATCATCATAGTATGATAGGAAAATTGTTTGTATTTAAGCTAACAAAACATGTTATGTTTATTATCCTATATAGATATCCAACTTACACATCTGAAGAGGTTCTTCAGGGTTTTCAGGGAAGCATTGTTCGGGGTGTAACAAAGGAAACCTTCCGACAATTTGTTCAAAGAGCTTTGGCAGAACAATCAGCACAAAGCCCAGGTTTCAACATTTAATGGAGCAAGTCTGGTGTTTACAGACTTGCCAAAGGTAAGTAGGTTGCTCATTCCTTGCTTATGTCTATGCAAGGTTGGCTGGTAATAAGTTCAGTTACAATTGAATTTCACAACAAATCAATGTATGATCCTACTGTAACTGCATTCATTTCTCCTGTTAAACAAAGCTATAAATATGTAATTTATGATTTGTTTTTACTTGCACTACTAAAAGAACTATCACAGTACAAAATATGACGAAAAAGTCAGCACAAATAACCGGACTTCCGCTAAAACGAAAAACGGCAACTTTTCATAACTAATCAAACTTGATAACTTTACTAATTTGGAAGCTATTTGGAAACAAACCGGAGTAGTTTTTTGGGACAGCCAGTATAGTATAAATAAACCTCTAACTAGGTGGTCTTACAGGAAAAAATATGAAATCGTGAATTTTGCCATTTTCTAAAAATTGACTAATTGCAATCTTTGTTATTTGTTTTATGATGTACAATTAGCTTTTTTCTCAAAAGTTCACGCAGACCTCGAAAAAATCCCTTTTCTTTTGGGAAGGTATAATATTTTCCCCCTAGTAACGGGCTTAGCAACCAATGTTTACTGTTAGAAAACTTGTTTATTTGTTGGTGTATGAAAATTTCTTTTTGTTTCACCCCTCCCCCATACAGGAGAATAGTTCTAGTAGCTGCTGACCACTTTTAACGTCGTCCATCCCCTTGTTTTGCATATTTTCCTTCGCTTACTATACAAAGTTGAATCAACATATTTCGCGGTGAATTTGTTGCTAAGATCATTCTTAACTTTTGCGCTTTGGGATTGGTCTTTGTTGCTTCACTTTATTATATTTTTGTTGTGAAATGCCAAGGGAATACAGGAGAAGTAAGAAACGAAAGTTTTGCGGCAATCGCTATGATAATTCAGCGAAGAAAAAACGCGTTGATACTGTTGATGGGGATACAATATCGGCCGATCCTTCAACTTCCGCAGCAAATGAAGCTGTTCTAAATACATCTGCTTCAGCCAAAAAAAAAAGTTATTTGCTTAAGCGAATAAACATTTTATTGCTTTCGTGGGGATTATAGGGGCTATTCAAGGATTGTGGGGAACGTGGAATGGGGTTTTTGGTCATATATTCATCGCAATTAAACTTGTACAACCTGTTCATTTTCCCGTGGAATATTGCGACATTTCAGTAAATTTACATATCACGATTCACGTGAATACGTGAGCCTACCGTATAAAAGTGAGCATGAACTGTTAGTTCAAGGTCATTGATTTAACATTTCGACTCTCAGCCTGAATATCGCTCATTCACCCTCCCTCCACTGACCCCTTTTGCGTTTCCTACTTTATAATTGACTTCACGTGGGGCGTTTTTTAGCTCCCCACCTTTTCTGTGCTTGGCATAATTATAAAATATTGTAACAATTTTCTGTAATTTGCTACATTTGCTTAATAAACCGGCATTGTGTTTTGGCACACTGCCATTTATTTATCCAAACCGGAGTATGTTATAATTCTTTATAATACGGTCCTCACACAGAAAACAGAGCTCACCCGGTCTATCATTGCCACCAGAGTATTGGTCTTCATAAATTTATTTTACTATATGAGCTGCACCGCGAAAGCGATAAATTGGGTTTTCTGACATTCCAGATGACAGTAGCTATAGCGAACAAAGCCAAAGCACAGATGTAAGTGGCTATCGGTTTGTTGACCTTCAAATAATGTCAGAATTTGTGTGTGAGGTGTGTTGTAAGGAATGTGGCAGTTCCTGCCTCGTACTTGAAGACAACCCTCGAGAGAGAAAAGGTTCTGCCTCCCATCTAAGAGCCCGTTGTGAAGCTTGCGGGTGGGTATATACATTTTACACTTCCAAGAAGGTAGGACACTCGTTTGACGTGAATAAAAGATTCGTTTACGCTATGCGAAGCCTTGGTGAAGGACATACATCAGCCAAACGATTCTGTGCCTTGATGGACATGCCACCCCCTCTTCAACCAACTGCATACAGGGATTGTAACATTGCTTTGGCCAAGGCAGTAAAGGCAGTGGCTACAACCACCATGCTAAATGCTGCTAATGAAGTGAAGAAGGACCCAACTAATCAAATCAACCAGTGTTCTGTATCATGTGATGGTACTTGGCAAAGGCGTGGGCATTCCTCACTGAATGGTTGTGTAACAACACTATCAATGGATACAGGAAAGTGTTTAGATGTTGAAATCTTAACAAAAGTTGTCATGGTTGCAAAAGTAGAGAGAGAGAAAGATTTGGAAGAAAAAGCAGCTAAGAAGGAAGTCCATAGCAAATGTAAATAAATCACAAGGGTTCATCAGCTGCCATGGAGACTGAAGGCGTAAAACGTATATTCCGAAGAAGGTGAAGAGGATAGGAAACTTCAGTAACTGAGTATTTTGGGGATGGTGATAGCAAGGCACATGCTGAGGTAGAAAATATCTATCATGGAATAAAGATTGCAAAAAAAGAATGTGTTGGACATGTTCAGAAGCGTGTTGGATGCTTTGCGCAAACTAAAAAAAGAAAACAAAGGTATTGGCGGGAAGGGAAAGCTTACCAAACACACTAATAGACAAACTTCAGAATTACTATGGGATTGCAATCCGTAGCAACTCTGGGGATCTCAAAGCAATGAAAGCAGCCATTTTGCAAGTCTTTTTCACTGTGTTTCTTCAAAGAAGAGAAATCTGCATACCCACTGTCCTGATGGACCTAAAGTTGGTGTAGATTCAAACAGGATAAAGCAAATAATACTAAAAAATATATGCCTGGACCTGGGCTTCCAGACAATATTATTAAGTTGATCAGGCCCATATATGAAAAGACTCAGCAGTGATGAGCTACTGAGCAAATGTTTAGATGGCAAGACGCAAAAATCAAAATGAATCCTTGAATGGGATGATCTGGAATAGGATTCCGAAGAACGTTTTTGTCGGTGCCAATGTTCTGGAACTTGGTGTATTGATGCTGTGGCACACTTAACATTGGTGCAGAGGCTGCAGTTAATCTTCTTAAGGAAGTGAAGTTGAAGCCAGGAAAGTTTTGTGTAGAAGGGCTGAACAAGATTAATAAAGAGCGAGTGAAGAGGGCAAATGTCAAGGCTAAAGAATGTTCGAGAAAGAAGAGAAAGATATTACGAGGCCAAAAGAAAAGGAAAGATGACAAACTAAAGGAGGAAGAGGTACTACATACAAATCAGGAGGATTTTAAGGAATTTTTGGTAATTGGCTTGTTTTTATGTCAATTCGAACAAGTTTAATGCAGTAAATTTCTTGTAACTTAAACTTGATGCTGTTTTTCCAGTTTACGATTTTGATACATTTTGCGATATTCAAAACATGATAACTAAGAAAGTATTTGAGCAAATGCTGTGAAATTTTCAGTATTTACAGTTTCTTGAAATTCTCTAGAGATGAACTAGAGGAATTGTTTGGTTGAATTAAAACAAGATATTATCATTAATGTAACACAATATCCTGTTTTAGCCACCTTAAGTAAGATTTCACAATGACCTTTTACAACAGAAGGATAATTCTAGTTCATCTCCAAGACAGTCACTTTAGCAATAAAATAAAGCTTTTCCATGTTTATATCATTAATATATCTTTAGTTATCATGTTTTAAAATGTGCCCTATTTTATTGGGAAAAAGCCTGTTATCTCTGTAACCATGGTAACCCAATTTACTAAGTTGTGTTTTTAGTGTCTCACTTTACCTCTAACAACTTCCCAAAGCAAAAAGTTCAATTTGTTTGAAAATAAGGAAAATTTTTTTTTCCCTGTAAGACCACCTTAATTCATGAGGGGGTATGTGCCCTACGTAGTTTAAAGAAAAAAATGTGGGCGCTTGTCTTCTTAAGGCGGATTTCCACTTACAGCGAAATCGTTCGCTAGCGAAATATTTGCATTTTTTCTTTTCAATTGAGAACAGTCAAGTCGAACTAATTTACTTATGCTGTTAAAATTCAAAAGAAAATATGCAAATATTTCGCTAGCGAACGATTTCGCTGTAAGTGGAAATCCGCCTTTATTGCCATATTAGACAGCAAATTGTTATAGTAACTATTAGTCACTATTTTTATCCATCTACCATCAGTTTTACTTTTTGATTTCAGGAAGAGCTGTCTTTGCAAAAAGATTTTTTGACAAGGGTCAATTTCTCCTTCAATATCCTGTTGAACTAATCACAGCAAAGGAAAAGGCACAAACAGAGGAATGTTTCGATATTACTTTAAATACAGTGATAATGTTGCTTTGGTAAGATTTTCGCATTTGTATTACATAGAATACAGAGCTCAGTTACATTAGTCAGAGGCAATTTACTAAAGTACGATAAGATGCTTTAAACGCTAATGCCGCCTCAGATGAAGTGAAATGAAAAATTTTCTGGAAAAATACAAATACACCTGCGTACAATATATACATACAAATACCATACTATTGTACTATACCTTAATATTTTACGAATTGATCCATGCACTTTTAATCTTTTATCCGCACCTAGATAGCTTTCTACACGCGTGAAACGCTCAAATTAATTCAATATTGTTGAAAACAACATAAATAATGCACCTTATAATTTTATATAGCTACGATGCGACCGATGAGCAAATAAGCGCGGCGTTAGGACGTCTAGTAAATAATGCCGGTAAAGACGACATATTAAACGCCAAGATGAAAGTGGTGTCCGTAGAGAATATTCCTACACTTTGAAGGAGCAGAGAAGGCAAAGGCGGCAGTGGTAATTCGTTGCCAAGCGCTGAGAGAACAAAATGCTGGGAAGAAAGCGGAGATAGATGATTTGCTGGTGTTGTACGACGCCGAGTGGCATGATAAGATATCGAGGCCCGCGCTTGACCATCTCGCATTTAAGAAACATAATCAGCGTTTCCACAACTTATTTGCATAAGGCTGTCCTCATGGGGAGATGGTAATGAGAAAGAGAGAAACAAAAAACGTTTGAAAAGAATGCATAATATATCGTATTAAGACTAACCCTCCCTCCCTCATTGTTGACATTTTGAAGGAAATTTTCTTCAATTGTGGAAACGCTGAACACATAATGCTCCTCAACTTCCACCTATTAAGGAAGATCTGTTGGCCATACAAAAGTACGTGTTGGAAAAAATCACCAAATTGACGAAGAAAGTGAATGAGGACGTCACAGTTGAGAGATGGAGAAAACTGGCGGAGGTGTGCCTTACAAGGCTTATCATGTTCAAAACACTGAACTGTATAACATGGAAGGTTACCTCCAGTATCTATAAGTGAAGCCAAAAATGGCGGCTTATAAAGCTTTCTTGGGCGTCATTCTCAGTCTCCCAAACGCGTTTTTTTCGCGCGGTCAACTAAGGCGCGGGAAATTTAAAATGCAAAGGCCTGCTACTTTCTTCAATCTTTTCTACGTACTGTTCCCAAGCAAAAATATATTAGGCGTTAGTGTAAAAAGCTGATAGGAAATTCAAAATGTGAAACAACTGCAAGTTGATAAAAATGCCACGTTATTGCGTGGTACCCCGCTGTAAAAGCAACGACCGAAAAAAGGAAAATAGGCCTGTATTTTTTCACAGGTAAATATAATTTTACTGTAAAATAAATTATGAAAGTATTGTATAAAACGCGAGCTTTATAGAATTTATAGTTGAAAAGCATCCCTAAAGAATTTCATTGGTCTACCTAATGTATGCGCCTATGTTTAATTTTGTTTGGGGCCGGGGGCTTTAAATTTGTTTTGTTTTGGGGGCTTTAAATCAGTTTACAATAAAAGCGCGCGAATTTTTCTTGGGAAGAAAGAAAAATGGCGACTGTTGTTGTTATCGTAACTGACAAATATAATCAACATTTCGCCGTTTTATCATGACCCTATCATGGTTTAACTAAAGCAATTGTCTGTCATTTTTTCCCGTACTATTTTGTTCAGATACAGTTTGTAGTTGATCATTATTCTCAGACAGTAGCGTGTCAGCCCGACGATTTCGTCCGGCTATGCTAATTTTACCGTGTTCACAGAGTGTAAAAAAACAATGCATTTCTAAAGAATAAATAATGACAATGATTTGACATTTGCATAGCGGGACAAAATTGTCGGGCTGGCTACGCTACTGTTCTCAGAGCAAATAGAAACTTCTGTTTGACGAAGTCGTTTTTGTGAAATATAAAAATTTATAAAAATATAAACACAAAAAAACAACCTTTTGAATAATAAATTGCTTTATTTTTCTATTCATAATTATATGATGGCCTTTAATATGTTAAATCCAAGTATAAAAGTGTATGGTTCATTAATTTAAAGTATACAGTTGACCTAACCGCATAAAAGTGTAAAATCCAAGGCACAAGAAAAAAAAATGCAATTTGTCATTAAATAGATTCCCAGTGAAAAATACAGATTTAATCACAAAGTGGGAAAAAGCAATAAATAAAGTTGATAGACAAGGAAATCCCTGGAAAGCAAGCAAGTTCAGCCGCATATGTAGCAATCATTTTTCGATCTCTGATTATACAACAACCAAAAATGGATCAACTGTTCTAAAAAAAGATGCTGTGCCAACACAATCCCTCACCATCAATACTAATAATCATCAAATATCACACCTCCAAAGAATGGACATAAAGGAACTAGAACTATGTTTAAAGCAAGAGAGAAGTTTGGAACAATCCAGCCCCATGGAACAAGAAGGTCCTTCAGTAAGAGATGTAATGAGTGACCATAACTATGCCAAGCCCCCACAGTTTTCACACGTGGTTGAACCAGTAAAAGCAAAGGAAACCCCATGTCAATACATGAGAGAAGTTAAACGGCGACGAATAAAAGCATTACAGCAAAAGCTAAGACGACGAGAAAGCAAAGCAAGAAACATGAAACAGCTCATTAACACTCTGAAAAAGAAATTGTTCATCAAAGAAGAGGAAGCAGAACTACTGCATAATAACTTTGATGGTCTCAGTCTATCCTTGTTTAACAATGCTATGAAGAACAACAAGGCACCACCAGGTGGTAGAAGATACAGTGAGGAAATTAAAGAGTTTGCAGTTACAATACATTTCTACTCACCAGCTGCCTATGACTTCCTGCGAACCATCATTCCCCTCCCTGCTCCCTCGCTGATTAAACGCTGTGCAAGATCAGTGGACTGTGAACCTGGCTTCATAACCGAGGCTTTGAACATCCTGAGATGTGAAATTGAAGACCATCCAGAGAAGATAGACTGCTGTCTGGTGTTTGATGCAATGGCAATCAGGAAACAAACAATGTGGGATCCAAAACTGGATGAATTTGTTGGCTTTGTAAACTATGGCCTAGCACAGATAGAATCACCAGAAGTTATGGCTTCGGAGGCCCTAGTTTTTGCACTGGTTGGATTACGCAGTCACTGGAAGTGCCCCATTGCATATTTCCTCATCGATAAGCTATCAGCATCTGTTCAGGCTGAACTTGTTCGAAAAGCTTTAATCCTAACAGCTGAAATTGGTCTCAAGGTCTGGTGCATTACATCTGATGGCACTTCATCCAATATTGCTACCTTCAAGCTGCTTGGTTGTGTATTTGGATTGACATACAAATCCATGATAACCAAGTTTAAACATCCAACGCTTGGTTATGATGTTTTTGTTGTGCTGGATCCTTGTCACATGCTGAAGCTTGCAAGAAATACCCTAGCAAGCCTCGAATCAATATTTGTGCAAAATGAAGGAATCCATTGGAAGTTCTTCAAGCATTTGAATGAAGTACAAGAAAACCACGGCATGAAGCTCGCCAATAAGTTAACCACCAATCACATCAAGTACGAGAAGCACAAGATGAAAGTAGACCTTGCTGCACAAACCCTCAGTACATCTGTTGCTGATGCCATCGATTTTCTGAACATCGCTGAAAAAGATCCCAGATTCCACAACAGTGAAGCCACAGTCACATTCATCCGCCATTTAGATAAGGTCTTTGATATTCTTAACTCCAGGAATCCTTTGGGAAAGAGAAGCAAGCAACCTTTGAAGTTGATAAACAAGAATACCTGGGAAGCAGAACTTTTAGAGATTGCAAATTACTTGCTGTCATTAAAGTCAGGTGATGGTCAACTGTTGATTAAACACAAGAGGAAAACCTTCATCCTGGGCTTCGTGGTCACAATCAAGTCTACCATTGAGATGGCCACAACCATGCTAACACAGCAAGTCAATCCATTCAAATACCTCCTGACCTATAAATTCTCGCAGGACCACATAGAGCTGCTTTTCTCGTGTATTCGTGCAAGAGGTGGATGGAATAACAACCCCAATTGCCTTCAACTGAAGTACACGCTCCGAAGAATGTTGCTAAAGAATTCAATCACTGCATCGCGAAATGCAAATTGTCAGATCCTAGATCAGCACTCTGTAGTGCCAGTCTTGCATACCCAAAAGCATCGTTCTCCTTTGAAAGACAAGCCTACCACAGGGGATGACCATGAAGACGACAGCCAAATACATGCCATGATGCAACATTTGCAAGTAGCAGAACACTTGGAGTTCACTATGTATGTGCTGCATTACATCTGTGGATTCATTGTATCGAAGCTGGAGAAGAAAATATCCTGTCCACAGTGCATAGTCAATATTACAGAGTCACCAAGTCAGAGCCAAGAAAGATCAGATCACGACTATTGCTCTAAAACCACTGACAACATGTATGACAATGCCTCTACATTTACCAACTTTGTGAACAAAGGTGGTCTACGCCTCCCTTCTGTACTTGTCCTGAAAGTAGTGTCATATGCAGAACAAGTGTTTAAATATTATGTATCAAGTGCCACCAACGACAGCATCACCAAAGAAAAAAGGCTGAAAGAGAAAATGGTAACAGAAGTCAGCCAGCATTTTGCCGAAATTGACATACCTAAAAAAGAAACTCATGAACAGTGTTTAAATGAGACATTATTTGATAATCACAATCTCTGGTTAGTCAAATGTATTGCTGATCAGTTCTTCAAGTTAAGACTGTTTACCTACGCCAAAACCTACAATGAAATTATTGTGAAGAAGGGACTTCCAAGTCAGAGGCATCAAATGAACAAACTCATTTTGTTCCAAAACCAATGAATGATTGAGAACTTGAAATATGTAAATAGTGTAAATAAATTTAAATTATAACATAATCATGTAAATAAACTAAACATTTGAATAAGAATGACATCCTTGATAATAAAAATTTTCAGCATTATTTATAAATTGTAAAGATTTATGCAAAAATCGTTAATACAATATTTTAAATATTTATAATCGAACAGTCGAACATGTTGAGTCGTTGACTTGAAATAAAATATTCATATATAATATTAAATGAACATATACTTGCCTTTTGCAAAATGTAATTAGCAGATTTATTAAAAAAAACGAAGTTGAAATCGTATTCCTTCTTGTTTTTAATTAAATCAATGAAAACGACACGCCTCGCCGTTTGCAATGTAATAATGATAAAGTTTGACGATTGACCGCGCGTTTGGGAAACTGAGAATGACGCCCAAGAAGGCTTCATGACCGCCATTTTTGGCTTCACTTTTGGATTGCGTAATTCCTTTACTACAGCCATTGCATGTGTGTAGTTCATTTGTAGTTTATGTGTAGTTCATTCTAACTTTTTAACATGGCAAATTTATAAAATAAAAAATAAAATAAGTTAGCCTTCCATGTTATACAGTTCAGTGGTTCAAAAAGCCAAGAGGTAATTACTTCTATTCCTGAAAGTTATATCTTAGCGTGGTGATTGAAAGGTCAATTAAGTTAAATCCTGTTCATTAGAGGTCTTGCAAGCTTTTCGAAACCAAACATTCATAAAACCTCTAGATTTTAACACAATTTCTAAAGAGTATTTCAAAAAGTTCATTTTAGTTTGTATAAGTTCAAAGTACTGTGATTCGTTTTCGAGCCAAATATCTTCATTGGTGTTATCTTCGTTCTAAAACGGGCAATCTTTTAGGTTAGAAGAAACGCAAACCCATGTACGCATATTTTAAAGTGAAATATTGAGTGAAGCATATTTTTGTCGTAAAATAGAAAATAGCCGAGACAGATAAGTTAGCATTTCATTCTTCACAATTCTATTCCTCTCAGTTGGAATCCAATGACGCAATATTGTTGAACTATGTAAGTTATGATAGCTGCCAACATAGCTGCTAATGTATTCTCATACAGAAATATTTTTATCTTTCTGCAGATGGCAATTGCTCAAATGCAGCTAAGCACATTCCAGCAACGCCCGAATTGGAATAATGCCCACGATAAAGAAATCTTGGAGTCTCTTTCAAGCAGCGAACGGGAGCTATGTAAACGGTAAACATAACTTATTATTAACTTAGTGCGATGCCTGTGCTATTATAAGAAAGATTAGACCTAGGCTTTCCGCCAAGGATGGGATTTTTGCAAATGAACCGAATTCCGATATCTCACTTCAACGAATCGATAATCGATCAAAATTAATAAAAGGTTTATAATCTGCATTACATAACTTTTAAGTCGTTTCGAATTTCAGTTGATTTTTTTTTGTCAGCCTTTGACACTATGGGCCTTGCGGTTGATAAGTATCATATCAACCTCGTTCTTGGTGCATAACCTATAGAAGAGGGTTAGATTTCTCACATTTGTGAAATAAAGATGATTTTAAATAATTGATTTTTATTTTGAAATCGTTGAAATTGGCGAAATTTAGGTTAAATTGAAGAGTGAACTTCTCAATTTTCGGTCCCTATTTTTTATGTTAAAGAGCCACCCATCAATACCTGAGGGCCAAC
Organism: Dendronephthya gigantea; assembly: GCF_004324835.1. Lineage (NCBI taxonomy): Eukaryota > Metazoa > Cnidaria > Anthozoa > Malacalcyonacea > Nephtheidae > Dendronephthya > Dendronephthya gigantea. The sequence continues at coordinate 224,325 of NW_021163182.1, read as the reverse complement.
ATATTATGGCTTTCAGAAGGCCACAACCAAGAATGATCGTAAACCAAATGGTAAGTGTTGCGCCATAGTAACTCTATTTTGGTCCTTTTGACTGGGAGTGTAGAACTCGTGTCTCATATTTCTCCCCTTATTTTCCATTTTAAAGATCCAACCATCACCAACTGAGGGCCAGCAGATCATGGCTAAAAGATCTCAAGCCAAGATTGATCCGTCAACCAAATGGTGACGCCATAATTACTCTATTTTAGTTCCTCTGACTGGCTGTGTAGGACTCGTGTGTCACCAGGGAGCAGAGATAGAATAGAACAGTTTTCGGTCGTCTAAGAGTCATGAGCTGTTTTGACATTGCTTTCAACTTGTGCTACGATTCTTCAGACATCAAATGTATGCAGAGAATCTACTTTACAGTGGCTTGTATGCCTGGCCCACTATAAACTATTGTATAGCATGCATCGCATATTAAACCACGTGAAACATCATTTGCTTGGATAAATTGCAAATTGTTTTGTCTGTCTGCAAGAGACTCACTCTTTGTCTGAATCTAAATTCTGTTCTTGGCTATCCGACGCAACCTCTGCTGGTCTAAAAAAAGTTGGCTATAAAGCCCTTTCCTCTCCTGGGACTAATCGCAGTTCTGGTGTGGCTATTTTGTACCATCCAGCGTATAACGTCGTCAACACGTTCAAAGACCAGGCTGGCCGAATTATTTGCGCTGAATTTGAACACGATGATATATCCCTCCAAATATGTAACATTTATGCACCCAATCGAAAAAGAGAAGGCTCAGAATTTTTTGAATCACTTTATGCTATCCTCGATCCAGATACTCCTATTGTACTATGCGGAGACTTCAACACAGTGGTTGATGCATCTTGTAATAGGTTTGGCAGCAATCCTGACTCTATCTGGGGTTATAACTGGTCTACATCGCTGAAGGACCTAATGTCATCCTATGACCTCAATGACTTCTGGTGGATCCGCCATTCAGCAGTTAAAGAAGTCACATGGAAGCGCCCCAATGGTCAGCAAGGCTCACGAATAAATATGTTTTGGATTTCCTCCTTACTTTTACCTTACTTTTAAGCGGCTAAACGCTTACATTTATTAAAGGCCTTCAAGAGTTATGGTGCACCCAGGAAGGATCTCAAAGCCTTCTACTGCGCCGCGTTATTAGATCAACTCTGGAATACGGTACACAAGTATGGCAAGGGAACTTGACGTTGATATCCACAAATAACAGCTTAATATAAGAAATCCCATTTGGAGCGCAATTCACAAGACAATGCAAACCATTAGTTAACACGAACAGATAGAAAAACAGTAGCAAGTTAATGTTCTACTGATCAATGCCATTTGAATAAAATTACCCACAACAAAGTAAATTAATGTTCTAATTGATCTTTTCTGGTTCCAAATTGCACACATAACCAACTTGACGTTGATATGACAGTTGCACTGACGCGTCTACCAACAGCGCAGGCGATAGCAAACTCGCGTACAAACAACTATGCTAAAATTTCTTCGGAAATAACGATTAACCACAGAACTAATCCAAAGTTTTACTCACAAAATCACCAAAAATGACAAACAAAGTACAGATAGATGTTGACAGGATATTTATCTGCAACCATGTGCAAATGTAGTATTCACTGCGCGGATGTTAACTTTTTTTTTTACCAAAACACGGAGCAATAAATTTGCTTCCGCATGAACGCGAGTAATCAGAGAAGGAAGATTTTCATGATAAAATACGCATTTGTCTGATCACTTTTATGTCACGTGAGCTACCAGCGTTAAAATGTTGTACCTTGGATAATCATCTCCAGTCTCCCCTATTATTTGATGATACAGTTGGCTGTATTCCAGAAACTGATTCAGAAAATGAGGTAACTGAGAATGAACTGTTTGACCTTGGAAGGATCTCAACGCCTTCTACTGCGCCGCGTTATTAGATCAACTCTGGAATACGATACACAAGTATGGCAAGGGAACTTGACACAAGCACAGCGTTATGACATTGAAACAGTGCAAAAACGTGCCATGAAGATAATCCTCCCAAAATATGGATACGATCAAGCATTACAAGAATGCAATTTAAAGACGCTGCAAGAGCGCAGGGATGATATGTGTATTGACCTTATTAAGAATATGTTACTACAAGTACCATAAGCTTTATGTATTGCTCCCTAAAAATATTCGGAGATGAGAGGCAAGGAAACTAGAACAAACCCAGAGAAACTCTACAATTTGTCATATAAAACTAAAAGATTCGGTCGTATTCAACTACTATATGCAATTAATAGATATAATAGTAGTTTAAATTTGTAAATATTATAAACTTATTTTGTACTTCCTATAGAATTAGATGATTTATATACTTCCTAGAATTAGGTTTATTAATATTTTGATGATCACTCGATTGTATATATGCATATTTTAATAGTTATAAAGTTTTATTAGTATAATGTTTTATACTCTATAGGCATATTTTTAAACATTAATGCATTTTTCTCAAAAGTGTAAACACATAAATAATTTAGCGTAACTGTTATTAATATGTGTAATAAAGACCATTTACCATTTTACTTTTATAGCACAAATAGCTCTGATTTACCGATAAATACACCGCAAATTGAGAATACACAATTTATAAAGCATACCGTGATGATAGCTCTTTTTGGTTGGTGTAATTCAAGTAAACACCTTAATTTAATCAATATTGTTGGCTATGCTTTCAGACAATCATTTCCAAAAGTAGTTGGGACACTTGCTATTTTTAACTAAAATATACTATATAGGATGATTTCCATACATCTCCACCCCCCTCCCCAATCAATGTTCGTTTTCAAATCCAAACACGTTTAAAGGGCGCGGTGGATCTGGGTTTGTGTTATAAATCGGTAATTTGGCAATGTGTCCCAACCCTTTTGAAAATTATTGAAGGTTTGAAATGTCTTTTGAAGCAACATGGGGAGGATAGCCTCATTATCATTTTTCCCAAATGAAATACTTGATGTGGGTGAATATTTCTCTGCCAGTATGTTTCGGGTGCATTCCATGAGTAAAATGATCATAATTCCAAAACAGCCTTGAAGATCCCCCCCCCCTAAACCAGCACGACTGCCACGAACCATTTATACCGAAGAACAGAGCATATTCGAATTTTTTTTCGGTGTAGCCCGATTGATCTACGAGAATTTTCCCATTAGATTTACCCCAAATTATTTATAATTGATGTGCGTGAAATTGCCCCATCTGTACGTTTCAGGTGCATACCTTGAGTCAAATGATCATAATTCCTTAGACAGCATTCGGGCCATGGGTGATGTAGCAGTAATGGTAAAAATTTCCAATCATGGCGAATTATGCAACGAATTATGCTAAAACAGATAACAGCGAGGTTTAGATTTTACTTTCATTACCACTACCTCTTGCCAATCTATTGAGCTCTGAAAGATCTGAGGTTAGTCTGATAGATCTATCGCAATTGATTGGTTCATGTTCCCTTAATGGTAGTGCCCGCGAAAGCCAAATTTGGACCTCGTTGTTTGAACAGCGCCTAGAAAACCAGTGGAAGGAATACGACAAACCAGCTTTGTGAAAATTGCTTGCATAATAATGTGCACAATTTAACAGCCTGAATCATTCGGTAAACAATAACTAGTAACAACAATAGGACAAAATTCGGGCAATTGATATAAAAAGTAGAGCAAAATATAGCGATGAAAACGTTCGCAACTGTTTTAAAGATGCAGATACATTGGATTAACGACATGTAAATTCATATATAAAAAATATATATATTGGAAATCTTGTTTCTCAAAGCATTTTCAAAATAATTTAATCACACACATTCGTATGGATAGCCGAATGAAGAAAAGGCAAGAAAGGAAAAAAGAGATAGATGTTGGGAATGACAAAACAATTACGAACCTGACCTCGAATACGTATACTGCAACTTCCTACGTTTTGTAGGGTTGACAGACATCCCACCAGCTGTGATTTGAAGTGCACAGCTTTTGGAGAAGGGATTTCAACCTTCAAACGAGTTCCTAATAAGAACACTCTCAGGTCAAATTTTGAGGTCATCACCATAACAAAAGGGAAGCAATCTGAGAAAGCCTGAAGGTTTCACGATAAAAAATTTTAGAATTGCGTGTGACCTTGTGTTGTGGTATAGACGAGCATTCTGTTCCAAAGATGAACTCATTGCTTGATAAAATGGTATTGTTCCAGCACGTGGAAGGCTCTGTGCGGAATAATAGTTGAATACCGGTGTCAATTGAAGGTTGTGGTTATTCCAGTGTCAATTGAAGGTTGTGGTTATTCCAGTGTCAATTGAGGGTTGTGGTTATTTCATTGTCAATAAAAGGTTGTGGTTATTCCAGCGACATTTGAAGGGTTGTGGTAATCTCAGTGTCAATAAAGGGTAGTGGTTATTCCAGTGTCAATTGAATGGTTGTGGTTATTCCAGTGTCAATTAAAGGTTGTGGTTATTCCAGTGTCAATTGAAGGTTGTGGTTATTCCAGTGTCAATTGAGGGTTGTGGTTATTTCATTGTCAATAAAAGGTTGTGGTTATTCCAGCGACATTTGAAGGGTTGTGGTAATCTCAGTGTCAATAGGGTAGTGGTTATTCCAGTGTCAATTGAATGGTTGTGGTTATTCCAGTGTCAATTGAAGGTTGTGGTTATTCCAGTGTCAATTGAAGGTTGTGGTTATTCCAGTGTCAATTGAGGGTTGTGGTTATTTCATTGTCAATAAAAGGTTGTGGTTATTCCAGCGACATTTGAAGGGTTGTGGTAATCTCAGTGTCAATAAAGGGTTGTGGTTATTCCAGTGTCAATTAAAGGGTTGTGGTTATTCCAATGTTAATTGAAGGGTTGTGGTTATTCCAGTGTCAATTGAAGGTTGTGGTTATTCCAATGTCAATAAAAGGTTGTGGTTATTCCAGTGTCAATTGAAGGTTGTTATTATTCCAGTGAGATTTGAAGGGTTGTGGTAATCTCAGTGTCAATTAAAGGTTTTGGTTATTCCAATGTCAATTGAAGGGTTGTGGTAATCTCAGCGTGTCAATTAAAGGTTGTGGTTATTCCAGTGTCAATTGAAGGATTATGGTAATCTCAGTGTCAATTAAAGGTTATGGTTATTCCAGTGTCAATGGAAGGTTGTGGTAATTTCAGTGTCAATTGAAGGTTGTGATATTTCTTGTGTCAATTGAAGGTTGTGGTTATTCCAGTGTCACTCAAAGGTTGTGGCTATTCCAGCTTCAATTGAAGGGTTGTGGTTATTCCAGTGTCAATTGAAGTTTGTGGTAATTTCAGTGTCAATTGAAGGTTGTGATAATTCTTGCGTCAATTGAAGGTTGTCGTTATTCGAGAATCAATTGAAGGTTGTGGTAATTCCAGTGTCAATAAAAGATTTAGGTAATTCCAGTATCAATTGAAGGTAATTCGTAGGTAGTAATTCAATTTTTTTCCCAAGAAAAGGCAAATATTTCAATTTTATTAGAATATTTCAATTTTGATATTTCGATAGACTTAGACCGGAGGTAACGTTCGTATGTTGGTATTCTCCAGAAACAATGCAATTGAATCAATGTTTAAGACATGTGTATATCGTAGCTGGTAAACTTGATATAATCGTTCAGAAGAAGCGTTCAAACATCGTCACATACGGGCCCTTTCAAGATAACCTTCCTGCTGAATTAGCACATTCTGGATACAGGACAAATACAAAAACCCCGAAGTGAGGAAAGTTGAAAATCATGCACATATTGATAGTTATTAACATATACCTTTCAACTGAAAACAATCGTTTTAGACAATAGCCTTCCAAGATAGACTTCGGGTGGTAAAGGACGCCGTTCACTGCACAGGAAGGGATATTTTGAGCATCTCATATAAAACGCATAACAAGCGTAATCTTAAACAATCACGTTATAATGTTTCGTTAAAAAATATTCCTCACATTTCATTGACATGTACATTGAGATCAGGATTTTTAAGGCATCATTTCGACAACGATATAACAAATGGCAAATGACCATTCCAATATTCTAAAATTGCTCAGTCAAGGATGCCATAGTTTTGATCGCATACGCATCACATTCCAACAATAATACTTCGTAAATCCATTGGATCCATTTTTCTAATTTAGGCTTTGCTTAAATGTAGTTGTCCTGCACTTTTGTTATCGAGGCTATTTCGTACCACGACCTTTACGAAATCACTCCGTATTTCTACGAATGCTCGATGGTAAGGTCAGAATCTGTCGAAGCGAAAGTTCTCTAGCTTTACCACAACACTCAGTGGTCTTTATTTCCGGTGAGTCTTATTTTTATCATGGAAAAACAAGGTAGCTAGCATGTGATATTTAAATTGACTTGTTGCTGTATGAAGAGTAATGGTACCTAGACGAAAAGGATTTTTATTGCATTGTAAAGCAATTACAATATTAAGAGGATTTCTCATCTTTCCTGGGTGTTTTAAATTGAAAATGCCTTTGGTCCCTGAAAGAATTTTTTTCCCGATATTTACAGAAATATCTGTGCAATTAAATGATTGAAAATTTTATTCAAACGGGTCATATCGACCCATCTTTTCAGATGTAATATGACGTTATAAATGTTATAGAATGTTTATAGCATGATTTTGAATAAACCTCGGCATGCATTGAATGTGGCAATAAAAAATCCTTTCCAAAAGGCATTCAAAAAACGAACCATGTTGCTTGTATTGTGTTTGTGTGTGGACAATATGTTGTAGAAGTTGTAATTAAGACCGCGTCCTTCAGGCAAAGATGAAACTGGAAACGAAATGTTTCTGTTTTAAAAATGCAGAAAGATGAAAATCATGAATGATAAACATCACACTAACAAGTCATCTTGACGAATGCTTTGACAAACAAAGTGCATCGAAACTCAAATTGCAGTGTTTAATTAAACCTAAAATTTCGATGAACTGACATATCCTAGACATATATTGTATCCGCATCAGTAAAGGTATGTTCATACGATCCAATTTTGTCAGATCCAATTCACTTCTCATGGATGTTTTATAGTCTGTTGCCTTGCAAAGTACATGGGCAGCAAATCAACTTAAACCAATGCAGAACTGCTTTATCAAAAACAAACTATACTCCATACGTCGGACGTGAATTACATCCGACGAAGTTGGATCGTGTGAACGGGCCTTAAAACGAGTTTTTTTGTACTTGTTTACGCCGGGAAAATATAAAAATCCTCACGCACTCAGTTGAGCGCAACGTTAGTTCAAGCACAATATGCAAGCAACTTCCTCAAAACCCCCAAAACATTTTATATTTGCGGCGCATTTTCATGACTTTGCGAAAAAATTAGGATAGTGTTCAGAAAAGCAACAGACTGGCTGAACAAAAATTAATGAATGACATGTGCAAAAAAGAACCGCCAGCTGCCTTTTGAAGCGCTGCGGGGTTGGAAAGCATTCCAAATTTCGGACTTGAAGGCATTTATAGAGGACTTCTACCGTGAAATACTTGTACATCCACTACAACTCAGCCTACAAAGGAGGACACTATGAAAGACGAAAAACATTGACCCAATCACAGTCTTCTTCTTACTCGAGTAAGATGGCGGACTTACAGGAGTTACAACCTTCGAGTTCAATCTTCGAGTTTTCTGCCGGTGAAAAAAGAAAACATCAAAGAGGAAAGAGTATTTCGCAACGAGAAATACTACAAAGGTTTGCCTCTTCAAAACTTTCCATAAGTGGAAAGCGGTGAAAGAGGAGAACGACTTAAAGAGTGGCCGAGATGTTGTTTGATTTGTATGGAAAAGTGTCAGGTAAGAAAACATATTTAAGACATAGGATATATTAGCTCAGTGTTAGAAATCTGTTAATTCAACCTGGTTTTTTTAGCCTTGAATTCGTAAATATTACAGCCACGTTGACAATGGACGCGTCATGACAATGAAAAAGGGCGAGTTAGTCCTAAAATCACAGGAAGATTACCATCGTAACGCAGTGTCTAATCAAAAAGATAAGTTTGATAGATGTTGTATATGTATGCCAAACTTCATGCTAGTATTTTAAATTGGCTCTGAGTTTTAGCATTTTAAACAGACTAGAATATTCAAGTTATCTGGCTTTCGGGGGCAGTACACCCCCCCCTGATATTTGCAAAGTTTATGAAATATATTTTTTGTATGTCTTAAGACCTGTTCTTTGTAAAAAAAACAACTTTCATTCATTTCAGGCAATTTTTTCTCTCAAAAATTAAAGATTTAAAACATACTCTGGAAATGCCATTTTAGGGTAGACAGCTTAAAGTACGATGTGACATAATATTTCGGTAAAGCACTTGAGAAAAACAACGGCCTATTACTGCATTAGATGATGGAAACATTGAACTGGCTAATGAACTTGCAAAAGACCATAATGTGTAATTGCAACGAAACAATCAAATTAAACTCAGCATTGATAAAAACGTACCAGGTCAAAGTCAAACTGCTTAATGTTTCTGGAGGTGTTACGATAACATACCCCCCCCCCCCCCAGAAAAACGAATTAATAAAGAAGTCAAACAGATGAAGATAGGTGCAACCTATAAAATCTGATGTAAATCATTGCATATTCGAGTAGATTCTCTTCTTTCATCGCTCGTAAATTCCTGTTTGTGCCTTAATATTCGAAAATGATGAATAACACCGCTGCTATCGACGCAGTGATCATTTGGACAAAAAATCTTTCCCAAATGTATCGCTCGGTGGATAGGCCTTTCAATTTCATCGAGTACGGTTATTTGCTCATTTGCATCTACAGTATTATGCACTATGAATATGAATAAATCTTCCGCCGTATTTGTTGCCCATTCTGCCAGGCGCTTCATTTGCCGCGTCCTCCCCAAGCACCCCTGCGCGCTCGCACATCTTAGCTGCAGATCTCTATATTACGCTGAAGGCAGCCTTTATGCTTTTCATAAAATGCGCCTGGATACGAGGCTGTGACAAAAGACTGTGTGTAACACAAGTGTACAACACATTACAGAATATTTAAATCAGACCGAAAAGAAACGTAAACCAAATTGTAAACAGTTGCAAACCCCACGGACCTGTATCTACAGAGACAATTGGTCGTTGGTGCAAAGAATTCTTAAGAAATGCAGGGGTGAATACTCAAAAACGTAAAGCACACAGCACAAGAGCAGCCTCCACCTCTCATCTGGCATCTAATAACGTTGACATCATTTCGATTCTTAAAGCAGTTGGCTGGTGTCAAATGAAAGGACATTTCAAACTTATTATCACAAGGAGATTGAACAATCCTCCTTCAATTTTGGCTCAGTGTTACTAAATAGTCTATAATCAATAAATGTTGTGTTTTTACACAATTTGTACTTACTTAGACCCCGTTTACACTAGAGCGAAAGTTTCCGGATTCATCACGAAAGCGGGATGTTTTAGTACCGGATTCATGTTGCTGTTTACACACGCAGCAACGAATCCGATAGAAAATGTACTCGGTTTTAAGCCGTATCCGGAAACTTTGAATCCGTAAAAGTTTGTGGAAACTTCGTATCCAGAAACATTTGAATCCGGAAAATTTTCTTGTGTAAACGCTTTGCACGACAAATCCGAAGAAATTCAATATGGCGGATACTGATGTTGAAGATGTTGCCCTTTTACTTAATATTCTACAAACTAATATGATATATATAATGCTGGCTATCGATACATACAAAAGAAAACGCAAAACGCTTCAAAACATCGTTATGAGCTCTATAGTACAGAGTTCCAAAAAAATACGTAAGCGAACGCCACGTCGATGTTGGATAAATCCAGGACGCACAAGCATATGGTGGGAAAACTTGCTTAACCGAGTATCCCCGGAAAATGAGTGGAAAAGAAACTTTAGAATGTCTCGAGCAAACTTTATGCTACTATGCGATGAGCTTCGACCCTTCATTGAAAGAGAAACAACACGAATGAGACATCCATTATCTGTTGAAATGCAAGTAGGCATAACTTTGTACTATTTGTCTGATGAAGGCAGATATAGAAAGGTGGCCAATGCATTTGGAGTAGCTAGGTCGTCTGTATCCAAGACTGTGAGAAGTGTTTGTGTTGCAATTACTGATTTTCTTGGACCAAAGTACATTTTAATACCAACTGCTGAGAAAGATTTAAATGAACTGGTCAAAAACTTTTATGATTACCATGGTTTCCCACAATTTATTGGGGCCATAGATGGTACCCACATTCCGATAAAAGAGCCAAGTGACAATGCTAGTGATTATATCAACAGGAAGGGATATATATCACTTAATGTTCAAGGTACGTACGTAAATGTTCTATAGAATCCTATAGAATATGCTATAGCATATTCTAAATCCTATAGAATATTCTATAGGACTTCTTATCCTATAGAATATTCCATTGCCATATTCTATAGAATTTACAGATCCTATAGAATATTCTATAGGACTTCTTATCCTATAGCATATTCCATTGCCATATTCTATAGAATTTACAGATCCTATAGAATATTCTATTGTGAATGATATATTCTATAGAACATGCTGTACACAATAATCTATAAAATGTTATACAGAATGTGACTTTATGTAAAAATTAAGGCAATTTAAAATATAGCAATTTTAGTACACGAAATGTGTTTTCATCTGTCTAGAAACACAAAAGTTGAACAGCATCATATTCGTATTTTGTGTGAGGTCCTCTCGACATACTTTTTAAATCTTAATGCTAAAATTTTCCGCAAAAATCATTCGTTTTGTAAAGACAAATCACAAGTATTTTAGACATATCTGTTTCATAATATGCCTGTTTGCAGGTTAGATGGCGGGCGTTTTGCCCAAACAAGGCCGCAAAGTTATGTGGGACTTGTGTAACTGACACGCATAACGCATTATTTTCAAATTGTGAGCGCGTCTTTGTCATTCGTTCAACGTTTTATAACTGATACTGGTAGAATTTAGCGAGTTTTTCTTTCGTATTTGAACATAAAACGCAGTACTTGAATTTGTCGATGAGGAGTATAGAAGGTTGGTGAAACGCGCTGGATTATGTGAGAAGAATCAGAAGATTCGGATAATTTTGTGAATGGTACATGACTATAGACTAGGATCGTGAGAAAGAAATTGTGTCAAGGCCATCAGAAAATTTCTGAAAGGTTCCATTGACCCATCTACAATTTCAACAATAACATGTGAAGCTAAAGTATTGGAATTAAGTGGTGAGTGTGTTTGTAGTTATATGCTATAGCCTATATGTTTGTGCAGGCAATTAACAAATATTCTCTATACCCTTTATATTGTATATAGAATACTTAATTTTTAATATATCATTCTAAGAGTGAATATAATGTCTCAAGTGTTTAATTTTGCATTTACTATTAAATTTGCAGATTTGCTTATGTCCAAACATCATACTATAAACCAAAGGTCAAAATGGTATAATTATATTTGTAGGTGCCCTTATGTCCCAGTGTCTCAATAACAAAGACTCAACAGAAGGTTTTAAAAGGAAAAGGCAATTAATTTTAAAGGATTTTGTGTACTCAATATTATGGGTATATTGTGGAGCCGGGAGGTTCTGTCCACACACTCCATGACAGGAAAGATCTCCAATGCATTAAAGGAGAAGGATGCCAAGCCACAACTTGACAAGGAAAAAGTCAATGGCATATGTGGTAAGCTGATAACTTATTTCAGTTAGCTAAATATATATTGTATACTATTTCATCACTCACAGCATGGTAAGACAAGTCCTGCATTTTTAAATAATTTTTCAATCATATTCCTTAATGTAGAGTATACTTCAAAAAGATATGGTTGTCCTGCATCTAAAGTACGTGTGACAAGTAATGCTAAGAAAATGCTAAAAAGAAGTCCTGCGAAAAATAATGAACTGAGCTACTGGTCAGACAAACACTTTAAAAATATCCAAAATATAGAATAATAGACAATAATTAATATTACCAAAATACATTACAAACAAAAGTATTCAATGTTGCACAACTTTTGATGTACTGATACATATATGCCAATATTTCTAATATATATCTTTTTATTCTTGAAGTGATTTTCATCATTGATGTTTTCTCATGGCTAGACATAATATATTGGTAATATTGCACAGAAGAGTGAATAGCACATCTTAATTGTGTAATATTGCATGTTCTGTAGAATATGCTACTGTATGCAGCATATCCTATAGCATTCTATAGCATCTTCTATAGAATCTTCTATAGGATCTTCTATAGAATCTTCTATAGCATCTTCTATAGCATCTTCTATAGCATCTTCTATAGAATCTTCTATTGAATGTTCCATAGAATATCCTATAGAATATTCTATAGAATTAGTGCCAAAATCTTTTAGAATACTCTATAGGATATTCTATAGAATATTTCAATAGAATATTCTATAGAATATTTTCGTAAGGTACATGTGACTACAGATATCGGTTTATTGATGTGGTGTGCAAATGGCCTGGAAGTGTACACGACGCCCGGATTTTTAGGAATTCAAGCCTAAATACAAAGTTCAGAGATGGTACAATTCCCCCTTGTTACAAAACAATTGTAGATGGGGAGGATGCAGTACCTATATGCATACTAGGCGACCCTGCATATCCATTACTTCCATTTCTTCTTAAAGAATTTGCTGGTGGTGGCACTACACCTAGTGAACAGTTCTTTGGATATAAATTATCCTCAGCGAGAATGGTTATTGAATGTTCATTTGGACGATTAAAAGCTAGGTGGGGAGCTTTGAAGAGGTCGATGGATATTTCTAGAAATCTTCCAAGTGCTGTTGTTTCTTGCTTTGTACTTCACAATTTTTGTGAAGTGCATGGTGAGACTGTTACTGAAGATGCAGTAAGAGATGAATGCAGGTATGATAAAGAATTTCAGCCTTCTACAGTCCACCCAAGTTATGGAACAGCCATCGATGAAACAGCTGGAAAGAGTATCAGACAAATTTATGTGAAATACTTTGATTAAGGTTATATAATTTTACAGATAAAGAAAATTAATCTTTTCAGATCAATCAGGGAAAGTGACTTATTATTACAAGAGAAACAGGCATTGTAATGGTAGTAAAAAGGAACATGACTAATGTGTGTGTGTGTGTTGCAGGACAATGCAAGTCCTAAATCTTACTGTTTTTCATCATCCATTATATCACAATTAATGAATACTAAGTGTACTGATTAGTTGCATTAGCTGTCTTTCCAAGTTTTTTACTGGATTACTGCCCCCCCCCCCCCATCATATCATTAAAAGTATTCCTAAATTTTATCTTAATTGCCTCTTTCAATGTTGTTTATATTCTCAATGCCCCTATATCCAATGCTCAGGTATAGCTTTGTGGCTTAATAAATATCATGACAAAGTTAAACCTTAATTCACATTTTTATTGTGAAATCAGTTTTTCATCCTTAGCATTTGAGCATTAACAAAGAATCCCTTTGGTTGAAATTATTTGTTTAACATTCAAACTGGTAAAATGTTCACAACCAGGCACAAAAAGAATACATATCAGAGAATTTTTGTTGTGGTTAAAGGTGCCATGCATATGTTTTCATATGGTGGCATAGTTTGTTAAATGTTGAATTCATCATCATGCATGCCAATTTAAGCAGCAAATGTTAATATGAATAACTTTAATTATTACACTTTCAATTTCTTTAAACATAAATGCTATGACTAACATTTGTTTTTAACCCAAAATAAATATAACAAAATGTGAATAAAACTATTCCTTAACATTTTTAACACAAAATCCCTTGCTCACTAAATTTGTTTTAGCCAAGAAATTATGTAAAGAAATTATGTATCCTTACATAAAATGTGAAACTGTTATGACTAACATTTGTTTTTAACCCAAAATAAATATAACAAAAATGTGAATAAAACTATTCCTTAACATTTTTAACATAAAATCCCTTGCTCACTAAATTTGTTTTAGCTAAGAAATTATGTAAAGAAATTATGTATCCTTACATAAAATGTGAAACTGTTATGACTAACATTTGTTTTTAACCCAAAATAAATATAACAAAATGTGAATAAAACTATTCCTTAACATTTTTAACATAAAATCCCTTGCTCACTGAATTTGTTTTAGCCAAGAAATTATGTAAAAGTATAGTCTTCCTCATCCTCGGCAATGCTATATACAGAATTAGTAGCACCAAAAACATTAGATTGTTGTGATGTACTTTCACTTGCTCTGCTTCCATGTGGTTGCATAACAGTGCTTTCACTTGCATGCCTTTCCTGTGGTTGCATACCTATGGCCGGCTTTCCAATGTTGTGTATATACTGGTGTTGCAAGGACTGGTGTTGCAAAGGCTGATGCTGCAATGGCTGGTGTTGCAATAGCTGGTTCTGCAATGGATTTATGACTTGCCTACTAACAAGGGCAGTCAGTACAGCTTGACTAAGATTCTCCATGGTGTTGGCAAACTTGTTCAAAGTTTTATTATGCTCTTCATCCATTTTCTTCATTTCTGTCATCATAGTTTTTTTCAATGCTAAGTCCTCTTTCATTACTGCTAGCTGCTGGTTTTCATTAGATTTTGTTTTAGACAACTTTGAGTTACGTTTGTCTTTAATGTGTTCAATGAAACTTTTCCTGCCAGAACTATTAACATTTGCCTCTTCAACTTGAATTTCATCATTTGCATCAATATAATTTTTAGAAGTTTCTTGAAGAGAAATATGTTCTTGCCCACCCATCAACTGTTGTTCTGCAACTTGTTTGTCCACAGGTGACTTCAAATCTTGTAAAGAGATCTGCCCATCAGCACCTTTCTCACCACCACAACTAGGTTCAGCTTTAAAACCTTCAGTACTGTCAACTCCATGTTCCAGACTTGTTGTGGCTGGGCTTCCACTCCAAATACTGTTGCAAATGTCGTAGAAAGTTGCCACTGTTCGGCCACCACCGCTTCGCCTTCCCGAGTCTACAGCTTTTTTATATTTCTTTCTCAAGTCCTTGACTTTGCTAGCAATTCTTTCTCGTGTAAATAAATTGGTATCATGTTCTTTAAGCTCTTTCTGATCATAGAGGCTAACGAATGCTAATCTGATGTCTTCGTACTTGCTCTTAACACTCTCCCATTCAACGCCTTCGAATTCTTTTCCCGAAGCATATGCTTGCACAACACCGAGAAGAATCTCAACTTCATCATCAGACCAAATCAAATTGTTTTGCTGTTCGTTTTTATCGAATTTATATCGAACAGATTGAGTTCTAACTTTCTTTTTCGCAGCCATATCTTGATGCTTGGCCTGTCGATGAGTCGATCGCGTGTTCGAATAATTTTCTATCCACCAAACTGACATTACGTCATATTTCCAAAATGATTTTTTGGTCGAATAATTTGGTTATAGACATAGTTATTCTTATTTTTCAAGTGATTGTTGGAATTAAAAGTTTATTATATTTTAGCATATAATTATTTAGAGGAATGAATTTCTGTAATGTCATTTTCGTTGTTAGAAAAACGTGACGACCAAACAATTCTCCAAGAACAAGTAATGTGAGTGTAAACGGACAAATCCGCATACAGAGACAACTAAAGTGTAGTGTAAACACCTGACGAATCCGATACATGTGTGTAACAATGAATCCGGATAATTTTACAAATCCGGAAACTTTCGTTCTAGCTTAAACAGGGTCTTAGTCTATGATTTTGCTCCCTGGGAGCTTTGAAATCTCGTATCAATTCCGATCGCAGTAGAAGTTAAAAATTCAATAAGGTGAAGTTGGATTTAAATTCTACAAGTCATCAGCCAGGGAGTGAAGGAGTTGTACACCCTCCCGAAAATCATGCATCAATGAATAAATAAATTATAGTGGAGCGAAAAGCTCGGCAACGAAGTTTGGTTCTCGGTGGATAGTTGGCACTATCTCGTATCAATTCCGATCGTACAACTCCTTCACTCCCTGCCTGATGACTTGTAGAATTAAAATCCAACTTCACCTTACAGGTAAGTCTCGTTGAATATTTAAATTTTATTTGATTCCACATTTCATATCCTGTTTACGAAACATTTTTTTGAAAGAAATAGTTTGCAAAATGACAATTAAAATCACGTTTTTCATCGATACAGTTAGTGTGTTAATTACCAATCTTTACTCGTTCAAATTTTGCGCGTGCGCACATGTATCACGACCATTGAACGTCCAACGTCCATTACATAAAATTTGGACAACTTTGGATTCCGCTATGTTCTCCCGGGTTCCGGGTATAATCCCTAATCTCCGGGCAGAATTAGTACCCTCACACAGTGCTCCGCACCGGCTCAGATATTATCTCATTTACAGACAATCCGAAAGACCTTAAATAACGTTAATAAGTTGCTATTTTTTATTTTTGCATAGTCCTTTTCTCAACGAGAAAAAGATTGTTTTCAGATGTTGACAGTTCAACACATAGTGCGAAGGTACAAAGGTTGGTCTGTCATTTTTTAATAGCTTTATATATAGAAGCATATATACAAGTATTGCTAACCGAAAATCGTCCACTACATTCTGTTTCATCCGTAAAGGAATTCCTATACGGATGAAACCACCTGAAGATTCATATACGGATGAAGCAGACTGTAGTGGACGATTTTTGGGAAGCAATACTTCTATATATCTGCTCTATATTTGTATTTGCTTTGTGAAAGCAACATTTCGATTCATCACACAATGAAGTCAGCAGGTTACCTCAACCCGATCGTACAAAACAGAACAATCATAATCTTTTCAGCTTACCCTTAACCATATCAATCAGTCGACCATACCTCACAGTCTTCCGTTTGATGAATTCCAGGACAGCTTGATAGAACAAGGAATGCACTTTCTTTAGAGTAATGTCGTGGGGTAAGAATCTGCTCGCCAGCTGGTAATATGTCTCAAAAATCTCATCCATGCTTCTCAGGAAAAACTCCGGGTTACGATGGGCCTGAGTCGCTAAATATACAAATGGATACTGTCAAGAGGTCTCCATGTCTCTTATCTCTAGCAACTATCTCTTAAGGATTTTATGTCCGCTTTTCTTCTTTTGGTAGATGTGAACGAGTGGATAGTTACGAATGCTCAGATGTATAAGAGCTCTAATTTGAACATCCGCAACTAATTCACTCGTCCACATCTATCGAAAAAAGAAAATAGCAGCAAAAATCGGAAGTGTAAACGGGATTTTCGCAATAAAGTATATTCGAGCCTCAAGATAGATGTGAATAAGTTACTGAATAAGTTAAGGCCATGTTACACGGTGCAATTTTTCTTCTAATTTGCAATGTAATAATTCTACTTCTAAAAGATGTAAATCAGTGAAGAGTCTTGCGGAAGTAAAGTGCACGAAGTGTACAAAAAGGCAAAAGTTTCATTGTTCCCAAATATACATCTCCCAAAAGTAGAATTGCATTGCAAGATGCAAGAAAAATCGTGTAACATGGTCTTTAGTGGATAAGTTACTGATGCCTAAAATGGATACTCTCAAAAGAGGTCTTTATCATATTTCACTATCTCTTAAAGGCAACAGAAAATACATTCGACCTCTTGATAAATGTGAATAAGTGGAGTCACTAATGGTCAAAATGGATATTCGAACATCAAGGGCTGCTTGTTTGAAAGAAGGACACAGTTATCCAGAGGATAGTGATTATTTCAAACGTTAAAAAATTCCTCCCCATTTCGCATGACCAAGATTGAACTTCACAATTTAATGTCTACTCTAAATACTGGTTCCCAAAAAAACCCACGACCTACCTGGTGGTAATTCCGACACCATTGCATCCATTCTTCTGATAAAATATGTGAAGCATTCACGGACATTCGTTTCAATTGTTCGTACGCAATTGATTTTAGGATCAAGGAATAATTGGTGAAGTTTCGTTTGTAAGGCAAACTTCAAACACTTGAACATGTTTTCTCCTGGCTTCCTGGACGTGTCATATTTTAAACTGTTTTTTATGTCTTCGAAACCTATATAGAAAAAGCGTCATTTTATAACAAACAAATAATCTTCAAACAATAATTCACACAAGAGTTCCCTCTGGCCTCTTATAACTATTTATTTGACAATGCATTGTAGGCTTCAGCTAGAAATGTTGTTTCTCATGCGTTGATAGCAAGGACAGGCTGACTTATTTTATACACATTTATCAATGTATATTCACTTTTTTTAAGTACCTGTACGTATACGCACGTAAAAGTTTAAAATAATTTAAACCATACTTATAAAATCAACGATTGAATAGATGCACAGGGTTGGATTCTTTTGATGATTTCGCGTGATTTTCCTCGCAAAAAATGAAGTTACAACAACTTAGAAGGTTTTAAGCTTCTTAGGGCGTGTACGACTACGTTCCTAAAACGCGACATTTGAAAGCAGTCCTTAGAGAAGCTCGTATATTTCATCGCATACCCTATCCAACTAGGTCTGACTTATTTTATACACTTTTATCAAATTGAATGACTTAGAGAGGATCATATATTTCACCGGATACGTTTAAAACTAGATCTGCATGACTTATTAACTTTCACCACTTACTTTCACAGCGAGAGTAATCGAATCGCACATCAAAAGTAGCGATGTTTATAAAGAGACTACACCATGGTATCGATGTTTCTTCATCAGATAGTTTCTTGATTGGCTCACCAGTCGACGTGACCGCGTCAAAATTTACAAGACATTTTTCTACGTTGATCTTGCACTTGTAGATCGGATCCTCCTCGAGCATCGCCGTGAGGTAGCGCTTCGCTAACTGCTGGTCGTACGTCAACAGGAGAGGGTCGTCGATCCAGCGCATCAGAAGAGTGTCGGGGTCCGAGAAGACATCCGGGACTTTTGTGCGCTCCATATGACCCAAGTAAAGATGACACAAAGTGGGCGCAATCTTTGAACCCTGCGCTATACCTGGAATAAAATTGAGCAGATATTCTGATGGATTAGACATTCAGTTTTACTTGAACTTCCCGTTGCCATACAACATGAACTTAAATGGAAGTAAAGATTTTGTCTTGTTTGTGATTACTAAATCACTTCACAAATTTTTAACAACAACAAGTCCAGCGTTCGCCATTTTGGATTAAACAATTACTTTATGGTGTCCGTGTTTGGATGGCCTGATCCAAACACGCGGGAATGTTGCGAGAGTTACGAAAAGCGCGCGAAACACGCAACATTCCCAAGTTTTTGGATCTGGGGCTCGTTGTATTGTAATCTTTTAGGGGCTGTTTGCATGAGCCCGGTTACCCGAGATTCAACGAAGCATGAGAGGACATTGAAGTACTGAAATAAGTCTTTATGACACCAAACAAGCACATTCTATTGTTGTGGTGATTATATGACTGCCAGGATCATGTTATCTTCTTATTTCAATACCTCAAAATCATCTCACGCTTCGTTGAATCTCCGGTAACCGGGCTCATGTAAACAGCCCCTAAACTACATTTCGCATAGTTAAATCCTAGTTAACTCAGAAATGCACGACTCTGATTGACCAATTCTATCCTTAACCACAGTTAAAAGTGATTTAGTCTATTATACAACCTCCCCCGGGCTATGAAAACACGGGAAACCATTAAGTAATTGTTTTATAACACAACAACAACAACAACAACAAGGTAGTGTTCTAAGCTTGATTTCCTTGATTATATTTCCGTGTTTAGATGGCCTGATCCAAACACAGGCTTCGACCAATCAGAACACACGTAAAATACATGTTATTTCATAAATATATCTCTGATATGCACGACGCAATAGTCTGGGTGAATTTTCTTCAACTTTGAATCCACCGTAATTTCAGGACGGGTAAGTCCAAGCATCTTTTTCATGCATCTCAAATTAAAACATCAGACTCTTTGAAGTCTTTTTGAAGCCTTGAGAATCTATGTAGCACCTTATATTCACAATAGGGAGCTTTAGCAGTGACTACGAGTACGACTACGAGTACGAGATTCGTCATTCTCGCGCGTTGTTTGCTTACGCCATGAGTCAAAACTCGTAGTCGTTGGGCTTTCGAGTACGAGTTTTTTGATAAATTTCGTACTCAAAAGCCCAACGACTACGAGTTTTGGCTGATGGCGTAAGCAAACAACGCGCGAGAATGACGAATCTCGTACTCGTACTCGTAGTCACTGCTAAAGCTCCCTAATCTAAGCATTCTAAAACATGCATTCTAATATTTCTGGCAGCTTGTGGTTTTATACCCTATGCCCTATGCCCAGGGCAGCTGATTTCCTACCCCCACTACAAAACATCCCTGGATATCCATCCCAGATAAGAAAAGCATTGAAAACTCACCACATTTCTGCAGAAAATATTGGGAACTTGACAGTTGTACAATATTCCCCCTGATGTGTTTCCAAAGATCTTCGATTATTTTAGCGCGGGGGACGCTGTTATAGAACATTTTGTCGACGGCCACAGTGTTCTTCATTTTCTCATCGGATATCTTTTCCTTCAGGAAAACTGGGAAAGATCTGTTATCTTCTATTGGAGCGGCTGGCTTCTTGTGCTTATAGACGATGTTGTTGTTCAGATTCGTTTTCATTTCAATAAACTTGCGGATGTTGTATTCATCTTCCTTGATAACCTACACAGTGATAACAAACATGTATATTACTTAAACTGCGTGTTTTTTTAACAGCCTGGTAATCACGCGTTCACAAAATGCCAAGTTCATCGAGGTGTTAAGGCGGTTTTCTACTAGGCGAAATTTTTCGCTCAATTTTCTTTTCAATTTTGACCGGTGAAGGGAATCCGCTACGGTTGAATTCTCTTGATTGAAAAGAATATCAGACGAAAAATTTCATTCGGTCGAAAAATTCTTCGTAGTGGAAAACCCCCTTTACAACAAACTCTGTGTAAACTGGAACAATAACACGGCCGTCATCTTTGAAGACGAGTTCAGGAACCAGATCCTGTTCATTTCAATTGTCGGATCACAATCGCGCGGACAATAACAAAATAGAACTGGTCTTCAATTAAGCTTGAAAAGTGCATCCAAGTGACCGGCAGTTATCGCTCCAGTCATCACAAAGTTCACCTGCTGGAAATAGAAATTTCATAGGAAATTACAAAATTTCCACTAATTTTTTTATTAGTACACACAAAATATCGTAAATTTTCAAAATCATCTTTTAGAGGCAGGTTTGGTGTTTTGGAAATTCGTGAAATCGCACGACAATGCTGTAATTTAGGTTCATTCACACTTACCAGTTTTGCTGCCATGCCTGATTTTCTTTTTTTGATAGATGTGAACGAGTAATTAGTTACGAATACTCAGACACATCTATCAAAAGACGAAAATCGCAACTGTAAACAGGCGTTAGGAATGTTTGACCGGCATACCTCCTTGAGGATCTCCATCATTTTCTTCTGGTCAAACCTATCATAGCACTTGGAGAAATCCAAGCGTACGACAATCAATGGTCTTTGCTCGGAACGATGTGATTCCTTGAATGCTGAGAGCTTCCTGAAGATCTCGCCATAATCCATCATGCAGCCGCCCAACAGTTCCGGGCATCGTCGACATTCGTACGTGAGCACACTATCGACGAAAGTCAGCATCTGGTTTACTGAACGCTCCTCGTGAGGATATCCTTCAGGAGGATTCACCTTCGCTGTCATGTTCATCACAGGGCGTACACCACTATAGTAAATGTACATGAAGCATGAGAAAGTTCATCACAGGGCGTTCATCACTATAGTATAAATGTACATGAAGTACGAGGGAGTTCAATATAGGGCGTACACCACTATAATAAATGTAAATAAAGTACACGCCTAAAAACGCTCAGGTTGATGCAAGTTGATATAAACAGGATGGAGCAATGCTGTGCTGCCGACATTGTTCAGAGTTGTTATCAACATTGGACAATATTGTTACACCCGATTCAGTGTCAACAATACTGTTCAATGTTGATAACAACTCTGAACAATATGGGGAGCACAACATTGCTCCATCCTGTTTATATCAACTTGCATCAACCTGAGCGTTTTTACGCGTGTATGAGAGAGTTCGTCACAGGGCGAAGACCACTATAGTAAATGTACATGAAGTATGAGAGAGTTCATCACAGGGCGTAGACCACTATATAGTGAATATACATAAAGTACCAGGGAATTCATCACAAGACGAAGACCACTAAACGACCAGGTTGATGCAATATTGATATGAACTGTGTTGTGCTGCCCACATTGATCGGAGTTGTTATCAACATCGAACATATTGTCACACTAGATTCATTTCCAACAATATTGTTCCATGTTGTTGACAAGTGTGAACAATAATGGCAGCACAACATTGCTCCATGCTGATAAACCGCAGGCTCAGAGTTTTTAGGCGTGTATAGCAGAGTAAATACTAGATACATACAGAGCTGGTACTAGTGTACTCACTTTTTTAGTGCGCATGCTTGGCAAGTGCCTGAGATTTGAAGTGTAGACAATTCTGCAATTTATTTTAAGTCGGTAAAATGCTATATAAATGACGATATTGTAAGGCTTCAGTTATCGAATCAGCCTTTAATAAATCAGCCGTAGCTATATCAACATTAAAAACGAACCAATGCTCACCTTGCCTTAGGAATAAAACGCAAAGGCGCCTTGAGGCTCCTTCTCGATGCGACACGCTTTTCAGCCTCAGTCTGGGGCAGAGGTAGCAGCATAGTTTTTCTCAACTCCTGAACAGCGCTAGTTTGGGCGTTGTCCCAATCGCCTCTTCGGTAATAGAGAAGGCGATTACGCGTAGGCACAGACTCGGTGATCGTGAAGCAATTTCTCAACAAGGGCACGACATAGCAGTTCATTAACCACACGAAGAATTTCCTTACTAAATTCTCGCGTTTGAGGGACAATGACTGTGGGATGCGGTGACCAGTTTTACGGGCGGGCAGCTTGACAAAGCCACATTCGCTGACACGAATTCCATTCATCACGTTATGAACAGACATGTTTTCACCTTTCCGCAAGGACAAATATCGCTCGACGCTGGAATCAAAGGCGCTCAGGTTTTTTCGACAGCCCCACAGCTTCATCGGTACAGCCCGTTTCAACACAGCACGAGTGAAGAGTTTCAACTAAGAGCAATAGAAATTTTTGTCCCTCATGCACACATTGGATATTATAGCATTAAAGATCTGTGTTGGCCAAGGGTGAAGTGAACCACTTTTACTGGTAGCCACTGGGCCCTCCAGTGCAAGAAAAGTCTGATGGTACACGAAGTGATTGGATTGTAATGAATGGGGTCCCCCCCCCTCTCCCATAAGGCTTCGAGCAAAATGTAAACAGGTTATAAGCAAGGGCTGGAGGAGGGGGTGTTTGAAAGGGCAAAATTATGAAGGTCCTAGGAAAATATGAGAGAAAACAGTGTCCACAGAAAGAAGGCACGTGTGGCCTATATTTCTCTGTAAAACCTGGTTATATGGTGATAAACTTACTGGTAAGAGGGGTGCAACCCCATAGCCTAGACTAGAGGGGGCGTGGGTTCAATTTTAGGTATCAGTTCAAATTACAGGGGGTGTACAAAAATCAGTGCCTACAGCCTGACTATATATGTGGCACCTAACATTCCCAACAGCTGTAGCACAACCTATGCCTAGCAACCTCCCCCCCTACCATAAGGATCTATTCCTGAAAAGTCTACACACACATTTTAAAAATTACCTGATGGAATGGAACACTTTCAAGGCTCTTGGATTCTGGGCAAATGTTAACTAACAGCTTCTTATATGGGCAGGACTTGTGTCTTCGCAGGAACAACACAAAATCTTCAATCGACTCTTCAAGGTATTTTGATGTTTGGTCACTGGTGAATATCTCCTTCATCAAAGCACGGGCCCCAATGGTGCTACATGGCGACTTTTCCATAACATGGTCCACTGGAAAACACCAACGTTTATCATGGCCAACAACACCAGTTATTTTGCGGCTCACCAACTCTTTCCCATCTATGGAAGGTTTCTTCACATCTGTTGAAATAGAGGGTAATTTTTTTATTGAGAGAACAATTCTTGTAATAAATACATAGAAAGTGTTTACAGGTAAGTAGGTGAACAGGAATTTTAGACAAATTTTCAAAAAATATGAAGATGTTTTATAATACTGTCCCCTAGAAATTCAGAGTTCATTAAACTTAATAATATCAAAGCTAGGATTAAAACGACAGTTCGAATTTCGACAATAGTCAATGGTTAATGGCATGGGTGATCCTATTAAATATACACACATGTTTTGATTATATATACAAGAACTTGATTATACACACATGCGTTGATTATATATACATGAGTAAAAACATGTTTAAAATATATAGAGCACTGCACCAGAATCCCAGGGCACCAGGTTGATTCCTACCAGAGGAAAATGTCGTTGCAAATTTTTGAAAACTTCCAGTCAGATCTTATAGTGCATAAAATTCACCAATATTTCCAAACTAGAATTTCTACACTGGATGCACCCCAGCTGTTAGAAAGTTGACCTATATATACTGTTTGGATAATAATGGAGTACACCAGTGTGGTAATCATCAAGTGATATTGCTAAATAAGCTGATCATATCATTCCAGAAAAGATAGGTCTATTAATTTGCAGCAACTAGCTGAAGTTTGGAAAATATTATTATTGCAAATGCAAACGCATCTATCACATGCACCATTAACAAAATACATGAAGCAAGACTGTAATTAAAGTCACAAAATATTTTCTTTGACAAAACTGATTTTAATGTATACCAAAATCATTAGTGGCAAATCCCTTCACTTCTTTTCTTGCATAAATCTTGAAGTTACAGTACATAAGTCAATCAGCTTATTCAACCTTGCCTGGCTTGCATAAACATTAAACTTTCCTTCCAGAATACAGCTTGCATTGCCATTCCAAGCACAAAAAATTGTTGTGAAAATACATGGAATTGAACTGATTTATTCAAGTAGAATATGAAACTACCTTAGAGACTGTTTTGATTACTTCCAACAAAAGGAATTTTTGAAAACTACATAGTATATATTCACATGCTTCGATGTTGATGAAATAATTTGCCCCAGGGCTTGGCAAATGTGAAGGGAAATTCAAAACATCTTCCTTAGCCAAGAACTCAGTGATTTGCACAATATCAAAAATGTTATTTACATTGAGCAGGCTTGAGCAATTTGAGCACAAACTGACATATATGAACCTGACTATGACTCTATGAGACAAACTTAAAAAAACCTAATTTATTTTTGTCAAGTTTGACCCTTTCCAGATGACAGCTCTGAATAGCAGTCAGATGCCAGTTGTTTGAAAGGCATTTAGCACAAACAGTGAATAGACCAAAGTTTAAAAATAGTATACTCCCATCTATATTAAAGATATCAGTATAAGACCTTATGAATGACTGAACCTACATCTTATGCATTAAATAATAAATATGTACTTTCATGGAACATCAAACTATTTACATAGAAATATTTTAGCACAGTTGTTCAATAAATAGATCATTTTCTTTTCCATTTTGAAATGATCAACCATTCAAGTAAAATGTTTTTACTATCATATCATTGTTTGAAGTGTATGGCTGGCAATTCATAATGAGAAGTGAGAATAATAATAACAAGAAAGGCTATTTGTTGGGAAATTAAGCATAAAAGATCTATTAATAAAAAAAACATAGCAAGCATTCAAGCACTTGTGAACCATGGGCATGGGGAACAAAGTATTACTGAATGAGATTTTCGATGAGGAAGGTAACCCCATTACCCCAATTAGAGCATTTGACAGGTTACAGGTGTGTCATTGGATCATATTTTGTATTAAACTTGAATATTTGGCTATAGAATTGACAAAATCTGATTCTTTTCAACATTTTGTATGTTTTAAACAATGTGTTTCTTTTGTTCAAGCTGCTTTGAGGATGGATAAAAAAGGCAAAAACACAAGCATTAACAATAGCACAAGGCTTGAATAACATAAGGGTAAGAAAGACAAAATAAGTTTAAAAAGAATAATCTTTCTGCAGTCTTTTGCATCTGTTTATTAAATCAAAACGTTTTTTCCGTTATAAAAGAAAAGAAAACCAGGCTTTTCATGCTCCAGAAAACACTTCCGCATTGTTTTAAACAAAGCCTATTGAGTATTGATAAAAGCCTACATCAAAATTCAAGTGTATTGATCATTGTATTGCATTTGAAACGATCTTAATTCGCTACAATCTATCTAACAATAGTTTCTTATTTAAAAATAGAAACGCAAAATACTCCATACCTTTTAGAACTTCGTTGATCGGTTTGCCTGAGACCTGCATGAAGCACGAGCCTTCCTTGATGAACAAACTTAAATTCTTCATCAAGTGGAGCATCAGATCGCTTCCAATGAGCTCGTGTAACGCTTCAAAAATAGCCGACTGAACGAAGACAGCCATGCTATTTTGGTAGAATGGATGGGCACCTACAGGTCGGACGTATGTGCCACGCTTATACCCCATGGTCAACATGTTGTCTCGGGGTTCGCCTTGCACCGTCGACAAGCTGATAAGAACGGACAGTAGCTCGTCTATCGTGCTTGCCTTTTTGGTGCAAAACTTCTCCACGCGCAAATTTGTTGTTGCATCGCAAGCGACAATGCTAGACGACATAAACGTCTGCAAGGCTTCGCTTATATGCATTTCCTCGATGTGAAGTTTCACAAAGTCCATCAGGGAGCACGTTGTCGCATATTGCTTTTTGATCACATCCATCAAAAAAATATATTTAAAAAAAGTTACTTTAATCACAGCTTTAAAATTCGGCAGCAAACAGCGTTGCTAGCGAAGGAAAATATCTCCGGACTCCGATAACCGATTCCCTCGTGTCCAAATTAACTCGTGGTCGATGCTGACGGGTATCACGTGACGATGGTATCCAGCCAATCATGGAGCGATCCATAAAATGCGTCACACAAGGGGGCGGGGGCATAGCCCCCTACACAAAAACCCCATCTGAAAAACCCTGAAGAACTGCGTGTGGTTTGCTATATGTTGTCAACTGCATAATTATTGTTCGGAAATAACAGGGCATTTCTATATTGATTCCAAAATGTTTGCATGTAAATGATGTTGATCATTTTGCAAATTTGCATATTATGAACTTCATCTGTTATTAAATATTTAAGTATGGCAAAGAAATGGATATATTTATCATGTTTGTATTCTTATAGTCGTAAATTTGCTTTCATTAATTTGTTTGGCATTTTTATTTTAAGCTTTGCACGAAAATTTCAATGTCAATACTATGAAACTACACTAAAATAGTCTGCGTTCAGGCAATACATACATTATGTTTGTTTGTATTGCGGTTGACGTTATATAAACCAAGCATTCTTCCACTGAGGAGTGAAAATGAAATACCTGACCAAAGCCAAAGCTGAACTATTGACAGAGCAAAAATAATCTTATATGTAGAAATACTAGTTCATATAACTTTGTTATAGCCTTAACTCTGTTATGGCCAAAATTGTCAAACTTCAGCTTAAAATTTTCGCTTGATACACGTGCACATGCATACTGAGGGATAGAGCAAATGTTTATTACAAATGCCTAGGCAAGTGCAAGGATCTTGCAACAAAATTTTGAAATATATAATTGATATATAATGATTGCAAAACAACTGTACTTTGAAACTACGTAATAAAAAAATTACGCAAATAAACTCCAATGCATTATTATAAGCGTGAAGCTCGAAAAAATATTGGTTTTATGTACATTTTATTTCTGTGAAAGCTGTAGTTAGCCTGCGTGCAGCCCGACTTTTTAATTCTACTCACGCAAGGGGAGGGGGGGGGGAAGAGACGAAAAAAGGAGACGAAAGTCTTTTATTTCGTTTAAACCTTTCTTTGCATGGAGACGTTGAAATTAAATAAGAATTCGCAACTTTTGTTTTTTACACTGCAAGGACTTGAACCACCGCCTATGGACTAACCACTGTGATAACCAACTCGGCCACCGCGGCTGGTGGTAAAAGACAAGAGTTTTTATTTTACTTTGACATTTCTTCGACTTAAGACTTTTAAATAATAATTCCGCTATCAGTGCCGGGTTGTGAAAGACTTTGAACTTTAGACTGAGAGTTTTTTATTTCACCTTATCTGTAGTGTTTTCGATTTAATTTTTGTCAATAATACAACTAAACTTCAGCCATTACGATACTCTTTAAAGGCTAAATGTCAACACGTGTCGGTCCCTTTTTGACCTGCTATGCATGCTGGATCATACACTACATCTCTCCCACTAATAAATGTTGTCCCTCTAATATCAATATTCAACTGTTAACAGTTGGTGTCCGAAAAGATTCGCAACCTAGTTTAAACATATATGTATATATATAGTCGTCTGTCCGGTCTAACTATCAAATCCTAGTCTAACCGGTTCTTGCCGATGTCTGAGAGGATAACGTTGTTCCTGTGGTTCTACCTCACTCCGCTTTTTGGCTTGGTTAAGGAAGGACCTCCCTGCTCTTGTACATGCATCTACCACCTCGTTTTCATTTTCCCCTCCCAGAGCATCACTAGCAAATGCAGATTCCATCTCTTGGGTCTTGTTTTTGTTCTCTGAAGCACGTAACTGATCGATATGTCTCCTCCAGATAACATTTGGAGCGACCTCTACTTCGTATGCCGGGTGGTGAAAGATTTTGAACTTTAGACTGAGAGTTTTTTTTAAAAGATTTCAGGACTTGTCTTCATAAAATTCATTTTGGAATTAGGCATGCAGAAGTGAAGATATTTGCTTGGCTATCCGTCAGGAATTTTCCTTTTAATAAGAACTCCTAGTACAAATAGTTTAAATTTATATTAGTCTTATATTTGAGATTGATATAACATATATTTGTTCACTTTGTTGTAAAAGCGATAACATTGAGTGATTTTTTACGTGAAAACACTTTTTCGCTGCTAAGTGGTTTTACCCCTTTTTCTGCTTCAGCAATTCCGCTTCCCCGTTGCGAAATTCCGGAATTTTCGCAACCCGGAATGAGAATCTCCGGAGTCTTTAAAACCCGGAATGAGAATCTCCGAAATCTTTAAGAGCGGCTCCGTGTAAATATCAACCGAAGTCATGCAAAATAAAAAAATCGAAAATTCTGAATTTCTTTCAGAATAACCATTATGGGTCGCTTATTAACGAAAAATAATTTTAAGATCGATTGAACGAATATTGGGGCTGGGGGGAGCTCGTCTTTGCAGAGAGGCTCTCAGACCAAGAAAATAGGTAGGAAAATAGGGCTGTGCTTCAGCGCAATGTGACGGGAAACACAGCATTGTTCGCCAAACCAAATATATCATATTAAAGGTAAGGAAATATTTCCGCTTTCTGCTGATTTTCAAAGCAATCGAATTAAAATAGAATTTTTGACAGGTTTTTGAAATTTAATCTTCCTGTCGGACATTTCGTGACACCAGATTTAAGCAATTTTCGAGCGCGACAAATCAAGCATGATACATGTTTTTTTGGAAAGTTGTTCTATTTTCCAATAAGAGTAACTCATGGCCTCTAGAATGACGCCAAAAGTTTTTTGGGAACTCTAAATTTGCGCCGTTGAAACGGGGTGAAATACGACCACTTGAGCGCTAAGATGACCTTTGACACACAGCCGCTGGGAATAGTTAAACACACTATATTTAGCTAAAAGTTTATTTTCTTGGTGGAAATAACAGACAAAACGACATCCAGAGTTAAAATAATTCATAAACAATTCAATGTGGTCATTAGTTACCGATCAACCATTGGTTTGCTGGGAAAATCTTTAGGAAGAGATTTGTGGTGCGATTTGTAAAACACAGTGTTTGGCAAAATATTGTAAACAATATACTGTATAATGTCTATAATCACCTGCACAGTTTCCCAAACTGATCGCTGCAAACTACGCGCTAAACCACTGACTTTTTTACTTTTAATATGAATGAAATCAGATTGAAAATAATTTCATAGCAATCTCAGCCGCGAAGACAGTTGACAGCTAACAGAAAATGTCAGTATGCTGCACTGAATCAATACTGCTGCATTGCCAGCTACCAAATAGGCGTGCGATTTTTTCATATTTGATTGCGTTTTAGAGTTGCATGTTTGCAATTTGAAACATACATGTAACATGTTTGATAGATGTGAACCTCAATTTTTGACAGGTTATGCCTATTTCGTCAGGGTGGAAACATGCTATTTCCACACACGTGCATGGTCACATTGTTCTTTTTACACGGGTAGTTACTTTATATCACTCGAAGTTCAATTAGTATAGGCTGCATACAATTATGTTTCTTTTGTAAAGTGGCCATTTTTAAGCTGTATATCAGCGTTTCAACGTGCCGCACAGAAACGGCATGGAATGCGGCTACGCCATGTATGTTGGCGGGTCTTGCGGCGAGAGTCCGCACAGTCCACATAACAAGGCAATGTCTCGCAATTGCTGACTGTAGTAAAGATATACGGGATTATTTGAGATTTTTGAAACTTGAAAATCCATCAATCACTTCCGAGGCCAGTTTATTACTTGCACGTGCAGGTATGTATCGATTATACCAACCATTTATTGCCTTTTATTAGCCTTACAGAATACTGGACTGTATTTTCATATACAACGCTTGCTATTTGATTTGTCATTTTCCTAGTTGAGAAAGATAGCCAGTATGCATATGTCATATGTTCTTGTAGGTCTCTTTGGTCCTGAAGAAAATCATGGCAACATTTCCATTTGTCCTCGGCATCACAATAGCCATGGAATTTGCTGGCGGAGCAACCGCAGAAGTTGTGCCTGTCCCGCAAGCTGCAACAAGCAAGCAGGATACGGGAGCGCCAAGCCGAACGGCCAATAACAAAGGAACAATCAGAGAAGTAACTAAACTTTACTGATGTGCTTGTTCCCGTAGGATCCGGTAAGCAAAGACATGCGGTCAAAATCAAACAGACGCGTAGTTATGAGTTTTTTCTGGTTACTGAATTATTTTCTTCTTTTTGGAAAGGTATTTGTGAATGCAGCACATTTGCGCAGAGTGAAGCAAAAGACGAACATTTCAGTAGCACTTGTTACCATACGCACAATAACGCTTGTCCACAGAGCGAAGCCCTCGACAAAGTGTTGGTCAATATTGGAGATGTCTTCAATAACGATAACGTTGCCATCGCGGAAGATGAGCTAGTGGATCTTCAATACACCTGCCAGAAAGCGACACAAGATGTGAAGTCATGGAGAGCGCATCAACTTCAAAGCATCACACAAGATAAGGCTAGACTAGACGTCTTGGACCGGCTTGACCAGTCATCTGTCCTTATCTCAAACGACTGGGCAATGAAGTTTTTACCCCAGAAATACGGGGAATCGCAGTCCGACACTCCGACTAGTTTGCAAAAAGAGGAATCTCCTGGCACATCAGCGTTGTTGCAAGAAAGGTCGAAGATCTTATGGAGAAACAAACACTTGTGCATATAGTGTAGAACTGCAGTCAATATGCTTCAATTGTGGTCAGGATTACAGAGCATGCGTTGCGCACGGTTCACGAAGACAATCCCCTGATTACTGATGCATACTTGCGACAAGACAACGCGGGGTGCTATCACAGTGGGTCCACACTAACAGCTTACCTGCACATGGGATGCAAAACTGGTGTCAACGTCTCGCGAGTGGATTTCAGCGAACCGCAAGGTAGAAAAGGCCCGTGTGATCGTAAAGCCGCTACCATCAAAGCTCACGTTCGACGGTACATCAACGAAGGGAACAACGTGACCACAGCGCGGCAGTTTAGGGATGCCATAATGTCGTCGGGTGGTTTACCAGGCGTCAGGGTTGGCATAATTGATGCAGCCGGAGAACGAGGAACGACAACCATGAAGAGATTTTTTGACGAAAGGCTAGGCACTCAAAAGCACGCGAACATTGAAGCGTTTTAACGAATCTCAACGATCCTACTTGGATGCATAATTTTCAATTGGTCAAGAAACCGGCTACAAAGTAGATCCCGCTTCTGTTGCCAAAGAAATGCAATACGCCAAGAAGAAAGACGGAACAAGAATGTTTCAGGCGGGAGAGTTTCTAACTGAAACTCGGATCCGGGGCTATTTCTCAAGACAGGCGGCAAAACTGCGATTTGCATGTTATGAGCCAGATAGTGATGACGAGGTGGCAGTTGAAGAGGAGACAAACTACAGCACGACGAGGGATCTCTTGGTCCAGGATATTGGAGTACAACATCCACTGACCTATCACCAGTACAATCTGTGCAGAATGTTCTGCGACAACAAACTTAACAAGCTAAGTATCAAGCTACTTCAAGACATATCTGCAAGCATGGACATAGACACAGGTAGCATAACCACATGCCGTAAGGCGCCTTACATAGCCTTGTTGTCAGAAGCAATCCAACAGTGCAGTTGTCAAAAATAGATAATTTTACTCAGCTACAGTACAAGACAATTTCTTTGTACTGTGTCAACCAATTGAATGTGCTGGTTTATTAATTTTTGTTCAAGCATTCACATATCAGATTGACGGTGTCCAGTGGCAGTTGTCACACTGTAATCGTGAATGCAGTAGTGACTTGAACAATGGATACTTCGCATCTATTTTTCCCAATTGTTGTTGGAAAGCTTCTCAACAATACTTTTGAAAGTTATGAACTGATGGCCTGTTTTTTATGTTTTGCATTTGCTTAGATGACACGGCAGAGGGCATCAGTTGTATACGCTGACGGGGTAGTGAAAGCATCTTTATCGTTAATTGTCGCTATATATTTTATAAAATACGTAATGCAATAGTGCAAAACAAAAAGTGAACCTTACCGGCTTTGGTACGCAGCCCACAAAGGTAGTTTGCGGCGACAAGCTCGGGTACCTGTGCAAATCACTGTCAGTTATGTCATTGTTTGCAATATTTTTGCCAAACATTGTGTTTCACAATTCGCGCCACAAATCTCTTCCAAAAGATTTTCCCAAGTTATTTGTCGATCGATAATTCTAAAACAACTTAATATGTGACTTTGGAAAGTACCAAAATATTTTGAACTTTGAAGACTACTAAGTAAAGTTAATGTTAAACTGTCTAACAGTAAATTGATAATATATTTCAAAGTCTCAAGCCTCAGACCTGGGTAAATTGGGCAAGTTATTTAAATATTGATACTAATATTCACCACATTGAATTGTTTATGAATTATTTTAACTCTGGATGTCGTTTTGTCTGTTATTTCCACCGAGAAAATAAACTTTTAGCTACATATTGTGTGTTTAACCGCTCTCAGCGGCTGTGTGTCAAAGGTCATCTTAGCGCTCAAGTGGTCGTATTTCACCCCGTTTCAACGGCGCAAATTTAGAGTTCCCAAAAAAATTTTGGCGTCATTCTAGAGGCCATGAGTTACTCTTATTGGAAAATAGAACAACTTTCCAAAAAAACATGTATCATGCTGGATTTGTCGCGCTCGAAAATTGCTTAAATCTGGTGTCACGAAATGTCCGACAGGAAGATTAAATTTCAAAAACCTGTCAAAAATTCTACTTTAATTCGATTGCTTTGAAAATCAGCAGAAAGCGGAAGTATTTCCTTACCTTTAATCTGATGTATTTGGTTTAGCGAGCAATGCTGTGTTTCCCCGTCACATTGCGCGGAAGCACAGCCCTATTTTCCTACCTATTTTCTTGGTCTGAGAGCCTCTCTGCAAAGACGAGCTCCCCCCAGGCCCAATATTTGTTCAATCGATCTTAAAATTATTTTTCGTTAATAAGCGACCCATAATGGTTATTTTGAAAGAAATTCAGAATTTTTTGATTTTTCTATTTTGCATGACTTCGGTTGATATTTACACGGAGCCGCTCTTAAAACTCGGAATGAGTATATCCGGAATGTTTAAAACCAGCAATGATAGTTTTAGCATTCGGTTGCAACAATAAGGTTTTCTCAAGGTAATCTGATAGAAAGTCAAGCAGATCTGATTCGTTGTAAATTGGATCAGGTGGATGGTACAGTGCAGCGACGCAATAAGAACTGTTACTTGTTTGAATCTCACTCCAGATACATTCAAAGTTTTTATCAAGGTCAACGTTGGTAATTATCCAATCACTTCTATACATGATGTCACTCGAAATTCGGGGAATTTCTGTGTGGGAGCTCTTGACTAGGATCTAGTCACTTCCACACAGAATAAAGTCGGTCAGACCAATACGTTTTTTGTGAGTGACAAACAGCCATGCGAGGATACTCATAAAGTGCTGAATAATGACTGTATTGCTTGGCTTTTGGTTAAATCAGAACCAACTTGCGTGTCAAAATTAGTCTAATGAATGTTGCGCTAGCCTTGACACTCTGCAAAATCATATGAGATGAACTGAAAGCTTTTCTTGTGAAATTCAGGGAACGGAAATTTCGTTCAAATATTTGCCTCGGCAGCAAAAACTATTGCTGCTTTAGAAGTGATTTGATTCGAATCAGCTCGCGCAAATAGGTGAGTCTAGGCTTCGTTATACAGCCATATTAAATGATTCAAGTTTACCAAATCGCATCAGATTTATTATCTTGCTTTTTCACGATGGAGGTTCTCCTTAACCTTAGAGGGTCTTATAAGGGCGTGTTTGCTCTGATCAACCTAAGCGCATCGATCAGGGAACCTGCTGGAGCCAACTGCGTTAATCCAAATTGTTGAAAAGTGGCATTTTCTATACAATATTCCAAAGTGGAATTAGGCTTTAAAAACCGATTAGCAATGATTGCGCTGCAAATCTTGTGGATATAATTCTATAAGATAATTCTGATTTAATCTAAATTTTGGCTTTCTTGAGACCGACAAAACGTTTCTATACATTATCAATACAGTGTTTTGCGCAGGGTTCATGTTTGATTGACAATAGTTAAACTAGCCTAGGGGGAAATCTCTTCAACAAACATGGCGGCTGTGTGAAAACAAAACTATGCCTGAAAATTCGTTTCAAAAAGACGCTTGTTTGTCCATGAAATGAAATCAAGATGAAATACGAGATGAAATCAAGATCAAATACGAGATGAAATCAAAGGGATATCGTATCTGTTCGTAACTGTTTAATGAAATGCACAATTCATGTTAGGATAAGCTTGGTATAATGTAAGTGACACATACTTCATGATGAGATAAATATGCAATCATTATTTACATCGCAAAGACTGTTTTTCCAAGGCAAATAAACTTGAAGCGAACAAGACAGGTAGTGCACTTGCCTATATCTTTACCGATATTATGTTTTCTTAGATGGTTGTCGAATTGAACGAGATTTCTGTTCGCCTAAGCATTCTTATCGCGGCTTTCATCCCCGAGCTCGTGCGAAACACCGGGCGAGGGTACTAATTCCGCCCGGAGATTTTAATTACGCCCGGGAATGCAAACGCGAAATGAAAGTTGTCCGCCATTATGTCATGGACGTTGGGCGTTTTTTTAAGTTATGCGCATGCATGAGTATAACACGAGTTAAAACTATATAGCAACTAGCAAACGTTTACAAACGTGCGATTGGCTAAATTAAAATTTGAGTTCACGTCAGCATAACTGATATTTTGAATAATAAAACCTTTCCCCGAGCGGGCGCGGAGCGCCTGCGAGGGTACTAATTCCGCTCGGAGATTAGAAATTACACCCGGAACCCGGGAGAACATAGCTGAAACCAAAGTTTTCCAAATTCTATGTCATGGACGGTCGACGTTGGGTGGTTTTCTAAGCTATGCGCATGCGCGAGCAATCAACAAACTTTCGGATTGGCTAAGGCAGAAAGTTTGAATTTCAATGACAAAGTCGATGCAATTTAACTGTCATTTCGTAAACCTTTTTGTGAAACATAACAGATAGCAAAAAGCATAACAGATAGCGAAAATGAGCAGGGATACAATGAAGACAAAACCGTGTAAGAGAAATAATTCATAATCTACAAGCTTATACGTGTTTTCAAAGGGTACGTGTTTACTTTGTTTCTTTCGTATTTGTCTCGTTGTAAGGATTCTGTTATCCGTTTGCAGTACGCTGTTCTGATCGAGTCCAATGCGGGGATCATGAGGCAACGCGAATAATCTCGTCGAGTCCTGATCGCGTTCCGCCACGGGACTTGAAGGAAATCCCTCTGATGATAAGCGATCTTTACAAATCGTTGTTTCTGAAGTTTTCTGAACTTCGCTGGATGCTAGGATGTCTTTAATGAAGAATGACGTAACCCCTGGGTTTTGTTGACGTGCTTGTGCGCTTTGCGAGATCATCGATGAAGCAGTTTGTGACTGGTGCTGTTTTGATAAAGTTGCTGTAAGATTCGATCAGGGTTCTGATGAAGGGACAAGCGTTTGAACACCGCACCGGTTCAATGTAGTGAATGTCTGATTTTTTCAGTCATTTAGGGCTCTGACATTGTTGCGTCTTTGTAGGAGCATAATGGGCTATCATGCTTAGCGCTTATTGGCCAGACTCATTGGTGAACACTTAACGAGTGTCGTTGATTGAGATTCGTGTCGATTGGCTGGCAAAAGCGCACTCACTGGGTCCTTAATGACAGCTTGGTGCGCGCGCGCTGACACTTCGCAATTAATCGTGAGGCAGGTATTCAATAAGAGATTGCGTGGAGCTGATATAAATACTTATCATTAGGGCAAGTGCTTTGATTGAGTATCATTGCCGGATGCTCACTTTGTTTACATATCTAATGATGTTTTTGTTGCCAGCTGGGGGCACAACGAATGCTGAAGATTAAAAGACGCTTGTATTGATAAAAAAGAGACCTGGCTTCTGAGATTGTATATAAGAAGTTCGTTTAGTGACGCAGATAATAGCATAGGAGGTATATGTAAAGGTCGATTGAGTGCCTGGCCTATTTGTCAGAGAAGGACATTTGAAATCCGGACAGATTCTTCCTCTGGTTTCGACCTTCCCAATCAGTTTAAATCCTGGAACGAATGAACTACAGCTTGCTGTCGTTGACTTATTGTTTTCCATCTCAAAATTTGACATCGACAAATTTTTGGTGGTTTTATTATAGACAAAAGAATAAAACAAAACACAGCAAAATGGGTGTATACAAGCCATAGTCTGCAATGCGTATTTTGAGCATACATTGCTCCATATAAATGGCCCAAAATAACGATATTAGCTACTTGGAGCTCGGAATGATAACTTAATTGGGAGATGTTCGACAAATATATTTCATTTAAATGTTTTATATTAAGAACTTGCGCAGAGACTTTGAACTAGGCGCTAGAAGTTATGCCTGCGATTTGCCACTACGCCAAACGAAAGGAAACTCAAGTACATTTTCAAAACAACTATATATTGGTTATTACAATACATGATAATATATAACGCGTAAATGTGCAAATATACTTATAAATTATAGTAAGGTACGTGTGCAAATTTGTCACAATGATCGAAATGATCCTGACAAACTAAAGTATTACTGATAAAATTCATGCAGATATATCGATTACAATTGTACATAAAAATCAATGGTTTCGATATGTTGAAAATTCACGAGTTTTCTGCATTTCCTTTCTGGCGTTCTGTAAGTCCATATCTTCATTTGATAATTTGCAACGAAATTCATGGGAAGCTCGGAAAATAATTTGATCGAGTTTGAGTTGTTTGAGTTTCATTTTATGCATGTTTTTTTTGACATTGTCATTTGCTGTCACATTCTGTATAATTTTATCAGCGAATATTTTGTCAAAACTCGGAAACCTATCAATCCATGCAATTGAACTGCCAGGAAATGAGATAGAGTAGAAAAACTGAACCGCCTAAGCTTTTTTGCGTTTCCTAGACACATTCAACACCATACAACACTTGATATCATGTGAAAATTCATGTTTTCCGATCTCCAAGCCACGGCAGTCTTCGTCTCGGCTGTACTGGTTTTTTTTCATGATCACAAACTCAGCATCTCACTATCGGAATATCTTGATTTCGAAACAATGTTTTTGTTTGAATCCATTGCATGTCATGACGACTCTTTCTTCAATTATTCACGTTCATTTATTCGTTATATCCTGTCTTTTTCGCCAAGATTTTTTATCAGATTATCCGGCCCCTGTGATCGTCATCAACATCGCTCATTTCTACCTTAGAATCCAATCTTTTAAGCACAACACTTGATTATATGTGAAAATTTGTATTTTTCGATGCAGAACCCACGACGTACAATCGTCTTGGTTGTATCGCTTTTCAGTTTATTTTTGGTCGCAAACTCAGCATCTCAATGTCGGAATATCTCGTGTATCTTTGTATCAATTGCATGTCATGGATGACGACTCTTTCCTCACGTTTCCTTATACGCTATATTCCGACATTTTCTCTAAGATTTATCAAGACAAGTTTATCATCCTCTGTGATTGTTGATTCAAATAGGTTTTTTTGTCCCGTTCGCTTTCAAATGCCATCAGGACAGTTCGTTAAAATCCACGTTAAGGACTGTTTATAAGTTTTTGAAATACGTAGCGTTAACACCAGTATGTACGTACAGCTAGTATTGTTCATTTTTATAAAGAAATCGTTACTCAGTCCTGCGGCAATCTTTCCCAAACTTTGACAATGTTAATTTTCTTGAAAAGAATACAATTTCAAGCTTCGACTATTTCGTTCGTTTTATAATGTCAGTACTCGACTTTTAACCATGCATGCTTCAGTTGTGCTTCACCACTTAGCTTGACGTTGTTAGACGTTCTTTTATATGCTCCACTTTTGTCGGCTTATTTTTTTCTCTTTTTGTACGTGGTATGACATCAGTACGGTTCCACCCGGGCGATTGATCAGTTGAAGATCGTATTTAATGAATTTTCATTTAATTTCAAGTATTTCGTGTAGATGCTGTACCTAATTGTTGCACCTGCGCATTTTTGAAACATTTCGGCATACGAATGTGACAGCAAATTCAACGATGAAGTAAATTAGAAGATAGCAGTTACAAAATCTGTAGTATCAGATAATCTGAAAGATTAACTAACGATTCGAAATTTTATTTTATTAAATATTTTTCATGGAAATTCATGCAGCAAGGATTTTCGACATATCATCGTACCAATGATATTATTTATCATTAATTCAAATCATTTTTGTGAGTGCTTCTTTTCTTATGGAAATCTTTAAATTAGATTGTTATTTATTCAGCGTCAAAACTAAATGCCCCTGGATTTTTATCGGGAAAGAATATCGCGTGACAGAAATGTATCGTGGCTCTGTAATTTGAATAGGAAAACAAGTAATTTTTGTTTGTTGTTTACCATGCAACTTTTCAAATAATTTATAGGACTCTAAATTATTAACGTTTCGTCGGTCCAACTTTGACCTTGAGTTTGGATGTTTTTTTTTCGTTTTGACGGTAAATATAATAACAATAAATTGCTTATTTATACCTCAAGAAGTCTGGAACGGCTATATATATAGTCTGTTTTTCTACCCTATAAGTAAATAACATATACACGGTTCTGACCGTTACTATTAGTGTCATACAACTTGTGAAGAAAAAGTTATTTAGAAATTTGAACTAAGAGTTCATATCATGCAACTATACCATTAACAACGCTTCCTTATGAGAAATCCTTTGACGTATTTGGTTCATCACCTGCTTTTCTATGCATGTATCTTGCATCTTTCCACCAGAATCAGCCGCTTTCAAGGTTGCTTTTTCAAACAGAACTCGTTGCATTTACCCTTCTTATTTATGTATTGTAGAGTTTAGGTATGTCTGTTCTTTTGAAAATGTGAGATTAATTCAATATTTATGCAATTAAGTTATATGTATATGTAAGCATATGCTGTTCATATATAGATTATGACTGTCATGTAGCTATTTATTGT
This sequence comes from Dendronephthya gigantea, assembly GCF_004324835.1. Classification (NCBI taxonomy): domain Eukaryota; kingdom Metazoa; phylum Cnidaria; class Anthozoa; order Malacalcyonacea; family Nephtheidae; genus Dendronephthya; species Dendronephthya gigantea. Next base: position 184,527 of record NW_021163182.1, on the reverse strand, counting down.
TTTCCTTGTCAATGGTAAAATCAGTAATAGCTCTACTGCCTGCTTTATATATGATTACAAGAGTATACTATTTACCGGGTTTTTACTTTTTACGCTACTTACCAAATTTAAACCTATATCATGCACGTGTTAAAATTTATCATTTTATAAATGATAGTTCTGAAGGTTATATGAGACAATTGCTTCATTTATTTACTTTCTGATATATGTAGATTACATTGGTGACCCCTTTTTCGAACGTTTTATGTGCATTCGAGCAAAGTGGAGATTACATTTAAAGTGTAGTTGATTGTTTTACTTGTTACAGCTTATTAAATAGATAATTAAAAACATTGAATCGCGACTAATTTATGTTCAAGACTGACTTGAATTAGTTTGAGGAAGTGATAGAGACGAATACGTTCACTCCAGTCAAGTATAGGTCTTATCTGAGAAACTAATTGCTGTTAAAAGTGAAAATACGAAAAATTAACAACCTAGGATGTTATATAATCTCCAAATTCCTAAAAGTACTACGTGCACGAACGTACAAACAGATATAGATAAAAAAGAGACAAGATTAAAAACGTCTTAGGGACTACTGGGCTCTGTTGGCTGACTTGGTTCATTCACAACCAGCAGCATGTTGTATTCCTGACGAAGATCATGTTCCACTTCTTCGAATGTACGATCATGCCATGTTGATGGGATTTTTGGTTTTTCAACCTCATAGAAATTTGCCAATTCTTCCGAGAAGTTAGCCATGAACCACTGCCAATATTTAGATAACTCAAATGATTCATCTCCAGGAATTTGCCACGATTTATAATAATCATTCACCGATTGATAATCTTTGTAATAATGCCATTCCCCGGCTGTTTCCTTGTTTCGAAAACGTCTTTTTTCATTAGCGACATCGTTAGTGCAAATGGTACTACGCAATATTTTTGTGTCGACACTGTGATAACCACTCAATCCCTGTGCGCGATGAATTCTTGTAGAGTGACTACCAGGATGATTTTGATTGGTTTGATCGCACAAACCTTTGCAAAATGGACAACAACTTTGACAACCAAATATCGAAGAGAACAAGTGATCGTGCGGGGATGGGTCCCATTCCCTCATAATGAAATCATCTATTCCACGCTCTATTAACGATACAAAAAAATCATTTATCTTTTCCTCAACTTGGGTTTCGAACACATCAATGTCTTTCAGATCGTCATCAATTGCGGCCACGGCAAACATTTCTTTTGTGATGGCCAACGAAGAACACTTCGACACGAATTGCTGGATCCAAAAGGTCAGTTTTTCACCATGATTCTCTGTTTCTTCCTTAGCAGATGAAATACCAGTCGAAACATCTTCTTTTAACTTGTCGACTTCTTTTCTGAGAACTGAGATGATGGAGTCAGGATTTTCATTTATGCAATAGTCTTCAATTGATTCCATTAATTTAGCCCTTAGAAATTTAACTGGATTTTGAAGATAAGGAATGTACGATTTAAACTCTGCCTCTTTGCCGAGTTCAATCAATACACTGGCATGAAATTGACCTTTACTCTGAAACTTGCTAACTTTCAAGACTTCTTTTGCTACTGCGGGACCCATGGCGCGGTTCAGCGCTGATTCAATTGGTGTTCGAAGTACATCCACAAAGGAGGTAGCAGCCGACATTTCCTTTCCCATTTTATCGCAGAGATTTTTGAAATACGTTTCTAACCTTGGTCGCAGGTTCTTTTCAAGGTCGCCTTTTATATTTCGTTCTTCCAAATAGCGTTGTTCCATTTTTTCAAAAATGTCGTAAGTATGTGCAAATGCATAAAGCAGGATATCACATTTAAACAAATCGTCGAATTTAAAGCAAGATTTTTCTGCCTCTTTGTCCAAGGTTGTTATAACTTTTTGGTACATTTCTATAAGGTCATTGCGAGTACATCGAACTCCTGATTTTGCTTTTTTTTCCGCGAAATCAAGTGCGCAATCAACTGCTTGATCATTGATGTTTCTTCCTGAAGAATCTTGTTGTTTATTAAACAAGTTAAAGAATTTGGCCATTGTTTGGACGCTCCTTTGAACAAGTGAACTGGAAGTGTATCGTAGCACCGGACTTTTTTTGAAGTTTAATATTTTGTAATTTTGGCTTTTTATCTTCTCTGTCATTTCTGCATTCAGAGCAGGGTTAGTTTCGCAAAGAACATTTACCATTACGTCAGCGACGTCAGTTTTGCTTTCCTGATAATGTGGAATTTCTGCCATCCATTTCTCCCATTCTTGTTCGAAAGCCGCTAAGCATTTCTTTGCATCATCAGTATTTTGAGCTGAAGTTATGAATTTTTTTGCCTTGTGAAGGATCTCTTTCTCAAAGCTTTGCTTCTTTTCATCGACGTCTTGACGATTTTGTAAATAACGAAAAGCTTCTGAACAATAGGTAGTGACTTCTAATTTTTGATTCTCTTCCATTTGTTTGATTTTCAACATAGTGTTTTCCCTCCACTGCTCAAGAGTTGCTTTATCTTCGTTTTCTTCAAAGAAGCGTTTCATAACTCTTTCCATTTTTTTTGCAAGGTTTGCTGCTTCACTCCATATCTGTTTTCTACTTTCCTTCCATTCCTTCTCACGTTCTTCTCGTGTTGTGCATCTGCTTAGAGCCACTTCAATTCTTGTTTTCAGCTCCGTCATTCCTGTCACCATCAAATTCACTGATTCTTCGAAGTATTTTCGGTCTAAAGCCGCATAGGCTCTAACTTCAATTACATTACGGAAATTAAAAATGAAATTTTCCTTCAGCATTGCATTCCAAAGGTTGCAGACCCTCTCTCGAAACTGAGCAATCGAAAGTTGAAAACCATGTTTCGAAGATATCAAGCTGATAATACTTTCCTTTACCTTTTGAATGGCTCTTCCATAGTTAGGGTTTACTGGAGCCATTGGGGGATTACCTTGAAGTAGGCTTGGTATATAAAACACGTCTTCATTTTCATTGAATGATATTATATCATCCAATTTTTGGATTTCTTCTTCACAATTTTCTTGAATAGCAGCTAGTTTTGCCATTTTATCGAGATCTTTCTTCAGTTTTAAACGGTCATCGGTCAACTTGTCTCTTGCGTCGGTCGCAGCAACGTTCTGGTGAACAATTTTGCATATCCTTTTCTCTTTCACAAGTTTCATCTTCAGGAAAGCATGCATGGAAATCTCCAAGAATTCTTTTATTTCATTGTGATTTTCGCCCATGATATTAACTATGGTCAAGTCGGCGACACCAATAACAAAAGTTGCCAATTCATTGTCATGTTCTCGTACCTTAGGATCTCCAGATCCTGAAAGACCTTCAGTGTCAACGATTAAAACATAATCAAACTTTGAAGCAATCTTCAGTGAATCACTGACAGGAATGAGGCTAACAAAAGCGCCGCGAGTACACCTTCCTACACTGACTGGAAATTCTAAACCAAACATTGTGTTTAACATTGTGGACTTACCTGAACTTTGAATACCTAGAACAGAAATTACAAATATTGTAGCGTTTTTTGTTTTTTTCTCTAGCTTAGTATATACAGCTTCAAACCATCGCAGTGGAATGTACGAGGAATCACCATCTACTAACTCAAGAGATTGTCCTGAAAGCAACATCTCTGCTGCGACATCTGCAAAGTCGTATTTGCTTTCTCGAAGTTGGTAGAGCTGGGCAAGTTCTCTGATGATGTGCTCTAAACCAAACGAGGATCTGGATTTCTCTCGGGAATGTTTTAAGCGTTTTTCTTTTAACTCCTGGGACGTTGCTGCCTGTTTTTTCTGATCTTCGCCATGCAATTCTGCCATAACACGGAGAGACATCTTATTCAACTGATGCTTCAACCTACACAACGCTTTAACTCGTTCAGTCACATTCATCTTTGAAAGAAAATCAAGAAAGTCAAGAAATCGCCGATCCAGTTGTTTAAACGATTTCTTTTGGTTTTTATTTTCATTTTTAATTTTTTTATATATTTTGTCCATATCATCTTTAAGAGATTTGGTACCCCGGCCTCTGGGTCGATATTTTTCTCTTTCCAGGTCCGCCAATACTGGGACGTGCAATTGTAATTTCAAATGGTCTTTGGCTTCTTTTATTCCGATTTTCAACCATTTGTCAACGTTTTCTTCAAATTTGGTTTGTGTTTGACCGATGTTATAATTGATGCAATGTTCACTTGCAAGAGATGCCAAGTTTCTTAGAGGCGTTGTTTGAATATCTTGTAGCTTTCCTATAACTTTTTCTTGTATAATTTTTACAAATTCGTGTTCATTGGCTCGCTTGGATCTGGTTATTGAAGCTAACTTTTCGCCTTCCAGCAGTTTGAAATACTGTTTTGCTTCTTGCCCTGGTTTCTCAAGGAAAATGAGAATGATTTTTGCTTTGTCATCCATCGCCTCTTCCAGTATCTTCCTACTGGTCTCGTCTGGATACTCCGAAGGTATTAAAATGCATAAAACAGATGAGATCTTTGAAAGGACATTTCGTTGCTTCTTTAAAACCCCTGCGTCTCCTCGTAGATTCATAAAACAAATTTCATTTTGGCATGTTTGTTTCTCACTTTCTCCAGGAAGATACCAGCTCATCTCAACCAATCCATCGACTATTTTTCTCTCAAAATGCCCACCTTCCATGTCTTTGTGGAAGAAGAAGTCATGATGATTGCTTCCATCACTCATAATTTTGTTGATCAAGGATGATTTCGATGTTGTGACTTTGCCAATGCGAATGAAAGAAACCACTGGAAATGGATATTCTGTTACAAAAATTTCGGGAGAATCTTTCCAAGATTTCGTGATGCCCTCTACGGACGACAGCAGCATTGTAACATTTTCAGATGGCATTTTTGGATCAGGCAAAAGAAACGGAATACTAAGTTGACATGTCGCTAATTTTAAGGCAAGATAACGCCGCAAAGAATCATCCGAGAAATAAAAAATACAAAGCAATGCATCCATTGGGTTCACTCCTTCGTCCTCATCTTCGCTGTCATCGGAATCTTCGCTTTGTTTAGTTCTGCTTATATCCTGGGTTATTTTAAATTTGCGCACATGGTAATTAGCCATCAATATTGTTTTAAAAATATACTCAGGTATTTGCTCAGGGGATTTTAGCTTTTCATCAGTAAGTGTGTGATTATCAATTGTTCGTGCGTGTTTTAAAGTAAACTTTGAATCAGGTTTTAAATTTAATTCATTACATAATTTAAACAGGGCACCGGATGTTGCTAAAGCGTCTGGGGATTGATCTTTACTCGCAGTTTGTTCGGGTTTTTCTGTATTCAGAAGAGAAAAAAATAAACATGGACTATGAGAGTTAGATTGAAGAGGCATTTATTATTATTAGAACTTATTGTCTATTCTATTGAAGTAGCTTATTTTTTTAATATTATATATCATATTGTGTCGTTTCGTTCTTTAAAAAACCCGATTAGCACCTTATTCAAAGCGATATAACAAATAATAGTTTTATAGATTCGTCCAGATTGCGTTATTGATCTTGGGTATATATAAATTTATAATTTTGTTCATGATGAAAATGTTGGATATAAATTCATAATTTTGTTCATAATTTTGTGCTATGTTGATTGAAAGAGGAAAACTGAATAAACACGCATCAAGGCAGTTACGTTTTACGTTACAGTTGATTTCACAAAACTTTGGCCGCTCCAGTTGCGAACTATGTTTTGAAACTGTCAAGTGGGCGGGGAAGTTGTCAATTCCGTTTTGTAATTCGCAACGAATTTCCGAAGTTCAAATCGAACTTCGGAATTTCAAATCGAACTTTGCGGGCAATTTGACTAAATCACTAAAAAATGGCCACTATAAAACACCAGGGCAAAGCAATTTCAATGCAGTAAAGAAATATATTGTAATTGCTTTGCCCAGGTATTTTATAGTGCCCATTTTATAGAGACTGAGCCAAATTGCCCACAAAGTTCGATTTGAAATTTCGAAGTTCGATTTGAACTTCGGAATTTCGTTGCGAATTACAAAACGGAATTGACAACTTCCCCGCCCACTTGACAGTTTCAAAACATAGTTCGCAACTGGAGCGGCCAAAGTTTTGTGAAATCAACTGTAATACAGATATCAATTTTAGACTACATGTACACGTCTATTGCAGATCATAAAGATCAGTGCAGCCTCATCCTCGCACGATCTGGGCGAAGAATTATGCCTGAAAGATTAAGCGTATTTTCAATTACGAAATATAGCTAATTATGTATTCTGAACACGTTTTTTGTCACAATCGTAGGATTTATGAACGTACGTGACTTCTGTGGTTAAACCAACATCAATAAATGAAAACAATCAATGCTAGAATTTTCGAATTTATGAATTCATAAAAAATTGTAAACCCTCGACTGATCAATTATATTACATATTGGAAGATTTACTGGCGAAACCAGACATCTTGGGTTGTAGTGAAAATTAAAAAAAGACGTTTGGAATCTTTTTTAGCAGACCACTAGTTTAAAACTAAATGATAAAGTACAATTTAATTTCATTCCAACATACCTTTATCCGTTTCTTCCACGAGGTGTTCTGTCATGGTAATTTTTCTCTCATCTTCAGCTGATGTTGTTTCGTTTTCATTCTCTTGCTGACAATCTCCGTTTTCAGTTTCCTCCACATCGACTACAAAACCAATTAGAAGTTTAAATTAGTTTGAAAAACTCATTTAATTCATCCCATATACGACCTCTAAACGAGGCATAGCAAGACTTTTTTAACAAGTTTTAACATGATATGATTGATTGTGTAATTTGCAATTTCATAAAGCTAATAATCAATAAACTGACTCAATCGCGCTTGCATGGAGAGAATTTAAGTTAGATGGATCATTTGACAAATCTGATCAAAAAATTAAAATCCTAGCATTATATAGCTTGTGGAAATGAATAGATTAAGCTTAATGTATACATCAGGGCATGTGTGTAACAAAGTTATGAATACTAATTGAGATTACTTGAATCAAAGTTAATACAATATATGAATTGCTAATTCATAAGACCTTTATGGCGAATTACAAATGTATGTATGTGACTAAAATACTGCGCAATGATTGGAAGTTAGACTCATTAATTATGAATGAATTTCACAATTATGGTTTAACCCGTTGCTATAAACAATTTGCTATAGACGTATGTGAGAAAAAAATTGTAAGTTAATATATATAAAAGTTGTGTTTAAAAATATATTTTTTATTAACTAAATACGAAACGGCCCTAGCTAGCTGACAGCATCATAGGAAAAGAATCTTACAAAGCTACCAAGTAGTTGGGGTTGTAAACCGTTACAGAAATAGTACAAGCAATTTGCGTTGCTACCTTTCTCTGAAACGTCAGATTTTTGCTCCTCAAGTTTTTCAATGTTTTCCACTTCTGCCTTAGTGTCGTAATTTTTTGATTCCATATCGTTTAAGTCTGTTTCTTCAAAGGATTGTTCTGTCATAATAATTTTTGTTTTATCTTCATCTGATTTTGTTTTGTTTCCATCTTCCTGCTGACAATCTTCGTTTTCATTTCCTCTCGTTCTAACTGTATATTATTTCAAAATACAAAGAATTGAAATACATTTTCAGTTTTGTGTTTTTCAAACGTTTATTATATATGATTCTTTAAAATAGAACACCTCATTGTTAGGAATTAACCTAATCATCAGGCTGTTAGGCTACAACTGCGTCCAACGCGATTAAACTTAGTGGCTCATATAATCTTTAATAAATAAAGTAAGATGGAAAAATGTTTTATCACGTTTAAGGAAATTGCGACATCATATATATATGCTTTGGGCGCAGTTTTATCTAGTGAACAAATTGCACCAACAACTAAACACAACAACTATATATATATATATATATATATATATATATATATATATATATATATATATATATATATATATATATATCAACAAATTACAATCTTAAAATTTTTATTTCGCTACACTGTGTTTCACGTACTTCTACCATGTACGATCATCAGGCGAGTACGTGAAACACAGTGTAGCGAAATAAAAATTTTAAGATTGTAATTTGTTGATTTTTTTGCTCTACTATTGTATTGGTATTGAGCACTCTGATTCACAACGTACACATCCAAATTTGCGTATATACATATATATATATATATATATATATATATATATATATATATATATATATATATATATATATATATATATATATACACCCATTTGCAAAAACGTTGGCCGCAGATAGATAGATAGATATATACCCGAAATCTAATTAGAATTGCATATGTTGTGTAATATGATTGAAATCCCATGCAAATGTATTCATATGCAATTCTAATTAGACTTTGAGTATCTATCTATCTATCTATCTGCGGCCAACGTTTTTGCAAATGGGTGTATATATATATATATATATATATATATATATATATAATATTATATATATATATATACATATATATAATATATATATATATATAATATATATATATATATATATATATATATATATATATATATATATATATTACTACTAATAATAAAAATAATAATAATAAAATTTCTATAATTTCTATAAAATTTCTGTCCTATGCGCTTTACATTTTAAAATTAATTATACAATATTTTACACGTCTTATATGACAAGGTTAAAGTTCAACCGCTACAAATTCTATATCAATACCAATACTATTTAAAACTGCAGTAAAACTTAATAATGAGAATGTCTTATAATCATAATTATAAGTCATACGTTGTAAGCTAATTTAAAAAGATACGTCTTTAATTTTGTTTTAAAAATGTTAATGTCAGTTATAGATCTGATATCTACTGGAAGTGTGTTCCATAGTTTTGGCCCTGCTACCGAAAATGCCCGATATCCATAAGTTTTAAGTTTGTATGATTGTTCTTTAAGACGCCATTTATCTGAAGATGATCGAAGTGTTCTTGTTGGTTCATAAAGACATACAAGTTCTTGCAAATATTTGGGAGCAATATTATTTACTATTTTGAAACACATTAAATTCATCTTAAAAACGATTCTTTCTTGAACTGGCAACCAGTGTAGATTTCTTAAAATTGGACTGATGTGGTCATACTTTCGCAAACAAGCTATAATCCGTGCAGCTGCATTTTGCACATTTTGCAATTTATTAACTTCGTACTTAGGTAAACCATACAAAAGTGAATTGCAGAAATCCAATCTCGAACTGACAAAGGAATGGATAAGTACTTCGGTCGTGCTAGCACTAATGTACTTTCTGATCTTGGCTATGTTTCTTAAATATATTATTATTTTATATATATATATATATTATATATATATATATATATTATATATATATATAAATATATATATATATATATATTTCTTTTGACATGCTTATCATATATATATATATATATATATATATATATATATATATATATATATATATATATATATATATATATATATATAACAATCGGGACCACACACAAGCGTTTTTTCATTCACATTTTCTAAGAAAAGAGCACAATGGTTTAGTTAATGATTGTGAGATAGTTATCATTGATAAAACTAATCCGGCAGAACCTACAATTAGGGAAAAGTATTGGATCAACAGACTTAAGACAATGTACCCCTCTGGGTTGAATATTGAAATGGATAACTATGTATGCTAATTTTAATCTAGGTAGGTATATAAAAGTAGAAGCCTGTAATATTTAGTTCACTTGAGAAAGATAATAAAGTGGAAACGTTAATATGTTTTTGTGATTTACTTATAAATGGCTTTTTGCCAGGTGATTGCCCTAAATATGTATATATATATATATATATATATATATATATATATATATATACATATATATATATATATATATATATATATATATATATATATATATATATATATATATATATATATATATATATATATAGTCGTAGGTTAAATTCTGCATGTTTCATACTGTACCATCTTCGTCATTTTCTTTTGGGAAATTCTTAGAACTTGTCTTGATTTCGTCCTTTTGTTCTTTATTCCCATCCTCCGTTTTCTCCATTGTTTAGTCCAGTGTTTTTTTTCCAGCGCGTAATATCAATTCCTAATAAATTTGAGATGTTTTTGTGGCCAAAATTGCGTGGAGAGAAACTTGCAGCATGCAATACAAGGGTAATTTTTTCCCTATATGAGAGTAATAGATTAGCTTAGCATCTAACTTTTGTTTTGAGCACATTATATAGCTTTATTTAATTAAGGTTGTGGTGTAGGTAGAATTGATTTTTGTAAATTGTCGAAACATTATCAGAGTATCCGTATTGGTCGACGTGAGAACGGGGATTTGGCCGGTAAACTAGAGCATACTATGGTTAAAACCGAGTTGTCGGTGTATCCCCTTGTGTGGAAATCTTTACGTTAATTTTTATCAATAAAGTAAAAAAACTTCCTAACATTAAGAAACTTCCCACAAATTTACCTATCCTGAACAAAAGTATGGTTTAAAATAATAACTTCTTTATAAACCCTGCATAATGTCAGGCTTACTGTTTAAAATATATTAATTGAGGTCTTGTTAAAAATGCATATGAAACTTGACGAGAATCAAGTTAACGTCAACTGAACATACAAGCGACAAGATGTGTTCTGACTCAGTAACTGTCTTCTCTTAAAACCCCTGATATTCTTTCGCGAATAGTAGTGATTTACTCATGCGCTTTCAGGATATGAAGTTACTTGCATGCGCGGCCTACCTTACTGTACTTTCATCTGTAGGGAAATCTTCGCAAACTGTTTTCACAAAAAATTCGCAAGCAAACTGACCAACTGGTACCAGTGAGATATCTTAAATAAATTCCTAAGAACACAGAGTAAACTGCAACGAACCGCAACCGCAGCGTTGTTTCGCTCTTGTTACGAGGCTACCACGAAAAAAATAGGAAACTTTCTGTTTGTGTACATCTGCTTGCGTGCCTACATATCCAAGCTTTCAAATATATAGCACGAAACTAAAAGAAGTATATGTATAATTATATATATACACATATACGTAACAGGTATAAAATTGCTAAAAATCGACTTCATTAGGTATCACATACATAATTAAGTATATATGCGCTCGAAATGCGGTCGAAACAGTTTTAAGCCTCAATTTATTGGGAACTAATGCTGTATAATGAGGTGGGTCACGGTTCATGAAGATGTAGCTACTTGCAATTGTACGTATAAGCTCTGATATTTTCAGTCCGTATCACTAAACAACAAATAATATTTACACTTCTTCGAACTCATCAATATTGCTTTTTCCAAGTAATGACATTAAATAATTAATTAGGAATATTCATCGATCTATTCCATGCATGCAGCGCTTAACAACGATCTAAAAATTAACTTCGTTTGAACCCTAGCGCAGTTAAATTTGTTTATATCAAAACTATAAAGAGTAATTGTTTGATTTCAAGCCTTACAACGTGCAAAAATATCTCCACGTCGAGTAATTCCTTGTCTCTTTAAAAGGCAGCAGTTTAGATTGAGTTTTTTCTAAGGTGTTTTTAGATTAGGATTTTCTGTAACTGTGGATTTGTGTAACGTAATTTTTCATCTGATAAATTCGTCCAACAATTTTGGGGGAATAATTTGCTAAATGTGTTGCATGCCCAGCCAGGTATTCAGTCGTCGATTCCGAAGAATAGAAACTAAACCGCAAAGAACCGCAACCGCAGCGTGGTTTTGCTTTTGTAAGGACGGTATGTGAACAAAAACAAGATTTTCCGTCGGCCTGCATCTGCTTCCGGGCTATCTAAGTCTCTAAGATTATAAATAATCATAGGACCCGAAAGTAGAAGAAGTATATTATATGTCGCCGGATTTTCTGCATGAACATGCAAAAACTAGCCTACAAGTTGATATTGGAAGAAGGAAAAATTCCGTATCATAGCTACAAGGTTTGGCCACAAAGAAATATTGAAGGCGTTATTTGTTAGACTGTGCACGCTATATAAGAAAAAAAACACTTTTCGTTTGTGTGCATCTCTGCTTCCATGCCTAAAATACTATGAAACAGGAACATTATAAACTTTAAGATGTAGGATATGTGATACTATATGGTGATACCTAACGAAGTCGATTGTTAGCAATTTTATACCTTTTCGAGTGACAAATATCGCGTATCCGAAATTTAAATGAAATGCGCTCGAAACAGTTCTAAGCCTGAATTTATTGGTACAAATGCTGTATGATGAGCTGGGTTACGTGTTCATGAAGATGTACTTGCAATTGTACGCGCTAACGTAGGCTCTGATATTTTCAGGCCGTATCACTAAACAACAAATATTATTTACACTTCTTCGAACTCAACAATATTGCTTTTTCCAAGTAATGACATTGAATAATTAATGACGAATATTCATCGATCTATTCCATGCAGCGCTTAACATCGATCTAAAAATTAATTTCGTTTGAACACTTGCGCAGTTAAATTAGTTTATCTCAAAAACTATAAAGAGTAATTGTTTGATTTCCAGCCTTACAACATGCAAAAATATCTCCATGTCCAGTTATTCCTTGTCTCTTTATAAGGCAGCAGTTTAGATTGAGCTTTTTCTAAAGCGTTTTCAGATCAGGATTTTCTGTAACTGTGAATTTGTCTAACGTAAATTTGCATCTGATAAATTCGTCCAACAATTTTGGGGGAGTAATTTGTTAAAGGTTTTGCACGTCCAGCCAGGTATCCAGTGGTCGATTCTGAACAATACAAACTAAACCGCAAAGAACCGCAGCGTTGTTTTGCTTTTGTTAGGACGGTACGTGAACAAAAACAAGATTTTTCGTCGGCCTGTATCTGCTTCCGGGCCATCTAAGTCTCTAAGATTTTAAATAATTATAGGACACGGAACTAGAAGAAGTATATTATATGTCACCGGTTTTTCTGCATGAACATGCAAAAACTAGCCTACAAGTTGACATTGGAGAAAGAAAACATTCCGTATCATAGCTACAAGGTTTGGCCACAAAGAAAACACTGAAGGCGTTATTTGTTAGACTGTGCACGCTATATATGAGGAAAAACACTTTTCGTTCGTGTGCATCTCTGCTTGCATGCCTAAAATACTATGAAAGAGGAACAATATAAACTTTAAGATGTAGGATATGTGATACTATATGGTGATACCTAACGAAGTCGATTGTTAGCAATTTTATACCTTTTCGCGATCGTGTGACAATTATCGCGTATCCGAGATTTAAATTAAATGCGCTCGAAACAGATCTAAGCCTGAATTTATTGGTAACAAATGCTGTATGATGAGCTGGGTTACGTGTTCATGAAGATGTACTTGCATTTGTACGTAGGCTCTGATATTTTCAGTCCGTATCACTAAACAACAAATATTATTTACACTTCTTCGAACTCATCAATATTGCTTTTTCCAAGTAATGACATTGAATAATTAATGACGAATATTCATCGATCTATTCCATGCAGCGCTTAACATCGATCCAAAAATCAATTTCGTTTGAACCCTAGCGCAGTTAAATTAGTTTATCTCAAAACTATAAAGGGTAATTGTTTGATTTCCAGCCTTACAATTAACATGCAAAAATATTTTCATGTCGAGTAATTCCTTGTCTCTTTAAAAGGCGGCAGTTTGGATTGAGTTTTTTCTAAGGCGTTTTCAGATCAGGATTTTTGGTAACTGTGGATTTGTCTAGAGTAAATTTTCATCTTATAAATTCGTCCAACAATTTTAGGGGAATAATTTGTTAAAGGTTTTGCATGCCCAGCCAGGTATCCAGTCGTCGCTTCCGAAGAATACAAACTAAACCGCAAAGAACCGCGACCGCAGCGTTGTTTTGCTTTTGTAAGGACGGTACGTGAACAAAAACAAGATTTTTCGTCGGCCTGTTTCTGCTTCCGGGCCATCTAAGTCTCTAAGATTTTAAATAATTATAGGACACGGAACTAGAAGAAGTATATTATATGTCACCGGTTTTTCTGCATGAACATGCAAAAACTAGCCTACAAGTTGACATTGGAGAAAGGAAACATTCCGTATCATAGCTACAAGGTTTGGCCACAAAGAAAACACTGAAGGCGTTATTTGTTAGACTATGCACGCTATATGAGGAAAAAAAACTTTTCGTTTGTGTGCATCTCTGCTTGCATGCCTAAAATACTATGAAAGAGGAACAATATGAACTTTAAGATGTAGGATATGTGATACTATATGGTGATACCTAACGAAGTCGATTGTTAGCAATTTTATACCTTTTCGCGATCGTGTGACAATTATTGCGTATCCGAGATTTAAATTAAATGCGCTCGAAACAGATCTAAGCCTGAATTTATTGGTAACAAATGCTGTATGATGAGCTGGGTTACGTGTTCATGAAGATGTACTTGCATTTGTACGTAGGCTCTGATATTTTCAGTCCGTATCACTAAACAACAAATATTATTTACACTTCTTCGAACTCATCAATATTGCTTTTTCCAAGTAATGACATTGAATAATTAATGACGAATATTCATCGATCTATTCCATGCAGCGCTTAACATCGATCTAAAATTTAAATTCGTTCGAACCCTTGCGCACTTAAATTCCAGCTATGGTAGCGATAAACGGCTTAGAGTCAGGGCGGGAAAGAGTTTCACTAACGGCGTTTGGAGAAATTTAGAAGTCATTTTTGAATGCTTCTTCACATATAATGAACGATAAATGCTTGCCCAAAATGGACGCAAAACTTTCGAAGCTAAAACGAATCAAATGTGGCCATAGTTATATGAACACAGAGATAATTTACGATTAGATTTTTCCGATTAATCAGATATGAACAGGACCCACTGGCAAGATCGGTATGGACCATAGCGACACCTGTCAACTTTTTCATTTATGCATTTCACTATTCGATAAGAATATAAATATGACATCAAGTCCCCATTTTCCTTTTTTATCAAATGACATCTACGTCAAGCGACATTATTATGACCGATATTGTTTCATTCACACAGTCAACAAACGTAAAAACTGAGTAACCTAACTTTAAATAGCGCTGATTTATTTGCATACAAGGATAGTCTCTTGATACAGGTTTAGAAACGCACAAGCAATTAAGCTCTGAGCATTATCTTTGTGGGTTAACGACAACGTCGAGGTTTGGTTGTTGTGAAAAATGTTGATTTATTCAAATGCCGTTTACTTCCGTATGGGTTGGTCATTCATTCAATACTTACGCAATAGGATCGAATCATAATTGGTTTTTGCGCATAATGCTGCTTCATGCCAGTTTGAAGTAAGAACGTTCCGCTAAAGTGCATGATACGAATCACAAGATCGTGAAGTATTAATTTATAATAAGCATTAAGATAGGAAACCGTGTTTCCATCTGGAGTTGGGGCCACTCAACGCCAAACCTTTCATATCCCTTGAATTAATTGTTCAAATCTTTAACTTTAAATCTGAATATGGAAGAAGCTTGATTGTCAGTCACATTAGACTATAGTAATAAAATAAACAAGATCTGCGTAAATCGTAGTATTGATGACATCTAAGATGACATAGGTGGCATAGGGCTTTGCCTGAAGAAATATCGCCAGTTTCTGAGAAATATTTCGCCGAGTTCCTCTCACTCCAGGTCTATAAATAATAAATACTGGAAGAATATATTATAAAATCATTAACCACAACCTTGTTATCTCTCCACTTGCCATTCAATGTATATGACCGCGGAACTCGGAAATCTGGCTTTGCATGACCGCTGGTATAGTTTGCTTTAAGTATTGCAGAATACATGCAAGCAAAAAAAACTCAAACACATTTTGAAACCAGAGAGGTGCTGAAATCACCTAACGCTCGCCTGCACTGTTTGTCTAGAATAAGGCTAAACTCTGTGTTATAAGATTCTTTAATTGATACGCGAGGTACGAGATCTTTACAATAGTTTTAACTAAAGTTCGCTAATGTTCTCTTCTTTCTCCGTTCTTCTCTTCTCTACTTCTCTATCTTCGTCGTTTTGCGTTCTTGTCTTTGGTCGTCTGTCCTGTAGGTTGAGCTTCTTAACGTTTCCTAAGTTAATCTTTACTCCGCTAGTCCACTCCGCTAGTTCACTCCGCTAGTTCACAGGGCCGTTCCTCCACGAAATTGTTATAAGACTTTTCTAACGTTTCATATACTTTTTGGCTTCGCTAGTCCACTCCGCTAGTTCACTCCGCTAGTTCATAAGGCCGTTCCTCCACCAAGTTGTTATAAGATTCTTTAATTGATACGCGAGGTACGAGATCTTTACAATAGTTTTAACTAAAGTTCGCTAATGTTCTCTTCTTTCTCCGTTCTTCTCTTCTCTACTTCTCTATCTTCGTCGTTTTGCGTTCTTGTCTTTGGTCGTCTGTCCTGTAGGTTGAGCTTCTTAACGTTTCCTAAGTTAATCTTTACTCCGCTAGTCCACTGAAGGTTCAGGTGCTGTGCACGCCCTTTTATAATGAGGGTTCAGTGACTCTTGCATACGTCATCAACCATAGTGGGCTGATCCTTATCCAGCCAATCAGCGTTATACATGTAACCAGTGGGTTGGTCTTAGAAGCTCGTTCCAGCTCTCATATCTTGTTTATTTAAGGCGTTGTCGCACTAGTCGAGTTGGTCTTCTGCTCAATCGATCAATACTTAAAAATGTTCACAACTTAAAATATTCATCATCAACAACTAGTAAAATATACCAACAATACGTCTGTGAACAATATCTTTTAACTTAAACTATTTTCACTCTTATTTTATCGAATTGAACTTGTGATGACGTAATCTATTACATGCTTGACCGAGCAACATTTTTAACACAATTGATTGACATATGAACTTGAATGGCCTACAGCGCGCACACTTTTTTAAAGAATGCGACCATTTAGATAAGTGAGGACTTAAGACTGTTTATCCAGGTATTATAGTTCTGAGAGGATTATAAATATTTTCCTCTTATTACTTATTTAATCCCACGATATGTCATACATGAAAGGGGAAGGCGATTAATGTTTGCTAATGGCCGAAAAATTATATTTACTCAGGCGTCTTGTGGCAAAAATCATTCACTAATCCCTGTCATGCTCTTGATATTTCTATTTTTGCAGCTATTTTTATATGCATATCTCTAAACACAATAAAGCTTTGCGTAACAATCCTCCTCACCTAGAATAAGCTGTCCCCAGCTTCGAGTGAGCTATAACGAACTCATATATGTCTACAAATTCGCACTATTTTTGAGCTCGGCGTGGCTATCACGGGCATATTACCAAATGCCTAATAACTGAGACCATACACATAGTGCGTGTTGTTATTCTACGACAACACTACATAATCGATTATACGAGATACAACTGATCTGAATATAATTGACTTATGCCTACATGCACCTCAGGGGTAATCTAACTATAATAATGTCATATAATTATATTAAACACGTCAGAATATAGCAATATTAAACCAAAATTAGTGTGAAAACAAAGGGTAAAAATTTCCTGTTTTCCTGAATGTATGTACCAGGGACTTAAGCGAAATTATAAATTTTGTAGATGCAGTCAGAAAGTGTACCAAAAATTATTCAAATTTCATAAAATATCTTATCATTGCAACAGCGAAAATTGTATTCAGATTCTTGGTTGATCAACTCACATAACAGGAAATTATTATAAAGCTCTTCCGACAAAACATCTCTCCATAATAATAACCTAAACCTATATATACGTCTTAATAATTCTTCAAAATATTTCAACTTATGCAAACAAATTTTATACGTATACTTCTTAATATAACTGAAACTCATTTTACTTTTTTAAACGTCATGCACGGCAAACCAAACTCCAAAATGTAGGTTTTCATCGACAATATAAATACCGAGTCTACATAGAGAAAACAAGAATGTGCCTAATATTTAAGCTTTTGGCTTGAAAAAGAATTGTAATCCATTACAACAAGTTTGGGAGACCCTTGACTGTCCCGGGGGAAGAGAAAAATATATTATCACGAATGACGCATAACTAAAAGCGTCAGAATTAAATTTATATACTGACCCAATTAAAAACATGCATGCGCTATCCTACGGCAACATGTTTAATCAGCATGCTGAGTGTACCTAAGGATTTTCAGTTGAACAGCTATACTCCCGTGTTTAATATTATCGCACATAAACAAACAAATGATAAACATATACGTGTAACATGAGAATGACAAAAACTTATATTATACAAATCTTAAAATGTGTCCAGTTTCATGTCCATAATACAAGCATTCTGACCATCAGGAAGGATCCGGGAAACTCTGATATTTCAACGTTCTAAACCATGAATGTACACGACCACGGAGGCTTCCATTGGTGCCTCTTTGGCTGGATCTTCGACATAGCCAACACGTTCGGATAGAGAGAGTACATGTCGCCAAACTCGTATTGGACTACAGACTGAGGGCAAAACGACTGTAGTTTCAATTGTAGTTCGAGGGAAGTGTAGAGGTTGTGGACAGCTGTCTTGAAGAGACATCCAAAACGTGAAACAAGGTCTAGCGTTGCCATAAGTAGAAGTATGGATGAATACAGAACGTGCGTTTCCTTCGAACCAGTCATCAGGTCGCTTCAGCACCCGTTTCTAAGCAATGTTTGTAATATTGATTGTTCTGACTTCTTCTGAGTATATAGTAGACTGATTGAGTTTCCGAAACGTTTTGTAAGGCCGATCCTGCACCAAATTGTTATATAACTTTTCTAACGTTTCATATACTTTTTTTTTTTACTTTCTTTGGGAGTCCACTCCGCTAGTTCACTCCGCTAGTTCATAAGGCCGTTCCTCCACCAAGTTGTTATAAGATTCTTTAATTGATACGCGAGGTACGAGATCTTTACAATAGTTTTAACTAAAGTTCGCTAATGTTCTCTTCTTTCTCCGTTCTTCTCTTCTCTACTTCTCTATCTTCGTCGTTTTGCGTTCTTGTCTTTGGTCGTCTGTCCTGTAGGTTGAGCTTCTTAACGTTTCTAAGTTAATCTTTACTCCGCTAGTCCACTGAAGGTTCAGGTGCTGTGCACGCCCTTTTATAATGAGGGTTCAGTGACTCTTGCATACGTCATCAACCATAGTGGGCTGATCCTTATCCAGCCAATCAGCGTTGTACATGTAACCAGTGGGTTGGTCTTAGAAGCTCGTTCCAGCTCTCATATCTTGTTTATTTAAGGCGTTGTCGCACTAGTCGAGTTGGTCTTCTGCTCAATCGATCAATACTTAAAAATGTTCACAACTTAAAATATTCATCATCAACAACTAGTAAAATATACCAACAATACGTCTGTGAACAATATCTTTTAACTTAAACTATTTTCACTCTTATTTTATCGAATTGAACTTGTGATGACGTAATCTATTACATGCTTGACCGAGCAACATTTTTAACACAATTGATTGACATATGAACTTGAATGGCCTACAGCGCGCACACTTTTTTAAAGAATGCGACCATTAGATAAGTGACGACTTAAGACTGTTTATCCAGGTATTATAGTTCTGAGAGGATTATAAATATTTTCCTCTTATTACTTATTTAATCCCACGATATGTCATACATGAAAGGGAAAGGCGATTAATGTTTGCTAATGGCCGAAAATTATATTTACTCAGGCGTCTTGTGGCAAAAATCATTCACTAATCCCTGTCATGCTCTTGATATTTCTATTTTTGCAGCTATTTTTATATGCATATCTCTAAACACAATAAAGCTTTGCGTAACAATCCTCCTCACCTAGAATAAGCTGTCCCCAGCTTCGAGTGAGCTATAACGAACTATATATGTCTACAAATTCGCACTATTTTTGAGCTCGGCGTGGCTATCACGGGCATAATACCAAATGCCTAATAACTGAGACTATACACATAGTACGTGTTGTTATTCTACGACAACACTACATAATCGATTATACGAGATACAACTGATCTAATATAATTGACTTATGCCTACATGCACCTCAGGGGTAATCTAACTATAATAATGTCATATAATTATATTAAACACGTCAGAATATAGCAATATTAAACCAAAATTAGTGTGAAAACAAGGGTAAAATTTCCTGTTTTCCTGAATGTATGTACCAGGGACTTAAGCGAAATTATAAATTTTGTAGATGCAGTCAGAAAGTGTACCAAAAATTATTCAAATTTCATAAAATATCTTATCATTGCAACAGCGAAAATTGTATTCAGATTCTTGGTTGATCAACTCACATAACAGGAAATTATTATAAAGCTCTTCCGACAAAACATCTCTCCATAATAATAACCTAAACCTATATATACGTCTTAATAATTCTTCAAAATATTTCAACTTATGCAAACAAATTTTATACGTATACTTCTTAATATAACTGAAACTCATTTTACTTTTTTAAACGTCATGCACGGCAAACCAAACTCCAAAATGTAGGTTTTCATCGACAATATAAATACCGAGTCTACATAGAGAAAACAAGAATGTGCCTAATATTTAAGCTTTTGGCTTGAAAAAGAATTGTAATCCATTACAACAAGTTTGGGAGACCCTTGACTGTCCCGGGGGAAGAGAAAAATATATTATCACGAATGACGCATAACTAAAAGCGTCAGAATTAAATTTATATACTGACCCAATTAAAAACATGCATGCGCTATCCTACGGCAACATGTTTAATCAGCATGCTGAGTGTACCTAAGGAATTTTAGTTGAACAGCTATACTCCGTGTTTAATATTATCGCACATAAACAAACAAATGATAAACATATACGTGTAACATGAGAATGACAAAAACTTATATTATACAAATCTTAAAATGTGTCCAGTTTCATGTCCATAATACAAGCATTCTGACCATCAGGAAGGATCGGGAAACTCTGATATTTCAACGTTCTAAACCATGAATGTACACGACCACGGAGGCTTCCATTGGTGCCTCTTTGGCTGGATCTTCGACATAGCCAACACGTTCGGATAGAGAGAGTACATGTCGCCAAACTCGTATTGGACTACAGACTGAGGGCAAAACGACTGTAGTTTCAATTGTAGTTCGAGGGAAGTGTAGAGGTTGTGGACAGCTGTCTTGAAGAGACATCCAAAACGTGAAACAAGGTCTAGCGTTGCCATAAGTAGAAGTATGGATGAATACAGAACGTGCGTTTCCTTCGAACCAGTCATCAGGTCGCTTCAGCACCCGTTTCTAAGCAATGTTTGTAATATTGATTGTTCTGACTTCTTCTGAGTATATAGTAGACTGATTGAGTTTCCGAAACGTTTTGTAAGGCCGATCCTGCACCAAATTGTTATATAACTTTTCTAACGTTTCATATACTTTTTTTTTTACTTTCTTTGGGAGTCCACTCCGCTAGTTCACTCCGCTAGTTCATAAGGCCGTTCCTCCACCAAGTTGTTATAAATTCTTTAATTGATACGCGAGGTACGAGATCTTTACAATAGTTTTAACTAAAGTTCGCTAATGTTCTCTTCTTTCTCCGTTCTTCTCTTCTCTACTTCTCTATCTTCGTCGTTTTGCGTTCTTGTCTTTGGTCGTCTGTCCTGTAGGTTGAGCTTCTTAACGTTTCCTAAGTTAATCTTTACTCCGCTAGTCCACTGAAGGTTCAGGTGCTGTGCACGCCCTTTTATAATGAGGGTTCAGTGACTCTTGCATACGTCATCAACCATAGTGGGCTGATCCTTATCCAGCCAATCAGCGTTATACATGTAACCAGTGGGTTGGTCTTAGAAGCTCGTTCCAGCTCTCATATCTTGTTTATTTAAGGCGTTGTCGCACTAGTCGAGTTGGTCTTCTGCTCAATCGATCAATACTTAAAAATGTTCACAACTTAAAATATTCATCATCAACAACTAGTAAAATATACCAACAATACGTCTGTGAACAATATCTTTTAACTTAAACTATTTTCACTCTTATTTTATCGAATTGAACTTGTGATGACGTAATCTATTACATGCTTGACCGAGCAACATTTTTAACACAATTGATTGACATATGAACTTGAATGGCCTACAGCGCGCACACTTTTTTAAAGAATGCGACCATTTAGATAAGTGAGGACTTAAGACTGTTTATCCAGGTATTATAGTTCTGAGAGGATTATAAATATTTTCCTCTTATTACTTATTTAATCCCACGATATGTCATACATGAAAGGGGAAGGCGATTAATGTTTGCTAATGGCCGAAAAATTATATTTACTCAGGCGTCTTGTGGCAAAAATCATTCACTAATCCCTGTCATGCTCTTGATATTTCTATTTTTGCAGCTATTTTTATATGCATATCTCTAAACACAATAAAGCTTTGCGTAACATCTGTATGAAAGGTATCTGTATGAAGCACAAATTACCGATCTTTTTATTACAAATTACAAGGCTAAAATCCGCGTTAGAAGGTAATATTAAGCACAAACTTCAGATATTAGTTGTGACCTCAGAATTACTGGCCAAAACTGGCCTTGGAATTTCATTAGTTTTATTTGTGACCAATATTTCTTCCGTTTCTAGCAATCCGCGCACGTGATATCAACAGGTAAGTTAACGGACCAGGCAAAAGTCCCTGCTTTAAGCCGGGCGCACACACAACGATTTTACGGTAGTTGGTCCATTCAGGTTTAGACATATAAGCAGCCCTTGCCCAGACATGTTTTCCTTCTCGCGCGCCGCGCGTGTACGCGAGTCTACTTGGTCTAATATTATGACCAAGTATAGATCGCCAGTCGCCACATTTTGATGAAAACATCCATCTAGACAATCTAGACAGGAATCGGCCGACTAAAATCGTCGTGTGTGCGCCTAGCTTTATGAAATAAACAAGATTGGATTTTTATATCTACACAAAAAAGGATTATGCATCAAACAACGAAAAGGTATGTACATAAATCTTATAGGTGCTTTAATAATATATTTGCATGTGTATCTACATAAATAATATGCAAATATATGTCACATGCGTTGCCATTTGCCTTTGCATTCCGAACCTATCGGCTTTCTACTTATAAATACTTATGTGCTAAAGCTTGTAATTGCGAATTATCTGACAATATTCTTTAAACTTTAACGTTGGACTATGTTTTATATATTTTCACTCCCTGAATGATTTCTATATTAAGCGATTGAATTTTGATACGGCATGTCACAACACAATCTCATAATTATATAATTGTACATGTACAATACAAACAAATGGTAGCATACAGGTTAAAATATTTGAAAGTTTCTCATTTGGCTTAGGGTTGTACAAATAGTTTCGTTAAATATGATTCAGCTACAACTTTGAACTAAAAAAAAACAGGGCTACACAATAGCCCTGAAAATCGTATAAATGAGCGTGATAACTCTCGATAACTCTAACATTGACCTTATCATGATACTAATAAGCTTAACATTTGCCTTATCATTTGATAATTTTGAGCAAAGCTCTCTTTATTATTGTATAAATGTGTACCAAATGGCACTGAATAGTCACAATGCATATCTATATGACTTATATTTATGATGATTCCTCTGATGTAAAGCCATAATATTTAAAAAATATAGCATCTTAACATTGACCTTATCATTATGCTAATTAGCTTAACATTCACCTTATCATTTGATAATTTTGAAAAAAATTCCCATTATTTTTGTGTAAATGTGTACTAAATGTCACCATATAGTCACAAGACATATCGATGAGCTATATTTTTATGATGAATCTTCTGATGCAAAGCCAAAATATTTAAAAAATATAACATCTTAACATTGCAGGGCCCCATTGAAAAACACCTCGGTGATATGGGCTCCCTGTTGAAATATAATTATTATTATTATTATTATTGACCTTATCATTATGCTAATTAGCTTAACATTCACCTTATCATTTGATAATTTTGAGCAAAACTCTCTTTATTATTGTATAAATGTGTACCAAATGGCAATAAATAGTCACAATGCATATTGATGACTTATATTGATTATGATTCCTCTGATGTAAAGCCAAAGTATAGAAAAAATATAGCATTTTAACATTCACCTTATCATTATATTTTGTTGTATAATGTTCACTCCCCCCTGGTAAATGGTTCTTTTGCAACAAATAGACTCCTTAAGTAGATAAGTTGAAAATAATGGGAAAATAAAAGTGGCATCTTAACATTCTACTTATCATGTAGTGTGGACGCGGACGGGGACGGGGACGGGGACGGGGACGCGGACGCGGACGCGGACGCGGACGCCAAGACTATAGCAATAGCTCTCTTGCACTAAAGTGCAGGCGAGCTAAAAAAACTTTTGATTACTACAATACAAGTTGGTATATAACAAGTGGCATAGATCTACTTGGTATATAATATGTGCAAATATTTAGTCCTGTGAGAGGTATATAGGCTATATGTGCAAATAAGTCACATCCAGCAGGCAGCAGATGCATAGTGAAATGTTTTTCAAATATCATTGGTTCATTGGATATATTGATTTACAGATTGATGCAAATATATCAATTACAATTATTTATAAAAGCGATTGTGTCGATATGTTGAAAATTTAAAGATGTTCTGCATTTTCATTCCGTTTTTAAGTCGATGTCATTGGTAATTTTATGATATGCAACAAAATTAATAAAAAAATAGAAAGAATATGACCGAATTTTGGTGTTTTCTTTTACATTTCGTCAACATTGTCATTTGCCGTCACATTGCTTATAATTTTGTTGCCTACATTCTAAGCAATCATGATTTTTTAGGTAAAACTGTCAAAAATGAAATCGCGGAAACTAATCTGCCTAAAATTTATATTTGAAAACGTTTGTGCCCCCCTGGACACCTATACCACAACATCATACAGCATCTAAATCGTTTATTGGTCCTTTATTTTTGTATCCAGCAACTCTTTCTTTACTCTGTTTGTTCATGTTCTTCTACGTTACATTCCAGACACTTCTTGACGAAAATTTACCAGCTCATCATTTCAATGAGATAGTTGTTCGCATGGTTCATTCCCACTTGGGTACACTTTCTTTCATTTCAGTTTAGCGAATCCTTCCGTATTTTGATACTCTTCATAAACTCGATAAGAGTCAGGCTTCTCTTATTCTCTTGTCCTCATTGATCATTTCCCCCTCTCACTTTGTATTTTTTAACATTCGACATACGATGACGATATGACTTCATACAATAGAAGTAAATCCACGAATGTTCACTCAGCTTTTGATTTTGACAAAATATATGTTGATTGATTCGTATCACGTAGTCGTATCAGGTTTGTCGTATACAGAGATAAAAGTCCAAGATTCAAATTTCACTGATCCCAAAGCTTTGCCACGCAATGCTTGTGGCTAGGCTTTTTGTGGAATGTGGATCGCTATTTTCCAAAACTTGACCCACACAGCGGATGGTTACACGCGGTCGCTATATGATTCAATCTCTAATTATGATTTTCAATTGAAGGTTTCATTTGTTTCGTTTAATCAAATGTTTCGGGCAATGTTGCGATAGGAAAAACGAACAGAATGACATATGTAAGGTATAACAACACATGCAGCGGTTTTTTGACGAAGAAATCTGACAGAAAATTCAGTGTTACTTTGAAGTTGAGTTAGGGTATGGAAATAGCGATCAGCGTCACTGCCTCGCCTATATCCTAACACTTTCTATCCAATTTCTCTACAAACTCATATAATTCTGTAAATTATCATATCCAATCCTCATTCCTTAATCCCCATTCTTATCCACTTCCAAACACTCTTCATCCTGCCCGAAATACTGGTGATATACAATGGTCTATATTATAAATGTTTCCCCTTACATAAATATAAGCCGCCTGATTAGTGTAGCGTGAGATAAAACGACTAGACAATTTAAATACTCATGTACATGCACGCAGATTACCCTATTAATATTCGTATTAAGGCATTGCGTGACTTTTCTAACATGATCCGCAAGATGGCTATTTGGCGCCATACCCTCACCAACTGTGACGGGGTCGGCAGAAGGAGTGACGCAAGCCCTAACATATATTTTTCTAGCTGCCTCAACCACTGAAGTGTGAAAATCGTTACAAAGCATATGCTTAGAACTTGTGGTTATCTAAAAGAAAAAAGATACCAACTGTACTCGCTCTCGACCCCGACAAGTCGGCAAGGATATGATCGCCTTGACCCCGCAAACGCAGGGAGGGTGGATTTAGATACCCCTTTTCAAAACTACCATATCCAACGACTTGAAATGGTAACTACAGGGAACCACACGAGTCATGATCAAGCGCTCATAGACATGACATATAGCTTTAGTGAATCATAAAATTACAAGCGATTATTACATCTTAGATGCGAATTGCATGGACACTATTACAAGAGTACGTTAAAAAATCTTATATGAAAGTCAACACCACTCAGCAATTCTTGAAAATTAGATTAGACACTAGAAGATCACGGAATACCGTTCATAATAAACTTCCGTGAAACACGTTTTCAGTCCATTGTTGCGGGTTTTTTGTACAGTCGTCGAACTTTTCTCTTTTTCTCGGTCCTCATCCCGTTTCTTTTGGATACAGTGTGACTGGAAATGTCCAAACTTCTGACAATAAAAACACCTCCCCATATTGCGACGATACGGAGCGGTACGAACGCCACCATTATCACTCGCATTCTGGCCGACGCCTTGAGATCGGCGCTGAAATCGTTTTTCAACTTTTGCCACGATATCAAAAACTCGTTCGTGGTCCTTATCACCGGGAAGGCGCAAGATCAGACTTCGAAATTGGTCAGAAGATACGTTCATTTTACTGCGCAAGGTCTGATACACCATACGATGGTAGGAATACTTAGCATGCTTCTGTTCTTGGGAAGCGTTATTGAGATTCTCCACCATCTCTAAAGCCTCATATTTATTAAATTCTGCCAACGGACGAGCAGAATAACTCATAATTCTATTGGTAATATTCTCCACCGACGCTTTAGTTAGTAATTCGACACTCTAGCGTAACGTTTTTACCTCCGCTTTCAAATTCTAAGTAAAGCGAAAAACACAATTAAGATAGCTTCCGATATAACTCAAAAGCACTATACCTTACACGGTGAACCACATCGGTATGTACATGCAACAGTATACGTGGCGACATAATATAAAGCCTAGGACATGGATAGCAAAACAAATTCATCAGGGTCATGGCCAAGCAAACAAAAAGAAAGATCGCCAGCCATAGCCAAACCCATTAAGCTCTCAATTCAGAATAAATCACATCGGTAAGTAGCCTATTGTTGTAGAAACAAACACAAAATCACTGATGTCAAATTAATATTATCCCATGCAGATAAAAATTATTACCCACATTCACATCGTGGCAACCCCCACGAAATTTGACAGAATGTCGGCAGTGAAACTACCGTCGTCGCTAATGCTGTGGAACTCCACACTATTGTTACGGAACATCTCGTCGCGGATGAGACCACACCCCTAATGCACTGTCGGGGAACCTCACGCAAAAGTTGACGAAAATCTCGTCCGAGGCGGAAGGACAACCTCCCTCAATTTGTGGAAACCCACACAAATGTTGACGAAAATCTCGTCCTTGGCAAAATGATACCCCTCTCACAAGTTGTGGCAAGCCACACAATTCGTGACGCAAATCGCGTCCTTGGGGAAATTACACCCCTCTCTCAATTTATGGAATCCCATACAATTATGGACGAAAAATCCCGTCCTTGGTGAAACTACACCCGCTTTCAATTTGTGGAAGCCACACAATTGTTGACGAAAAAATATCGTCATTGGTGAAGCTACATTCCTCGTTCAATTTGTGGAAACCCACACAATTGTTGATGAAAATCTCGTCATTGGTGAAACTGCACCCGTCTTTCAATTTGTGGAAACCCACTAATTGACGAAAATCTCGTCATTGGTGAAACTACACCCGTCTTTCCATTTGTGGAAACCCACACAATTGTTGACGAAATCTCGTCATTGGTGAAACAACACCCGTCTTTAATTTCTATTTTTGGAAACCCACACAATTGCTGACGAAATCTCGTCAATTACGTATTTGTTTTCATTATTTCCATAAACTGATATATTTTTCTATCGTGCCTTGCAAACAAATAGCTATTATGTCGGTCAATATGCAGTGTATGTAAACTTTTGACCACAACTGTATAGTTAAAACTATCTTTTTGAAGACGATTTTGAAGATGTGGCATGGCCAACAGGAAACAATAGGTGGACTCATGCAACTTGGAAGAAGCCTAGCGGCAAGATTACTTCTCGTGATTAGTTTATGATATAGATTCTTCGGTGCCATTCTCCTTGAACCAAAAGATATTCTCAAAGCGTTCCAATTCTAAACAGCTGTCTCATCCACGCACCACCCTCCCCCTCCCCCGACTGAACGCATGTAATAAAGGTATGATAAAGAATTTGTAATTGAACATTCCAAATAAACAAAATAAATTTAATTTCGGAAAATACGAATTCATTCAATCCATTTTTTCGATCAACTTTCAAATGTGGCTTAGTGACTGCCTGAAATATTTATTAAGAGGCTGTTTATATGATCCCGGTTACCCGAGATTCAACGAAGCGTGAGATGATTTTGAGGTATTGAAATGAGCAGATGCATGATCCTGACAGTCGTATAATCACCACAACAATAGCATGTGCTTATTTGGTGTCAGAAAGACTTATTTCAATGCCTCAAAGTCCTCTCACGCTTCGTTGAATCTCGGGTAACCGGGCTCATGTAAACAGCCCCTAAGAAAACTTCTCGAAATTATTATATTATGCAAAGTCACACATATGTAAATCTAATAGTCCAAAGATAGTTACATTCAATTCCTATGAAAATGTGGCAGGAATAACAGTGTAACGTAACGGACACACGTTGAGGTGTTTCTAACGACCGGTTTGAACAAAGAGAATTTACATCCCAACTAATTCGCATCGAAAACTTGAATGCATGCCCTATAACTTACAAAAGAAGATGTCGGGATTCTTGATCTCATGCATGGGAAGAATTTGTGGAACTGGGTGGCTTACAACTCGGTAATTAGTCATTATTATGCTTGACATTTTGATTTAATTAAACCTTAAACTCAGTGGCAGATTCAGCGTTAGCGAAATAGATTACTGCATGCAGCCAATCCTAAATTCATAGTACCTGAATAACGATGCAACTGAATATCGATTACGAATTTTCAAAGGATATTTAAAAACTCACACCTTTCGGTGCATTTATAATTTCACGTCCTGCTCCCATGAACATGCAGGCTTCGGAATATAGAGTTATGGGAAACACAAGCGTATCGTCGATTCCTTTTCGTAATCAACTTCCTGTGTCTTCTGCATACGTTGAGTTCCCCTCTTGAATGTTGTGACCTTGCACACTCTTCCCGAACTTTTACTCCTTCCGATATCCAAGCTCAAACCGTCCTATGTTGATTATGTCTCGTTGTTCACAAATCAGCTCTGTAACTGTTGATATTAAAAAGTTTTTCATCGAGTTTAAAATTTCATATGCTTAAATCGTCAATAGCTTCGCTGATTACGAAATGTACAAAATTTTCTCTGTTTACACTCCAACGAAATCCAATTCACGAGCAGGTGTAAATGTTTTACTTTAACATCGTGTGTATGTGAACGTCATGATATAAGTGCGACCCAGACAGTCAGGATAATGATAAATTATAGCGTTGCTGAACTTAGGAACCCCCATCAAGTACAATAGTCGGGCCCTACCCGTTTGCCTGCCTTCCTCTAAACTTCCTGCAGGCACGCAATGTTGGGTGACAGGCTGGGTTGCCTTGGAAGAAGATGGTCACGGCCCAGGGATCTTGCTAAAGTACCTCTCGTTAGTAAGCAAAGCTGTTATGTTTACGGTTCGCTCACATCGAGCATGCTCTGTGCTGGCTACCACACTGGGAAGATTGATTCCTTTCAAGGGGACAGAGGGGGGCCATTGGTCTTCGTGTGAACAGAAGGTGGCATCTGATGGGCACTGCGAGCTGGGGGATTGGTTGTGCTAGTAGGGGGTATTATGGGATATTTAACAGTTAGACAACGAGTCCGAGTTGCTTATGAGAGAATAGGCAACGAAGGCGAAGCCTGAGTTGACTATTCGCTCATGCATAGACAACGAAGGCAAGTTGTCTAATTGTTGTAGTATACACCCTGTACATAGATATATTAATTTCGAGAAAATAGTCGATAAACCGCAATTACACCAAAAATAATTTATTTAATTCAATTTTGTACGGTCGCGCGAGCGAATTTTTTCCAAACGTTCACCATCACGAATAGACAATGGTTGAGTAGCAAATCAGAATGTTTGGTTTCTAATACAGCAATAGTCGGGTGTATACTAAATGCTGATATTGTGCACTTCAAAAGCTGGATAAGTAATGTGAGGTAACGTGGTCATATTGTCATAATAATTAATGTTTGACACCTTGTGCTTTTTGTGGTTTTATGTTTTTGGAATTTTACATAGCGTCTGCAGCGATTTTTTATGTACGTGGTATAGCGATCAAGAATCTATTCCAGTTCTTTTTACTATGTTAAGAAGTTATCCACGCGTGGAGATTACACACTTTATTTTTCGTTTGCTCATGTAGAGTTACATTGATTACACCTTATTTTTCTCCCAGTGATATATTCTTATAATTATATATGTACTTACAATATTAGCTTATACTAAAATCGTTTGCTGATAACTACTTATAAATATAGAGAGTATTAGCCTAAACAATGGCTGATATACGTTTACAATTACAATTTATGAATCGTATGTGGTTATATTTATGCTATTAAAACTTGTTGCTTGACAATTACAAATTATCGTTGTCGATATATTTATACAGATTACGAATTGTCGGGTACTGAAATACTTAACGTTTTATAAAATACTTATTACTTATGCTATTACAGATTATCGTTATATACTGTTATACTGATACAGAAAAGTACAAAATGAAATAATATAAAGATGTGGATTACCGTTTCGTGCTAAGCATTTACTGCATGCCAGACATAACGTCACTTTGCACATATAATTATTCAGAGTGATTTCCACATCTACCCAAGCAAGGTTTTACAGAACTTGCCAGTGCCTCCAAACTGGATTTCAAATTAGGGCAGTAATAGACGCCTTTGTGAATGTTACTAAGGTAGGCGAATGGTATCTTCTTGCCATCCTCACAGATAATATACACCAAAGACCCTGAGTCGTTTTTTTTCGCAAAGATGTTATCGTCAGACACGTCTTTTATGCCATAAAAGCCGTCATTCATTCCGTTTTTGAATCCCGCATCTTTTTCAACCAAATTTCCTCTTCTATGCCCAATTTCAGGACTAAATATTCCAACCGAAACTGGTCCATTCATGTTTTTTAATTTCTCAGTGACTACCTCTTCAGTCGCCAAAGTGTCCTCAATACCCGCGTCGTTCAGGAATTTGACCGCATCGTTGCAGTCCAAATATCTATCAAGTTCGATGAGGGCAATATCGTTCTTGTCGTTGTATAAACCACAATAAAATTCACCAAGCCTTCGAGGTTCATCTCCTTGGTACTGATATTTGTATCCAAAACATCCCCTGGCGTCATTTTCGCAGTCTGTCTTCAGTTTTTGGTGTTGTTGGTATAGGTCTCCTGATAATTCTCTTTGGTAACAAACGTGATAGCAGGTGATTGCGTAGTGTTTCTGTCCGCGTAAATCCCCAAAACCAAGAATACTTATTTTTCCACTGCCTCTATTTTCCCCATTTGTAACATGATGCGGATCTCCTGATCTTGGTCCTCGAAGAAAAGCAGATCTACTGTTTTTATCGACTTTTTCTTCGATGAATTCGACAAAACAGGAGATATTGTTACCAAATATTTTCTGCAGTTGATCCATGGACGGTAGTGAGTTTTCTGAGTGGGTGATGTATATTTTCCACGTTCGATCCTTTTTGCCATCAAAACCAACATGGAATTTTTCCACTCCGGGTAATCTAAGAACCGTATAAAAGAGAAAAAAATTAAGTTCAATCTTTGTCAAAAAATTGTTTTTAGCTAATTGAAAAGAGCTCTTAGACTAAAAATTAAAAAAATTGGTAGTTCTTTCCGCAAATCTAACGTATATCGAACGTATTCTAAGATGATCATGTGCACAACAGCATTTCTTGATGATAGGATTTCACCTTCATCGTTGTTTACCTTAACAAATCTTCCTTGTATTCTTTCTTAATGTTGGATTTTTCGTCAAATATGTTTGTTTCAAACCACTCATTCTTTGGAACTATTGAATTTATACATAATAGTTTAGTATAAATATTAGCGTACGGCGTGATTAAGTTTTATTTGAAAGCGAGTTAGTAAAAACAGTGTGTTAATTGTTAATTCACGGCAAACCGGATGTATGATTCATACATCGTCGCGATCCAACGTTTTGACACCCAAGTCTTGTGTATTTTCATGAAAGTGCATGGGTTTGGTATTGTTATTAAGTGTAAATATTTGTAGGGATTATTCTACCACGTGAGAAAAATTATGTATTCAGTAGAAAGATTAATTGCTGAGCTAATAATAGCTAACAATGCAGCTTACCGCTTCGCTTGCTACTTTTGTCCTTGTTGATATGTTTGATATCATAACGATGATCAGTTGAAAATAAAACAAGAAAGCGTTAAACGAAAGTTTTATTAAATAAATTGGTAATACATTAAACAGCTTAAGTGGGTTTATATAAGACTATATAAGCGTGCATGAATGCAGTAGCTACGGTAACTATAAATTTTACCTCTTCTAAAGCTACACTGTTGCCTCACGCTTGCATTAACTGTGATTAACTGTGATATAGGTTTGTGCCCTATGTAAAAAGTTACGTTTATCATCAAGTTATATTTAGGTAAAAATGGTAAAATTGGATAATATGCATCCAGTTTAGAATCGGTTGTCTATAATAAATCACATGGTATAACTTTGCTATATATAGTATTCCGTATCAAATCACGATTTTCCATCAAACAACCTATCGGGTCCACCTTAACTAGCTATATACAGGATTTTAATCTTGACGAAAACAAATTGTGAAAATTTATTTAGTGATATTAGTGCTTAACTAGTTACTAATCTACAATGCTCCCTGAAATATGTGGTTACAAGTTTATGACATATAAACCGCAACATCTGCTAAAAGAACCACAAAAAAATTTCGTCCACACTTTTCTCAACATTTTTGATGAAAATTATCAAGGTAGATAAAAAGCAGCGTTGATGTTATTAAGCGGTTTGACAGCATCGAAATTTATCGATGTTGTTCAGCCAATTATCACCATATCCACGATATAGACCAGTGATATAATAACCAGCCTTGGAACAGTTTGACCATCCTTCTTGATTAAACGATGTTCCAACATCTTCATCATAACACAATCCATATCGGTTAGGATGATTGTTTGGTTTGCAACAATAGCCTTGTTCGATTCGATGTAATTCATGTAACACGTCGTCGCCATCAGCATTGCGATATAACCCATTTAGAAAATAACCCACTGGACAAACGCTCGATTTGTTATTCCTTCACATAATGGAAGTAAAAATATTCAGAAATTAATGTCCTCATCAACTGCATGTGTTTTATATGATGATGTTATTTGAATAAGTTTTTGCCTTCGAAATTCGATTGAGATTTGGGAATGGCGTCAAATGGAGTCACATGGATATGTAACCGTGTGATTCGCTATAATATATATATATATATATATATATATATATATATATATATATATATATATATATATATATATATATATATATATATATATATATATATATATATATATATAGCTCCATTGTTATATTGTTATGAAGGGAACAAACACAGAAGTTCAGACTTGGTTAATAAACGATTTATATTTAAATTTCCAATTATACCATTGTTGAATCACATAAAAAGCTAAATACTCACGTGTCGAAAGAGCTCCACCAGTCAGCTATTTGACACTGGCTATTCTGACCGCTGCACGCTTTGCAACTCGCTTTAGGGATCGCTTTACAACATTTTGCTTTTTCAAGTAAAGTGATGGGATCGCTGTCGCTGTTCGGAGGACCTCTATAAAGTCCCGTGATAAAGAGATTTTCCTCGCCACATTTCGACCAACCCATACTGTCAACACTTTGCGACCAGTCCACATGAGAACATGCTAAAGGAGTCGTTGAAAGATGATGTCAAATACGATTTCGGTCATGCAAGCTGGTGTATGTAATCTATAGAAACGTGCTCGCGCAGGGAAATCAGATAGAAAATTTTATATGCATGTACAAAGTGAATCTTAGTTTATTTGAGATAATATAGCCAAATCATGTTTTCCAGTTTTTTTACCTTTTATAGCAATGCACTTACTAGATCAAGGGCCGCGGAGTCAGTTAACGTTGAAAGTCTGGATGATAGCCGGGGGGGAATGAATGATTTGGCCGCTCGCATTTCTTTTATTTCATTAAGTTGTAAATATTTTGTAGTATTGCATTTTAATGAATAATGTACTGATTTCACAGCCGCGGCAATAGATGCGTTCCGAAAAATATCGAGTAATTCATCTGCACAAATTTATCAGGTGGCTTTAAGGAGTTCATCAAATATTTGAAAAACTCCTAACTTCCGTTTCCCATTCGAAACCGGAAGTTAGGAGTTTTTCAAGAAGTTTTTCAAATATTTGACTCTCCGTAACTGTTAAAATTGAGCAAATGAATTATACTCGATATTTTTCGGAACGCATCTATTGCCATGTAATAAACAATTGTGTATGTAAGATAGCAAGGCTTACTTGTTGATTGTTGTGGTGTCGTAGAGTTGGCTGGGGTTGGATCTAATGGTTTCTAAAAATCAATGTAAAAAGCAATAATTTTTTGAAAATTTGATTTTTCCTAGTATCACTTTATACTCAAGCAGAAATAGTTTATAGACATTCGTCGCGAAATTGTTTTTGTTATTTTTCTGGTAGCAATTATGCCAACAGTTGCCCATTTAACATTGCAAATTTGACTGGGAGAAAAAAAAAATAGGGATTAAATTTAGTTTGAAAAAGTTGGCCGTTTATTTCAGAAATTCACTTTATTAAATTAATCGATTAATTCTTTGTACGTATCGGAATTGCCTGAATATGAAGATAGCTAGTTATTACATTTTGTTAACCGTGATACCGTTACACTTTAGGAGACAAGTTTCATTTATTATGAATGACTTGGATACTGGCGTAGCCAGCATGACGATTTTGTCCCAATATGTAAATTTCGAGTTATTACTCATATCTTTAAAAATTCATTGATTTCGCAGTCAATGAACACCAAAATATTAGCATTGCGGGACAAATTGTCTGGCTTGCTACGCTGTAACTTTGGATATCATGCAACTTAGATTTTTCATTGGCTTCAGATAGATGTCTTTAAACAAAGTGAAGCTAAGAAAAAGGAAAGTTCATAAACAACAATTTTTAACGACGTCTTGAGAACAAATGGAAGAAAATTTTCGTTTGAGAAATTTCTTACCGCGTACATAAACAATTGGCCTGAATCTCGCTACTTAATGCGATCAAAACAAATCAATACGTTGATTCCCTTTCCAAAATTTCATTTTCTTCTGGCGGACAATTTGCATAGCTTTTTGTGATAAATGCAGATTGGTTACGTAATGTGCATACTTACCCCATTACAATCGACCAGTATATAATAATCATATTCCTCATCTTCAGTCAGCTGTTCAGGAGATTTTTCCGAATAGACCTCTGTCAGTAACTGACAGTTTTGTATTTCTTCACAACTTCTCTGTTTTTTGAAGTTGACAGATCTACATCCATTTTTTGCTGCACATTTCATAGCGCATTCTGGTCCCGACTCGGCGTGAATAATTTCGATAGGTTCAGCGTTCAAACGATAGCCTTTAAAATTACAAAACAACGTGTAAGATTTAGCTTTAGTTGTGATTGATAATTACATGCTTTTGTTTGAACAAATTTACTCACATTGTTATGTTTATAAGGTTAATAAACACGGTTCTAAACCAGCCTTGTTCTATTGAACAGCTGCAAACGAATCCCAAAGCTTACCTTCATTTGATCCATCGAAGCAAAAGTCATACCCATGAACAAAAGGTTGGAGATATAAAAATATCAACAATAGAAACATGAATCTCAAAAACACGATAGGCAAACATGAAGCTTGTATCGAATTTGAAGCCATGACAGCATTATCCTAATTAATTCTAATTTTGTATGTTTGTGTGCCATATTATTATAAACAACTATAATATATTCACTCTCTTTCCCTTGCAAAGGAGCACTAATTATCTGTGTTTTCATTAACTTGCCTTTAAAGAGCAATTGCCACCTGTGCAAGAGTTAACATACGTAATGAGGTCACGTTTTCTCGCATGCGCATAAATTCTGTTTTTCGTAGAAAATTTAATATCTTTTAACAATTCTATACCTGTTTTTTTCTCACGACTTTTTCAAAGCAATCGACATGCAAGTATGAAACAAACTGTCAGGAAAAAGTTGTAAGAAGCTTGTGAATTATCAAAGACTTGCTCACAAGGCTGTTCCAATAAGAAGATCGTTTATTAATTATTTTACACTTGTTATCATGCAAGGCTGTTCCAATAAGTCTTGTACAAACTTTATATAACAATATCTTTACAATTTTTTTTCAAAATATTTTACCGTTTAAGGTCGTTGCATGGGTACACGTGAATTTAATACTTAATATAAATGCAACTAGTAACGGTCTTTTCTTTTTTGCCTTGTCCCTTAACCTGCCTTTTATAGCAAATGTGTTTGAGTGTGCGTAAGTTAGCTTTTATACAATATACAAGCGTTTTAATGCATTTTGCAAAGGCGTTCATGTAAACCTCAACAAAAATTATTATTGTCATTCATAGTAAACATTGTTCACTATTTATCGCAAAATTTCAGATTAGTGATTCTTTACCTGGATAATTTGATAACATCAAAATTTACAGGTTTCTTTTTACAGTCTTTACGTACACAATAAATTTCTGTGCATTAACGAGGTTTCTGGATTATAATTCCAGATTCTAGCTTAGTTCCCGAAATAGTTCTGATTCTGAATACCGTATTGTATCGGTACAGTATATTCATATTGTTAAGTGTTTGACAGCATCGAAATTTATCGATGTTGTTCAGCCATTTACCAGATCCTCGATAAAGACCAGTGACGTAATAACCTGCCTGGGAGCAGCTTGACCATCCTTTTTTATTAAAATATGTTCCAACATCTTCATCATAACACGATGCATACTTGTCAGGATGATTCTTTGGTTTCCAGCAATAACCTGCTTCGATACCAGATAATGTGCCGGCTCCAATGTTGCGATATAACCCATTTAAAAATAACCCAGAGGGCAAACATTCCATTTGTCATTTCCTATGTTTAGAAGACATTAACGCGGATGTATAAAATACATTCTGTGGCATTTTGGAGGTCCGGCAATTATTAACAATCAATGTATTATTTACAATATATTATTTCAGGAAGTTATATGAATTAAATACATGGTGCATCTATAGCTATAATTTTGCGCAGTGATTTGCATATTTAAAAAAGGTTTTAGTAGTTTTCGTCTCTAAACTTTAGCTTAATCAAAAAGAAATTTAACGATTTTCATTGATAAACACAATTACGTCGTTTTCTTTCCTAATCTTTTTTCTGTTTTCCGTGCAAGCTCTATAATTATCCAGAGAGTAGATTTCACAATCCTCAAAAATACGTATGCAGCACATGTATAAACAAATTATATTATACCGGAATCGTATAAAATATTTTACTTACTTGTCGAAAGAACTCCACCAGCTAGCTTCTTTACACTGGCCGTTCTGACCGCTGTACCCAGGTATCGAGTTACAACATCTTGCTTCTTCTAGTAAACTGATCGAATCGCTGCCACCTTTGAGGGGACTTCGATAAAATCCTGTGATAAGAAGATTTTTTGCGCCACATTTTGACCAGATCAATGGAATGTCAAAACTTCCCCACCAGTCCGCATCAGAACATGTTAAAGGCATCGCTAAAAGTTGAAGTTAAAAGTGTTTTGCGAAGTTTATAAGGTAATCATGATTTCATGCGCTTGGGTACCTTAGAAATAAAAGATTTCAGAGAGGAGGTGTAAAATGACTAAAATTAATAATGGAAAATTGTCGTAGGGCCGGTTGTATAAAATTCTTTAACTACATTTTGCATAGTTTAATCCTAGTTAACTCAGAAGTTAAAGTTTAAAACTACTATTTTATACAACCAACCATGCAGCCCCGGTTGTTAAAACCTGCATTAGCGATCCGTAAACTATAGATTATAAAAAATACATGACTTTATAAAAGAAGTTTACAATAAAAATGCCCCGACGCGGTTAGGGAAAAAATAATAACACGATTAGTTACTTGTTGGTTGAGGTGTTGAACTCTTTGTTTCTGCCGTTGTGGATGAAACTAAATGAAAGCACGATAGCTTATTATGCAGTAAAAATTACTTTTAAGTATACGGGTTGCTGTCCAAATTACTCGGAGCGAAGGAGATATGGAAGCATAAACAAAGCCGATAAGCGATTAATCATTATGTATAATTATTGTAGATAGCGTTACCATTCTATTAAAAGTTGTGTTTTTTTGGTATTACATTACATTGTGGACTTCCTAGGACTTACTTGTCGACTGTTGTTGTGTCAGAGAGCTTTGTGTCGTAGAACCTAGTAGCTTCTTGAAATCAATATAGAAAAGAAACGAAAATCTCCTTAAAAGGAAATAGCAATATATTTTTTATTTTCTCATTTGAAAGAACTTTGAAAACTAAATTTAATTCTCTTTTTCCGTTTTTTTATATCTTCCTCACTTCTACAATAATTTTGATCAAAAGGAATGAAATATCAGCCATCTTGGATAATTTGGTGACGTCACAACAGGGGTTAGCCATATAAAAGTAATCGTTGCTAGCCAAATATTGATTTGTAGATGTTTTAAAGGTGTTGAGTGATCTTGATATTTCGAAGAGCATATAGAGTATAGTTTTGAGTGCAAAATGATTAGTGGTTGTCGAGATAGAAATATTGCGTAACGTAATGTTGTAACGTAACTGCATATCTACAAAAATCCAAGATATTTCATTCCTTTCGATCAAAATATTTGTAGAGGTAAGAAAAATATGTAAAAACGGTAAAAGAGAATTAATAAAGTTTTCAAAGCTCTTTCAAATGAGGAAATAAATAAAAATATTGCCATTTCCCTTTAAAACTGAATGTGAATTCACTACTCATGCATATCGAAAAAGTATGATATATATATATATATATATATATATATATATATATATATATATATATATATATATATATATATATATATATAATATATATATATATATATATATATATATATATATATATATATATATATATATAGGCTTTTATTATGTACACAGACGCCGGATATGAGCTCATGCCAACTGATTGGCTCTCTCGTAAACAGATATTTGCTCGTACCTGTCTAGTAGAAAAACGTAAACAAAATGGTGACAAGATTCGGTGAGTAAAGCGATGATTAAATTCAACGGGTTTTTTTATAAAAGTGAACCAAAATGCATGCACCGAAAGGGCGACAAAATTTGAAATAAAATTATTCAACATACAGTAGGCTGAAAACTATAGGTTTACAAAATATATTAATACGGTTTGACAAAATAACAATTAGCTTTTAAAATGCTGGAAAAAACACGATACGGGATTTAATTACTGTATCCAACCTTTTTTTTAAAAAGTGTGTTCACTATTGTTCAAATTACGAATAAATTTGAAAGTGGTTTTTCAGCGCTTGTGTATATAATAAAACTGTTATTCTGCTCACTCTCGTCGTATATGACTAATGATATACGATTGCAAAACAACTGTTAAATATATCTCTCGCGTTGGGTCTGGTGTTTTATAGATGCACTTGCCAATGATCAAATAGTAGGGTAACTGGAACACTTATATATGCGGCCCAAATAATTTCTAATGAGTCTACTCAACAGTTATTTTTTGCAATAATGTTTCGGGTAATATGAGTTTTCGGAAGGTTAATTTACCGCTATTAAAGCACCTGCAGAATTTTGATATTTTATATTTTACATCGGCAGACTCTTTGGTGCATAACCATGCTTTAGTTATGATGTCAAATATTTTGATGTCAAATATTTTGACATGGATAACCACGCTGTTTTAATGGTCAAATGCTTGTCCAATTTAAAGTTTTTAGCATGTTTGGCGCTCATATACAAACATTAAACAATATACCCATGCTTTGGTTATGATGTCAAATATTTTGACATGGATAACCACGCCGTTTTTATGGTCAAATGCTTGTCCTATTTAAAGTTTCCAGCATGTTTGGCGCTCATATACAAACATTAAATAATATAACCATGCTTTGGTTATGATGTCAAATATTTTGACATGGATAACCACGCCGTTTTTATGGTCAAATGCTTGTCCTATTAAAGTTTCCAGCATGTTTGGCGCTCATATACAAACATTAAATAATATAACCATGCTTTGGTTATGATGTCAAATATTTTGACATGGATAACCACGCTGTTTTAATGGTCAAATGCTTGTCCTATGTAAAGTTTCCAGCATGCTTGGCGCTCACATACAAACATTAAACAATATAACCATGCTTTAGTTATGATGTCACATATTTTGACATGGATAACCACGCTGTTTTAATGGTCAAATGCTTGTCCTAAATTTAAAGTTTTTAGCATGTTTGGCGCTCATATACAAACATTAAACAATATAACCATGCTTTGGTTATGATGTCAAATATTTTGACATGGATAACCACGCCGTTTTATGGTCAAATGCTTGTCCATTTAAAGTTTCCAGCATGTTTGGCGCTCATATACAAACATTAAATAATAACCATGCTTTGGTTATGATGTCAAATATTTTGACATGGATAACCACGCTGTTTTAATGGTCAAATGCTTGTCCTATGTAAAGTTTTCAGCATGTTTGGCGCTCATATACAAACTTTAAACAAGATAACCATGCTTTAGTTATGATGTCACATATTTTGACATGGATAACCACGCTGTTTTAATGGTCAAATGCTTGTCCAATTTAAAGTTTTTAGCATGTTTGGCGCTCATATACAAACATTAAACAATATAACCATACTTTGGTTATGATGTC
Organism: Dendronephthya gigantea; assembly: GCF_004324835.1. Lineage (NCBI taxonomy): Eukaryota > Metazoa > Cnidaria > Anthozoa > Malacalcyonacea > Nephtheidae > Dendronephthya > Dendronephthya gigantea. The sequence goes on along the minus strand of NW_021163182.1, from coordinate 143,362 downwards.
AAATATTTTGACATGGATAACCACGCTGTTTTTATGGTCAAATGCTTGTCCTATTTAAAGTTTCCAGCATGTTTGGCGCTCATATACAAACATTAAATAATATAACCATGCTTTGGTTATGATGTCAAATATTTTGACATGGATAACCACGCTGTTTTAATGGTCAAATGCTTGTCCTATGTAAAGTTTCCAGCATGCTTGGCGCTCACATACAAACATTAAACAATATAACCATGCTTTAGTTATGATGTCACATATTTTGACATGGATAACCACGCTGTTTTAATGGTCAAATGCTTGTCCTATGTAAAGTTTTCAGCATGTTTGGCGCTCATATACAAACATTAAACAATGTAACCATGCTTTAGTTATTATGTCAAATATTTTGACATGGATAACCACGCTGTTTTAATGGTCAAATGCTTGTCCAATGTAAAGTTTCCAGCATGTTTGACGCTCATATTATACAAACATTAAATAATATTACTATGCTTTGGTTATGATGTCAAATATTTTGACATGGGTATAACCACGCTGTTTTAATGGTCAAATACTTGTCCTATATAAAGTTGCAAGCATGTTTCGTGCTCACATACAAAAATTAAACAATATAACCATGCTTTGGTTATGATGTCAAATATTTTGATGTGGATAACCACGCTGTTTTAATGGTCAAATGCTTGCATATGTAAAGTTTCCAGCATGCTTCGTGCCCATATAGAAACATTAAACAATATATATAACCATGCTTTGGTTATGATGTCAAATATTTTGAAATTGATAACCATGCTGTCTTAATGGTGAAATGCTTGTCATATGTAAAGTTGCAAGCATGTTTCATGCCCATATTATAGAAACATTAAACAATATTACCATACTTTGGTTATGATGTCAAATATTTTGATATTGATAACCGCGCTGTTTTAATGGTCAAATGCTTGTCCTATGTAAAGTTTCCAGCATGTTTGGTGCTCATATACAAACCTTAAACAATATAACCATACTTTGGTTATGATGTCAAATATTTTTATATGGATAACCACGCTGTTTTAATGGTTAAATGCTTGTCCTATGTAAAGTTTCCAGCATGTTTGGCGCTCATATACAACATTAAAAAATATAACCATGCTTTATCAGGTCAAATATTTTGACATGGGTCACCATGCACGCTGTTTTAATGGTCAAATGGTGCGACGAATATATTTTCATTATGACTTTGAAAAGGGATTTAGGTAGGAATAAATAAATGTAGCTTTTAACACAAAGCGCTAATGCTCTAGTAGCTAATCCTTGAAGAACTTTCTTTTTTATGGTAATTGCAATTTGCAGACATGCGTCGTGCATGTGCGTGTACTATCTTTAATTATCTACGTTTGTGATGTGTGCACGTGGTTATTTCCCCACTATGTGCACTAGTACTATTGCATTAAATCAACAAAATTTTAAATGTTCTTTATTCACTTAATTTCTTAACTAAATCAATCTGTTTAGCTTATATTATACGGTTACTAAACATACTTAAACGCTGTGATATATACTAAGCTTTCGGCTTTTGGAGTCGCATCCACTGCGTGACACACCAATCTATTGGTTCTCGCTGTCTTGTCCTGTTTCGAGGAAAGAGGCTCCTCTTGCAAGTTTGTCTATGGCGCCGTAGTTTTTAGTTTCTCGCATGTCTTAAGCGGAAGGATTGAATTATGAAAGGAATGTTTTTCATTATGAACTTGAAAAAAGGTTTAAGTAAAATAAAAATAACGTCAGTTATCCCAAGAGCAAATAGTCTAGAGGTCACGAGAATAGTCTCGCAACTTTCATGTTGATGGTTCGAATTCTGGGTGGTGAAAGTGTTTTATCATGACGTAAAATTTGGGTAAGTTAGAAAAATATAGCTGTTGATTTCAAGATCTGTTGGCCGAGTGGCAAAGACAATCGTCGCGTAACTCGCGTTATTACGTCGCGAGCTCCCATGAATACATGAATGATGCCTTCCCTCAATTATCGATGCTAACTACGCCACTGCCACGTGGAATTTCTTGGCAACAATAAGGAGTGAGTAATGATTCTAAGGTTTAGCACTAATATCTGGAGTGGTGAATTGAAAATTCGCTGTTACTAAGTGGCGATTAGAGACATTCAAATAACTTCTCCATTTCTTTTAAAGTTTATAATTTTTTCACTATGTGGTTAACAAGAAACGTCAAGTAGTTCGACGACGAAGATTCACAGTCGTTCTTGGTCTTCACAACAGATCTCAGGAGAACGAGACTCAAGTTAAAGAGATGCACATTGGTCAGATATTCGAGCATAGGGATTATAATCCAACCACCTTCCAGGCTGATCTTGCCTTACTACGACTGACCCATCCAGTTATTTCTGCACATCATTTACGAAATTTACAATATATAATATTGGGAGTTAACGCTTACTTGTGGGGGCGTCACAAGTATTTATAGTCACAACCAAGCCAGTTGATAACACAATCATTGTTTTTTCCTTTAGAATTTAAGTTGAAAGTAAGAAGTAGATCATCAAGTTGGTACGAACTCATTTAAACATTTGAACTCCAATCATGCAAACATGCTTTTCTGCCTGGGAAAAATGTGCTGAAAAGGTCATTTCACACGAAAATTTATTGTCGCAATCACGGTATCTCCCGTAGTGCTTTTGTAGAGTCGATCAAAGTAGCGCGGGGAATTATTTCATTTAGACTTGCTCTGCGAACATTTTATACTCCCTATTTTACGAATAGGACATCGCTGAATTTAATATTGGGGGATACATATTGTATAAAACGTCACATAAATTGAGGTTTGTTTTGCATACACGTTCAAACTTGTTTTGCTGAATACATTAGACGGTGACGGATGACCTTGTAGACTAAGTCGTTGTTATTACAGTCGAAATACGAGTGACATTCAGAAGCAACGTATTACATTTTTGCAAAATGTTTCTTAAAAATATAATTCAAAGTTTTATACTGCATACTGTATGCAGTTTAGGTATGTGCATTACAGGGTAAAGGTTAGAGTTATAAGCACTCGTGCAGAGCCTAGTTTGATCAGTGCATGGAATGTCATTAAGACATCCTGAAGATAGGTATGCAATTCGAAAAATAATTGCACAAAACGATCATACAAAATGACGTCTGCACGTTTTGAGATACTTGTTAATAATTTTGTGGCATGCATTTCACAGCATTCACTGATTGTGTGGGCGTGAGACGATTTTATTCATTTTGGAAAGTTTATCTTTTTCAAAAAATAATGCAGCCATTACAATCATGACACTTGAAATAAATGAGTGGCGAAAAATACGAATTACTTCGTAGGTATTTGAAGGCATTATATATATCTTGCACAGAACAACAAGACCAGTAGACCGCAGAATCAGCATGATAAATTTCTTGTTATATATTATAATCTTCCTCGTTTAGAAGATGAGTTAAAAACTGAAGAATATACCATCAAGTTGGTGAGCAATTGATTAATCTATTTGGGTATGTTTTATTAGTTTTGACGCGTGATTCTATGAAACACGATTCTTTGAAATATGACATTCAGAAGCAACGCGTAAAATCAAACTATTCGTCACCCACGCAATAGATGGCGTATGTTGAAATTTTAGTTTATTTAGTATATTAACTTATTTACAAGTTCTCAGTTTTAATAAAACTACCACCGCACTATAAAAGATGCGCCAAATCAAACATAATTGCGGTAAAACGATCGCACGAAATGACGCATGTTTTAAGATACACAAATGATGATAACGTTTTATTTTAAAACTAGTTATTTGTGGAATGCATGTCTTTAGTGAACATGTAAATTACGTCATTTTAAGAGTAGAGTTGTAACATCATTCACTGATTGTGTGAGTGTAAGTCGATTTTATTCACTTTGGATCAGTTCATCTCCTTTTTGCTAAATGTAACGCATATCCATTACACTCACATAACATGAAATAAGTGAGTGGTACAAATTCGCTTGGTAAGTATTTTAAAACAACCATTATCTTGCACACATCAACAAGACCAGTAGACCGCATAATCAGCATGATATAAATTTCATGTTATAATCTTTCTCGTTTAGAATATGATTTGAAAAGTGAAGAATATATCATCAAGTTGGTGAGTGCTTCACAAACCTATGAGAGCTGGCAATTATTTTATTAGTTTTGATGCATGATTCTTTGAGATACGACATTCAGAAGCAAGGTATAAAATCAGCACCCACGCAATAGATGGCGTATGTTGAAATTCATGCTTCAGAATAATTGTCTGTCGTATCACGATCAGTTTTGCCGTCCGTTCATTTTCTCTCTTATATTTACACATTCTTGTTGAATTGATTTTATTACGTCTCTTTTGAATGCAATATGGAAAACCAAAAAGGAAATTCCTTTTTTCAATTGGTCGCAAGATAGGCAAGTTATTTGCACTCTATGAGTGCTGTGTGAGAGAAGTTCGCCAAATTTATCTTGTTTTCGAACGAAAACATAACAATTATAATTGCATCATGAAATACGCTACATACTTGCTTAGTAAGCCCTTTCAAAACAACCATTATCTTGCACACAACACAATACCAGTAGACCGCATAATCAGCGTGATATAAATTTCCTGTTGTGATTGATCTTTCGTTTTTAGAATATGAGTTTTAAAAAGTGAAGAATATATCATCAAGTTGGTGAGTACTTCACAAACCTCTAAGAATATGGCGCATGTTGAAATTCATGCTTTAGAATAATTGTCTGTCTTATCACAATAATTTTTGACATCTGTTTACTCTCTTATATTGAGACATTGCTCGTGTCTATCTTCTGTTACAGACAATTTTTTAAATTGATATTATTCATTATTTTTATTGAACGCAGTATTGAAGTCGAAAGGGAAATTCCCAAACTCTCAATTTATTAATCAACCATGGTACAGCTGATTCTTAGCTTGAACCGCAGTTAAAAACGTTTTTCAATTTTAGCGAGCAGAAATGTCCGGTATACCATGGGAAAGCGAGGAAAGACAAAACTTCATTCGAGCAGACTACATTGTCAGTGACGTTGTGAGGAAGGAATTAAGAAGTTTCTTTATTCAGGAATGGAACAAGGCTTCTCTCGGAGCATGGGATGACACAAACGTAAGTGGTAGCAAGTTCTTTAATCTGGAGGCATCACGAGCAAGACCAAATAAGTCAATGCTTCAATCCAAATTTAATCATGGAAATTCAAATGATTGGGATTGTACTGTACTTTTTGATGCAATTCTTTATTCCAACTCGATTGGTGCAAACCTTATTCCAACGCAAAAAACTGAAATCGATAATCTGAGAAAACTGCGAAATGAAATAACTCATAAACCTGAAAAAACGCTGGATGATGCCGACTTTCAAACCAAGACAACAGACGTTATAAATGCATTGAATGCATTAGGACTGTCAAGCAGCGAAGTCGTTCGAATTAAAAATCTCTATAAATCCTTCCAAATTCTACCTCCCAAGCCATCTCATGAAGTCGTGTCTCGTTCTGACAAGATACACGAGATAAGAGAAGATCTTGAAAAGTTGCGCAGCGATAACGATGGCAAACTTACATATTTTTACATCTCTGGGAATCCTGGAAGTGGAAAATCTCAACTCGCCAGACAAGTTTGTGAAGATATTTGCGAAGATGTTCATGCGAAGGACGAAGCAATGTTTGCAATGACATTAAACGGAAAAGATTTAGATTCTCTTTTATATTCCTATGAAGTTTTTTGTCGTAAGCTAAATTGCAACGAAAGCGTATTAAAAGATCTTTTGAGCTCTTCTAAACCAAAAGATGGGAAAATCAAAGATTTGAGATTGCAAATATCCAACAGAATCAAGCATTGGAAGAAGTGGTGGATTATCGTCGACAATGTGGAAAATCTCGAGCTCATTTTCCCACTATTGCCTCTGATGGGCGACGATGTTTGGAATAACGGTCAAATCATAGTGACGACACAAAACACAAATGCAGTTCCTTCCGACAGCTTGTCAAGTAAACATATTTCACTTAGTCTCGGTATGAATAACAAAAAAAGTCGCGAGCTTCTTGCCCTGTTGTCAAAAACTGAAGTCAATGATTCATTATTAGATGAGGTGGCAGAGAAGTTAGATCATCAACCACTGGCAATGGCTTCGGCAGCCGTGTATATGAGACAAGCCAACGAGTGTCATCAAGACTTTTCGTGGCCAGATTATTTAGAAAAGCTTAAGAAAGGGAAAAGGGAATTAACAGAAGAGCGTCTCAAGCAGACAAATTCAGCAGCATATTCATCCACCATGAGTGCAGCTGTGCTTTTAGCTGTTACAAAATGTGCGGAAAAAAACAAAATTCTTGAAGACGCGTTCAACCTTTTCTCTTTGATATCGTTTGAACCACTGCCACTTGATCTTGTTGTGAAATACGTTCAGCAGAAAGAAGAGTTGGATGCCGAGGATATTATACTTACAATAACACACTGCTCGTTGTTTGTTCATGTTGGGAATAAAGACGGTGATATACGCCTGCATCGTGTTGTCCACGAGGTGATCAAATTGATTTTTCCTTTAAAAGAACATATTAACTACGACATTTCACCCGAAAATGAAATTTCAAATAAAAGTGGAACTATAAAAAGAGTAATTCACAGCGTTGTGAAAACAATGTATTCCTTCAAGAATAGGAAAGATATAATTAAAATGATTCCACATTTGAAAGTATTTCACACAGAAATTAACAGATTGTTTCCGAATCAAGCGTTATTTTTTGATGAGCACAGGCTTTGATAAAACTGAAATGATTGGAGTGTATAGGTTTTTTGGGAAAAAACTTTTTTATTTTTCTGAGTTCAAAATGTCGATGGATTTTTTTCAACAGGAACTGAAAAATAAATTAGAACTATTAGGCGAAAATCATGTTCTTACAGCTTGTGCTTACGAAAACCTGGGTTGTGTGTGTCACAATAAAGGTGATTTCGAACAGGCCAATGACTACCATCAGCGGGCCCTGAAGATTCGATTAGAACAATTAGGGGAGAACCATATTGACTTAGCTGCGTCTTACAACAACCTGGGTAATGTGTGTTCTGATAAAGGTGATTTGGAACAGGCCAATGATTATCATCAGCGGGCGCTGAAGATTCAATTAGAACAATTAGGAGAGAACAATATTGACGTGGCTAATTCTTACAACAACCTGGGTAATATGTGTTCTGATAAAGGTGACCTGGAACAGGCCAGTGATTATCATCAGCGGGCGCTGAAGATTAAATTAGAACAATTAGGAGAGAACCATATTTACATAGCTAATTCTTACAACAACTGGGTAATGTGTTTTATCGTAAAGGTGATCTGGAACAGGCTAGTGATTATATCAGCGGGCACTGAAGATTCAATTAGAACAATTAGGAGAGAGCATATTGACGTAGCTAAATTTACAACAACCTGGGTGTTGTGCGTTCTGATAAAGGTGATTTGGAACAGGCCAATGATTACCATAAGCGGGCACTGAAGATTCGATTAGAACAATTAGGAGAGAAGCAATTTGACGTTGCTACGTCTTACACAACTGGGTGTTGTGTTTTATCGTAAAGGTGATCTGGAGCAGGCCAGTGATTATCATCAGCGGGCGCTGAAGATTCAATTAGAACAATTAGGAGAGAACCATATTGACGTTGCTAATTCTTATAACACCTGGGTAATGTGTTTATCGTAAAGGTGATCTGGAACAGGCCAGTGATTATCATCAGCGGGCGCTGAAGATTCAATTAGAACAATTAGGAGAGAACTACATATTGACGTAGCTGGCTTAGCTACGTCAGCTGCCAGCTGGGCGCTGTGTGTTTTAATCAAGGCGATCTAGAGAAAGCTGAAGAAATATCATCATTGGGCTATGGACATTATATTGCAACGATTTGGTCGGACTTTAATGCAAGAATTTATACAAATTTTTGTAAATTCACTTGAAATACCTCTGGATTAAGAATATAAAGATTTCGGAATCTGCAATAATTTAAAATTCAATGGAATTAATTTACTAATTGTTTGCATTAATTAGAGCCATTGATTATTTTTAAACATCAGGTTTCGAATCATAAAGCTGTCTATATAAATAGAGGCGTCGGGACCCGGGGGTACAGGGCATGCACCCCCGTTAATTTTTCAAATGATTAAAAGTGCCCTTTAACCAGCATATTTAACAATTAACCACCTTTATAGATGTTTTAGGGGCTGTTTACATGAGCCCAGTTACCCGAGATTCAACGAAGCGTGAGAGGACTTTGAGGTATTGAAATAAATTTTTATGACACCAAACAAGCACATGCTATTGTTGTGGTGATTATACGAATGCCAGGATCATGTTATCTGCTCATTTCAATACCTCAAAATCATCTCATGCTTCGTTGAATTTCGGGTAACCGGGCTCATGCAAACAGCCCCTTAGCTGCCCTTTTCTTGCCCAAAAGTGCCCCTTGACCCTTGCACCCACTCCCAACTTTGAGTTGTTTCCTACTCCCTTGTATAATAAAATTACTGATTTTGTTCAACCAATTCTGAAGTTATGGATTTATCAATATCAGCAAATATCAGAATAACGTTGCTGTTCAGCCCGGTTACCTTATTGATATCGCAGCAGTGTCCGAGAAAATTTCGGCGAATGTGATCGCAGAGACGTCGCTTTAAGTCTTAACTATTATTTGAGTTAGTGGTTTGTAAATCCAAAGATTCGTTGGTCACTTTGCCCAGGTATTTTAAATAAATATATTCTCTTCGCCTAATTATAAATTATTTAGGATAAGTTATTTAATTTGAGCTTAATAGTTTGATCGCTGGAAAAAGATGATTTTAATTTCAGGAATACGAACAAGTCATTTAATTTTGTTGATGACGGCAGACTTAGATTAGTCAAAATAAACCCAATCATATATATAACATAATTATATAACCTTCTTCAGAGTATTAGGAGCAGATATATTAGCTAAATATCACCACCAACGCAACACATGGCGTGTGATGAAATTTATGTTTCATGCTTCAGAGTAATTTTCCTCTGTAATGCAAACAGTTTTGTCGTCAGTTTATTTTCTGTTTTATATCGAGACATCGCTCGTTTCTATCTTCTGATACACACAAGTTTGTTAACTTAATATTTTTTTGTTTTTACGTTTCATTTCATTTGAATGCAATATAGAGGAAAACAGGGAATTCCCCTGTCAATTAGTTGCTTACATGGCAAGTTATTCGAATTCGTTGAGTGTCGTGTAAGAGAAGTTTCCTCGATTTCATCGTCTTTTTCGAACTAAAATGTAACAATTATAATCGCAATATGAAATGAATGGTGAAAACTGCAAATTCGCTTGGTAAGTATTTCGAAACAACCATTATCTTGCACACAACGCCAGCATATAAAGGCAGCAGACCGAATAATCAGCATGATATAAATTTCAGTCAGCTTGATATAAAATATGAATTTTATCATAATTAATCTTTCTTGTTTAGAATATAAGTTAAAAAGTGAAGAATATTTCATCAAGTTGGTGAGTATACTGCATAAACCTGTAGGAATACTGATGTTTTATTAGTTTTGATGCATGATTCTTTGAGATTTGACATTCAAAATCAAACTATCCACCAACCACACAATAGAAAGCGTATGTTGAAATTCATGCTTCAGAATAATTGTCTGTTAATAATTGTTTTGTCTTCTGTCTATTTTCCCTCTTTATCGAGACATTGCTGGTGTTAATGTGTTTCTGTTACCCACAAGTTGATTAAATTCTTATTTGTCACTGTCATTTTTATTGAATGCAATATCAAAAGCAAAAGGGAAATACCTCAACTGTCAATTTATCACACAACCATGGTACTGTTCTTGCCTTCTTGTGTTTGGGCAAAAAAACAAGCAGTTGGAGTAGCAAAAGCTATTGCGAAGGTTTGAGAAACACGATACAGGATTTTAAAGACATTTATGTCTTTTATTTCATTCGAATGCAATATCAAAAGTGGGGAATTTCCCTTTCAGTTAGTTTCCTGTTTGCATACACAAAAGCTTTCAAGGTAGCATATATAACAAAATTCGTCTCGTTTTCGTATTCAGATGAAATAGACGAATTGAGTCATTGACAATCGCTTCTCAACTTCTGATAATGTAGACCTCGCTTACGAGTTATGTGAATATCTTGGCTGGTAAAGAAACTACGTAAACTTCATCGTGAACAAAAATGAAACATTTGAAATAATATCGAGGTCTGTACTAGTATTGTGTTGATTGTTTTGGTCATGTCTCGATATGTAGACGACAGATCAAATTCTTTGAAAAATATTTTGCAACTCAGATCAGTTTGTCTAAAGTTTTTACTGCCCCCATGATTTTCGTGAAGCGTTTATTTCCGTCCTTATCACGGGATTAAATTATTTTCGGTGCGTGAAATGGGGAATTCAAATATTAACGAGAGCCGGTAATGTTTAAATCTAAGCGGCGGATTTCGTGAATTCTTTTGCGAAATAGCGTGATTACGTGATACAAGCTGCTCCAAAAATGGCTTGATCCCACAGAAAATATCTCAAAAGTGTTTTTTGGACCCTTTCTGACTTTCTATTCATGTTTGATGTTGTCATTTATTTTGTCGAATTCAATTAGGCATGCTCTCTTTTAGCCTCGGCGTGAACGTGAATTTTATTCCTGTTTTTACGTGACGCGTTATTTCGATTATTTTGGGGCGTGAATGCGTGAATTCGTATGGCTCTTGAGGACCCTTTCAAGGCTAAAAAGCCGGGCTAATTTTTTGTTTATTTTCAAACAAAACACAAAGTAATGCCTGATCATATAAATAGCGTGTGTTGATAAAATAAAACTAGCGCATATTCCGCACCCTTGTTTGAAGTCGCGGAAAACACTTAGCTTGTCACATGATGGTCGAATTATGTGGGCAAGACGACGGCATCTATATTCAATACCTTTAGAATTTGTGGGACATAGTTATTTGTTTGTTGGGCAGTTTTGATTACCAGAGAGCGATATGGGAAGTGTGTACTTGAACTATATTTTAAAACCTAATTATAACTATCATATTTATGGCTTTAAATGAGCGACTATAGAACTACAATCCTGGAAAAAAATTGTAGACTTTTTTTTGCGTCACGTTTCCCCATCCCCCCCCCCGTATACAATATTTACGCGAAATATCTCGGCAAATGACTTTATTTCACTCAAAATTGCTCCTCGGGGATTTGTGATGCACAAATGATGCCGGATAACGTTTGTTTCAAAACTTGTTATTTGTGGAATGCATGGCTTTAGTGAACATGTAAATTACATCATTGTAAGAGCAGAGTTATCACATCGTGGTATTTTACCGTACAGACCGAACAGTCGAAGTTAGTAAGTTTTTTATTATATGGCATATTTCATGCAGACATTGTAATGATTAATTCTTTATGAGTAATTTTAATGATCAATCTCATCCGGGCACACGACACCAAAACATCGGCCTAAAGTGAAAAAAAAACGCTCTATTTTGTAAAATATAAATTTATTATTTTTATTTCAAATTCATTATTTTCCGTTTAAGAATTTAATCTGTTTTTCAGTTTAAATTTAGTTAGTTTTTGCCGTGAGTTTCGCCTTGTTTTCACAGGGCAATAAGAATTGCGTATTGCCCGTGGGCAATACGGGGAAATCCGGACCTGTCAGCAGCCAATCAAATTGCAGAATTAACCAAAACAAGCGCTTGCCATATAATAATACTCCTTATTACCTGAAACATGTAAACTTTGGGTGATAGAGAGAAAGAATATATTCACCTTCACGATATTTTTCTATTCGCATAGCGGCATTAATCTGTGAGTGTCATAAAGTAGGCAGAATGTGTATGTTTTTCATTTTAAATATTTGACCGGAATTTCGGGTACAAGATCTGATTATCAGTGATTTTCAATCCAAATCTCAAACAGAGTCGTGCTGAGCCCAAATGAAATGTACAACAGATATACAATGACGCTTGTTTTAAGATGCATATTTGACGGATGATGGTACAACGTTTCTTTTAAAAATTGTTATTTGTGGAACTTGGCTCAAACCTCGATTACTTTAAGTAGTTACTATAACATGATTTCAGTCAACTTACTAAAACTCATTACCAAAGGAGAAGCTTTGTGTATAAATAAATAGATTTGTGGATTAGAGGGCGAACTGATATTCGTTTCGTTTTGTTGGTGATGGCAGATTTAGATTGTCAAATGAAAACACAACCATATCTGCAATATTTTCTTTATTTCACATAGTATACAACATTGCGTAAAACGATCGCAAGAAATAACGCCTAAGGGGCTGTTTACATGAGCCCGGTTACCCGAGTTTCAACGAAGCGTGAGAGGACTTTGAAGTATTGAAATAAGTCTTTATGACACAAAACAAGCACATGCTATTGTTAAGGTGATTATACGACTGCCAGGACAATGTCATCTGCTCATTTCAATACCTCAACATCATCTCACGCTTCGTTGAATCTCGGGTAACCGGGCTCATGTAAACAGCCTCTAAATGTTTTGAGATACACAAATGATGATAACATTTGTTTCAAAACTTGTTATTTGTAGAATGCATGGCTTGAGTGAACATGTAAATTACGTCATTGTAAGAGCAGAGTTGTCACATCATTCACTGATTGTGTGAGTGTGAGACGATTTTATTCACTTTGGACCAGTCCTCTTTTTTCCTAAATGTAATGCTTACCCATTACACTCACATAACATCAAATAAACGAATGATGAAAACTACACATTCGCTTGGTATAAATATTTTAAAACAACCATTATCTTGCACAAAACAACAAGACCAGTAGACGGCATAATCAGCATGATATAAATTTCATGTTACAATTCATCAGTTCTTTCTTTATCGTTTAGAATACGAGTAAAAAAGTGAAGAATATAATTATATCATCAAGTTGGTGAGTACTTCATAAACCTATGAGAGCTTGCAATTGTTTTATTAGTTTTTGACGCATGTTTCTTTGAGATATGACGATCAGAAGAAACGTATAAAATCAAACTATTTACCACACACGCAATAGCCAATACATCGCGTATGTTGAAATTCATGCTTCAAAATAATTATCAGCCGAATCACGATGAGTTTTGTCTTCAGTTTATTTTCTCTCTTATATTTACACATTGCTCGTGTCTAACTTCTGTTACACACAAGTTTGTTGAATTGATTTTATAACATCTCATTTCCTTTGAATGCAACACAGAAACCAAAACAGAAATTCCCTTTTTAATTAGGCCGTTATAAGGCAAGTTACTCGAACTAAGAAGAGTGAGAGAGGTTTCGGCAATTTGATCTTTTTTCGAACTAAAAAATAACAATTATAATTGCGTAGTAAAAATGAGTGGTGAAAACTACATACTTGCTTAGTAAATCCTTTAAAAATAACGATTATCTTTCACACAACAACAATACCAGTAAACCGCATAATCATGCAGCGTGGTATAAATTTCATGTTGTGATTGATCATTCGTTTTTAGAATATGAGTTTTAAAAAGTAAAGAATATATCATCACATTGGTGAGTACTTCACAAAACTATAAGAAAATGGCGTATGTTGAAATTCATGCTTCAGGATAATTGTCTGTCTCAAAACAATCATTTTTGTCATCTGTTGACTTTCTCTCTTTTATTGAGACATTGCTCGTGTCTATCTTCCGTTACAGACAAGTTTTTTAAATTGATATTATTCATTATTTTTATTCAACGCAATATTGTAGCCGAAAAGGAACTTGCGAAACTCTCAATTTATTAATCAACCATATATAGTACAGCTGATTTTTAGCTTGAATCGCATTTAAAAACGTTCTTCAATTTTTAGCAGCCAAGAATGTCCGGTATACCATGGGAAAGCGAGGAAAGACAAAACTACATTCGAGCAGACTACATTGTCAGTGATGTTGTGAGGAAGGAATTAAGGAATTTCTTTATTCAGGAATGGAACAAACGTTACCAGGCTTCTCGTGGAGCATGGGATGACACAAACGTAAGTGGTAGTCACTTGTTTAATCTCGAGAAATCAAGAGCAAGAGGAATTAAACCAATGCTTCAGTCCAAATTTAAGCATGGAGATACAAATGATTGGGATTGTACTGCACTTTTTGGTGCAATTCTTTTTTCCAAATCGATTGGTGCAAGCCTTAATCCAACGCAAAAAACTGAAATCGATAATCTGAGAAAACTACGAAATGAAATAACTCATAAACCTGAAAAAACGCTGGATGATGCCGACTTTCAAACTAAGACAACAGACGTTATAAATGCATTGAGTGCATTAGGACTGACAAGCAACGAAGTTGTTCGAATTAAAAACCTCTATAAATCCTTCCAAATTCTACCTCCCAAGCCAACTCATGAAGTCGTGTCTCGTTCTGACAAGATACACGAGATAAGAGAGGATCTTGAAAAGTTGCGCAGCGATAACGACGGCAAACTTACATATTTTTACATCTCTGGAAATCCCGGAAGTGGAAAATCTCAACTCGCCAGAAAAGTTTGTGAAGATATTTGCGAAGATGCTCATGTGAAGGACGAAGCAATGTTTGTAATGACATTGAACGGAAAAGATTTAGATTCTCTTTTATATTCATATGAAGATTTTTGTCGTAAGCTAAATTGCAACCAAAGCGTGTTACAAAATCTTTCGAGCTCTTCTAAAGCAAAATATGAGAAAATTAAAGATTTAAGATTACAAATATCCAACAGAATTAAGAGTTGGAAGCAGTGGTGGATTATCGTCGACAACGTTGAAAATTTCGAGCTCATTGCCCCACTACTGCCTCTGATGGGCGGCGATGTTTGGAATAACGGCCAAATCATAGTGACGACACAGAACACAAATGCAGTTCCTTCCGACAGCCTGTCAAGTAAACATATTTCACTTTGTCTCGGTATGACTGACCAAGAATGTCGCGAGCTTCTTGCCCTGTTATCAAGAACAGACGTCAATGATCCATTACTATATGAGGTGGCAGAGAAGTTAGATCGTCAACCGTTGGCATTGGCCGCTGCAGCCGTGTATATGAGACAAGTCAACGAGATTCGTTCAGATTTTTCATGGCCAGATTATTTAGAAAAGCTTAAAAGAGGAAGAAGAGAATTCACCGAAAAACGTCTGAAGCAGACAAATTCAGCAGCATATTCATCCACCATGAGTGCCGCTGTGCTTTTAGCTGTTACAAAATGTCAGGAAGAAAACACAATTCTTGAACACGCATTCAACCTTTTCTCTTTGATATCATTTGAACCACTACCACTTGATCTTGTTGTGAAATACGTTCAGCAGGAAGAAGAAGAGTTGGATGCCGAGGATATCATTCTTCCAATAAAACACTGCTCATTGTTTGTTCATGTGGGAAATAAGGGGGGAGACATCCGTCTTCATCGTGTTGTCCATGATGTGATCAAATTGCTTTGTCTTTCGAAAAAAACTGACATTGGCAATTCATCAAAAGATAAAATATCAAATGAAGGGCAAAATATAAGAAAAGTAATTCACGACGTTACAAGAACATTGTATTCTTTCAAAGATAGGAAAGATAAGATGAAAATAATTTCACATTTAAAATCATTATTCACAGAAATTAACAAATTGTTTCCAAATGAAGGGCTATCCTCAATGAGCTCAGCATTTGATGAAACTGAAATCCGGAAAATATTTTCTTTTTTTGGAGAAATTCTACACGACTTTTTCGAGTTTGACTTCTCGTTGAAAATTTTCCAGCAGAAATTGAAAATTGCATTACAGCAATTAGGACCAAAGAATATTGACGTTGCCTTTTGCTACACCAGTCTGGGTAATGTGTATCGTGATAAAGGTGATCTGGACCAAGCTTATGATTATTGTCAGCAGGGTCTGAAAATTATATTAGAACAATCAGGAGAGAAAATTTTTGACGTTGCTAGTTCGTACATCGCCTTTGGTAATGTGTGTAAAGTTAAAGGTAATTTTGAGCAAGCTAAAGATTATTATCAACGAGCACTGAATATTCTGTTGGAACAATTGGGGCCAAACCATGTTGATGTTGCTACTACATACCAAAATCTGGGTGTTGTGTGTAGTGATAAAGGTGATTTGGAGCAAGCTAAAGATTATTATCAACAAGTGGAGAAAATTCTATTAGAAAAATTAGAGCCAAATGATAGAAAATTTGCTAACTTATACACCAACCAGGCTAGTGTATATCTTAAGGAAGGTGATTTGGAGCAAGCTAATAATTATTTTCAAGCTGCCCTGAAAATTCTATTAGAACTATTAGGGCCAAATCATATTGATGTTGCTACCTTACACATGAACTTGGGTGTTGTGTGTAAAGTTAAAGGTGATTTGAAGCAAGCTAGTGATTATTACCAACGAGCGCTGAAAATTAAATTAGAATATTTAGGCCCAAATCATCATGTCGTTGCTGGCATATACAGCAACTTGGGTAATTTGTGTAAAGATAAAGGTGATTTGGAGCAAGCTAGTTATTATTATCAACAAACGCGGAAAATTCGGTTAGAACAATTGGGGCCAAACCATGTTGAACTTGCTAGTTCATACAACAACCTGGGTACTGTGTGTTATGCTAAAGGTGATTTTGAGCAAGCTGATAATTATTATCAACGAGCACTGGAAATTCAAATAGATCAATTGGGACCAAACCATGCTGACGTTGCTGCTTCATACAACAACTTGGGGCTTGTGTGTAAGGGTAAAGGTGATTTGGAGCAAGCTCGTGATTATTATCAACGAGCGCTGAAAATTCAGTTAGAACAGTTGGGGCCAAACCATGCTGACGTTGCCAATTCATACAACAACTTGGGGCGCCTTGTGTGTGAGAATGAAGGTGATTTGGAGCAAGCTAACGATTATTTTCAACAAGCGTTTAAAATTCAATTAGAAAAATTAGGGCCAAATCATATAACAATTGCCGACTTATACAACAACCTGGGTATTGTGTATCGTAAGAAAGGAAATTTGCAGCAAGCTAATAATTATTATAAACTAGCCCTGAAAATTCGATTAGAACAATTGGGGCCAAATCATAGAGATGTTGCTGATTTATACGAAAACTTGGGTAATATTTATAGGGATAAAGGTGATTTGGAGCAAGCTACGTATAAATTACGTATAAATTTGAAAGTGGTTTTTCAGCGCTTGTGTAAATAATAAAACTGTTTTTCTGCTCACTCTCGTGGTATATGACTAATGATATACGATTGCAAAATAACTGTTAAATATATCTCTCGCGTTGGGTCTGGTGTTTTATAGATGCACTTGCCAATGATCAAATAGTAGGGTAACTGGAACACTTATATATGCGGCCCAAATAATTTCTAATGAATCTACTCAACAGTTATTTTTTGCAATAATGTTTCGGGTAATATGAGTTTTCGGAAGGTTGATTTACCGCTATTAAAGCACCTGCAGAATTTTGATATTTTATATTTTACATCGGAAGACTCTTTGGTGCATAACAATGCTTTAGTTATGATGTCAAATATTTTGATGTCAAATATTTTGACATGGTTAACCACGCTGTTTTAATGGTCAAATGCTTGTCCAATTTAAAGTTTTTAGCATGTTTGGCGCTCATATACAAACATTAAACAATATAACCATGCTTTGGTTATGATGTCAAATATTTTGACATGGATAACCACGCCGTTTTTATGGTCAAATGCTTGTCCTATTTAAAGTTTCCAGCATGTTTGGCGCTCATATACAAACATTAAATAATATAACCATGCTTTGGTTATGATGTCAAATATTTTGACATGGATAACCACGCTGTTTTAATGGTCAAATGCTTGTCCTATGTAAAGTTTCCAGCATGTTTGGCGCTCATATACAAACTTTAAACAAAATAACCACGCTTTAGTTACGATGTCAAATATTTTGACATGGATAACCACGCTGTTTTAATGGTCAAATGCTTGTCCTATGTAAAGTTTCCAGCATGCTTGGCGCTCACATACAAACATTAAACAATATAACCATGCTTTAGTTATGATGTCACATATTTTGACATGGATAACCACGCTGTTTTAATGGTCAAATGCTTGTCCAATGTAAAGTTTCCAGCATGTTTGACGCTCATATTATACAAACATTAAATAATATTACTATGCTTTGGTTATGATGTCAAATATTTTGACATGGGTTTATACCCACGCTGTTTTAATGGTCAAATGCTTGTCCTATATAAAGTTGCAAGCATGTTTCGTGCTCATATAGAAACATTAAACAATATATATAGCCATGCTTTGGTTATGATGTCAAATATTTTGATGTGGATAACCACGCTGTTTTAATGGTCAAATGCTTGCATATGTAAAGTTTCCAGCATGCTTCGTGCCCATATAGAAACATTAAACAATATATATATAACCATGCTTTGGTTATGATGTCAAATATTTTGAAATTGATAACCACGCTGTCTTAATGGTGAAATGCTTGTCATATGTAAAGTTGCAAGCATGTTTCATGCCCATATTATAGAAACATTAAACAATACTACCATACTTTGGTTATGATGTCAAATATTTTGATATTGATAACCACGCTGTTTTAATGGTCAAATGCTTGTCCTATGTAAAGTTTCCAGCATGTTTGGTGCTCATATACAAACCTTAAACAATATAACCATACTTTGGTTATGATGTCAAATATTTTGATATGGATAACCACGATGTTTTAATGGTTAAATGCTTGTCCTATGTAAAGTTTCCAGCATGTTTGGCGCTCATATACAACATTAAAAAATATAACCATGCTTTATCAGGTCAAATATTTTGACATGGGTCACCATGCACGCTGTTTTAATGGTCAAATGCTGCGACGAATGTATTTTCATTATGACTTTGAAAAGGGATTTAGGTAGGAATAAATAAATGTAGCTTTTAACACAAAGCGCTGATGCTCTAGTAGCTAATCCTTGAAGAACTTTCTTTTTTATGGTAATTGCAATTTGCAGACATGCGTCGTGCATGTGCGTGTACTATCTTTAATTATCTACGTTTGTGATGTGTGCACGTGGTTATTCCCCCCCTATGTTCACTAGTATACTATTGCATTAAATCAACAAAATTTTAAATGTTCTTTATTCACTTAATTTCTTAACTAAATCAATCTGTTTAGCTTATATAGTAAATGCAGTGAGTGAAAAATAACACTATATACGGTTACTAAACATACTTAAACGCTGTGATATATACTAAGCTTTCGGCTTTTGGAGTCGCATCCACTGCGTGAAGTGCCAATCTATCAGTTCTCGCTCTCTTGTCCTGTTTCGAGAAAAGAGGCTCCTCTTGCAAGTTTGTCTATGGCGCCGTAGTTTTTAGTTTCTCGCATGTCATAAGCGGAAGGATTAAATTATGAAAGGAATGTTTTCCATTATGAACTTGAAAAAAGGTTTAAGTAAAATAAAAATAACGTCAGTTATCCCAAGAGCAAATAGTCTAGAGGTCACGAGAATAGTCTCGCAACTTTCATGTTGATGGTTCGAATTCTGGGTGGTGAAAGTGTTTTATCATGACGTAAAATTTGGGTAAGTTAGAAAAATATAGCTGTTGATTTCAAGATCTGTTGGCCGAGTGGCAAAGACAATCGTCGCGTAACTCGCGTTATTACGTCGCGAGCTCCCATGAATACATGAATGATGCCTTCCCTCAATTATCGATGCTAACTACGCCACTGCCACGTGGAATTTCTTGGCAACAATAAGGAGTGAGTAATGATTCTAAGGTTTAGCACTAATATCTGGAGTGGTGAATTGAAAATTCGCTGTTACTAAGTGGCGATTAGAGACATTCAAATAACTTCTCCATTTCTTTTAAAGTTTATAATTTTTTCACTATGTGGTTAACAAGAAACGTCAAGTAGTTCGACGACGAAGATTCACAGTCGTTCTTGGTCTTCACAACAGATCTCAGGAGAACGAGACTCAAGTTAAAGAGATGCACATTGGTCAGATATTCGATTATAGGGATTATAATCCAACCACCTTCCAGGCTGATCTTGCCTTACTACGACTGACCCATCCAGTTATTTCTGCACATCATTTACGAAATTTACAATATATAATATTGGGAGTTAACGCTTACTTGTGGGGGCGTCACAAGTATTTATAGTCACAATCAAGCCAGTTGATAACACAATCATTGTTTTTTCCTTTAGAATTTAAGTTGAAAGTAAGAAGTAGATCATCAAGTTGGTACGAACTCATTTAAACATTTGAACTCCAATCATGCAAACATGCTTTTCTGCCTGGGAAAAATGTGCTGAAAAGGTCATTTCACACGAAAATTTATTGTCGCAATCACGGTATCTCCCGTAGTGCTTTTGTAGAGTCGATCAAAGTAGCGCAGGGAATTATTTCATTTAGACTTGCTCTGCGAACATTTTATACTCCCTATTTTACGAATAGGACATCGCTGAATTTAATATTGGGGATACATATTGTATAAAACGTCACATAAATTGAGGTTTGTTTTGCATACACGTTCAAACTTGTTTTGCTGAATACATTAGACGGTGACGGATGACCTTGTAGACTAAGTCGTTGTTATTACAGTCGAAATACGAGTGACATTCAGAAGCAACGTATTACATTTTTGCAAAATGTTTCTTAAAAATATAATTCAAAGTTTTATACTGCATACTGTATGCAGTTTAGGTATGTGCATTACAGGGTAAAGGTTAGAGTTATAAGCACTCGTGCAGAGCCTAGTTTGATCAGTGCATGGAATGTCATTAAGACATCCTGAAGATAGGTATGCAATTCGAAAAATAATTGCACAAAACGATCATACAAAAATGACGTCTGCACGTTTTGAGATACTTGTTAATAATTTTGTGGCATGCATTTCACAGCATTCACTGATTGTGTGGGCGTGAGACGATTTTATTCATTTTGGAAAGTTTATCTTTTTCAAAAAATAATGCAGCCATTACAATCATGACACTTGAAATAAATGAGTGGCGAAAAATACGAATTACTTCGTAGGTATTTGAAGGCATTATATATAATATCTTGCACAGAACAACAAGACCAGTAGACCGCAGAATCAGCATGATATAAATTTCTTGTTATAATTATAATCTTCCTCGTTTAGAAGATGAGTTAAAAACTGAAGAATATACCATCAAGTTGGTGAGCAATTGATTAATCTATTTGGGTATGTTTTATTAGTTTTGACGCGTGATTCTATGAAACACGATTCTTTGAAATATGACATTCAGAAGCAACGCGTAAAATCAAACTATTCGTCACCCACGCAATAGATGGCGTATGTTGAAATTTTAGTTTATTTAGTATATTAACTTATTTACAAGTTCTCAGTTTTAATAAAACTACCACCGCACTATAAAAGATGCGCCAAATCAAACATAATTGCGGTAAAACGATCGCACGAAATGACGCATGTTTTAAGATACACAAATGATGATAACGTTTTATTTTAAAACTAGTTATTTGTGGAATGCATGTCTTTAGTGAACATGTAAATTACGTCATTTTAAGAGTAGAGTTGTAACATCATTCACTGATTGTGTGAGTGTAAGTCGATTTTATTCACTTTGGATCAGTTCATCTCCTTTTTGCTAAATGTAACGCATATCCATTACACTCACATAACATGAAATAAGTGAGTGGTACAAATTCGCTTGGTAAGTATTTTAAAACAACCATTATCTTGCACACATCAACAAGACCAGTAGACCGCATAATCAGCATGATATAAATTTCATGTTATAATCTTTCTCGTTTAGAATATGATTTGAAAAGTGAAGAATATATCATCAAGTTGGTGAGTGCTTCACAAACCTATGAGAGCTGGCAATTATTTTATTAGTTTTGATGCATGATTCTTTGAGATACGACATTCAGAAGCAAGGTATAAAATCAGCACCCACGCAATAGATGGCGTATGTTGAAATTCATGCTTCAGAATAATTGTCTGTCGTATCACGATCAGTTTTGCCGTCCGTTCATTTTCTCTCTTATATTTACACATTCTTGTTGAATTGATTTTATTACGTCTCTTTTGAATGCAATATGGAAAACCAAAAAGGAAATTCCTTTTTTCAATTGGTCGCAAGATAGGCAAGTTATTTGCACTCTATGAGTGCTGTGTGAGAGAAGTTCGCCAAATTTATCTTGTTTTCGAACGAAAACATAACAATTATAATTGCATCATGAAATACGCTACATACTTGCTTAGTAAGCCCTTTCAAAACAACCATTATCTTGCACACAACAACAATACCAGTAGACCGCATAATCAGCGTGATATAAATTTCCTGTTGTGATTGATCTTTCGTTTTTAGAATATGAGTTTTAAAAAGTGAAGAATATATCATCAAGTTGGTGAGTACTTCACAAACCTCTAAGAATATGGCGCATGTTGAAATTCATGCTTTAGAATAATTGTCTGTCTTATCACAATAATTTTTGACATCTGTTTACTCTCTTATATTGAGACATTGCTCGTGTCTATCTTCTGTTACAGACAATTTTTTTAAATTGATATTATTCATTATTTTTATTGAACGCAGTATTGAAGTCGAAAGGGAAATTCCCAAACTCTCAATTTATTAATCAACCATGGTACAGCTGATTCTTAGCTTGAACCGCAGTTAAAAACGTTTTTCAATTTTTAGCGAGCAGAAATGTCCGGTATACCATGGGAAAGCGAGGAAAGACAAAACTTCATTCGAGCAGACTACATTGTCAGTGACGTTGTGAGGAAGGAATTAAGAAGTTTCTTTATTCAGGAATGGAACAAGGCTTCTCTCGGAGCATGGGATGACACAAACGTAAGTGGTAGCAAGTTCTTTAATCTGGAGGCATCACGAGCAAGACCAAATAAGTCAATGCTTCAATCCAAATTTAATCATGGAAATTCAAATGATTGGGATTGTACTGTACTTTTTGATGCAATTCTTTATTCCAACTCGATTGGTGCAAACCTTATTCCAACGCAAAAAACTGAAATCGATAATCTGAGAAAACTGCGAAATGAAATAACTCATAAACCTGAAAAAACGCTGGATGATGCCGACTTTCAAACCAAGACAACAGACGTTATAAATGCATTGAATGCATTAGGACTGTCAAGCAGCGAAGTCGTTCGAATTAAAAATCTCTATAAATCCTTCCAAATTCTACCTCCCAAGCCATCTCATGAAGTCGTGTCTCGTTCTGACAAGATACACGAGATAAGAGAAGATCTTGAAAAGTTGCGCAGCGATAACGATGGCAAACTTACATATTTTTACATCTCTGGGAATCCTGGAAGTGGAAAATCTCAACTCGCCAGACAAGTTTGTGAAGATATTTGCGAAGATGTTCATGCGAAGGACGAAGCAATGTTTGCAATGACATTAAACGGAAAAGATTTAGATTCTCTTTTATATTCCTATGAAGTTTTTTGTCGTAAGCTAAATTGCAACGAAAGCGTATTAAAAGATCTTTTGAGCTCTTCTAAACCAAAAGATGGGAAAATCAAAGATTTGAGATTGCAAATATCCAACAGAATCAAGCATTGGAAGAAGTGGTGGATTATCGTCGACAATGTGGAAAATCTCGAGCTCATTTTCCCACTATTGCCTCTGATGGGCGACGATGTTTGGAATAACGGTCAAATCATAGTGACGACACAAAACACAAATGCAGTTCCTTCCGACAGCTTGTCAAGTAAACATATTTCACTTAGTCTCGGTATGAATAACAAAAAAAGTCGCGAGCTTCTTGCCCTGTTGTCAAAAACTGAAGTCAATGATTCATTATTAGATGAGGTGGCAGAGAAGTTAGATCATCAACCACTGGCAATGGCTTCGGCAGCCGTGTATATGAGACAAGCCAACGAGTGTCATCAAGACTTTTCGTGGCCAGATTATTTAGAAAAGCTTAAGAAAGGGAAAAGGGAATTAACAGAAGAGCGTCTCAAGCAGACAAATTCAGCAGCATATTCATCCACCATGAGTGCAGCTGTGCTTTTAGCTGTTACAAAATGTGCGGAAAAAAACAAAATTCTTGAAGACGCGTTCAACCTTTTCTCTTTGATATCGTTTGAACCACTGCCACTTGATCTTGTTGTGAAATACGTTCAGCAGAAAGAAGAGTTGGATGCCGAGGATATTATACTTACAATAACACACTGCTCGTTGTTTGTTCATGTTGGGAATAAAGACGGTGATATACGCCTGCATCGTGTTGTCCACGAGGTGATCAAATTGATTTTTCCTTTAAAAGAACATATTAACTACGACATTTCACCCGAAAATGAAATTTCAAATAAAAGTGGAACTATAAAAAGAGTAATTCACAGCGTTGTGAAAACAATGTATTCCTTCAAGAATAGGAAAGATATAATTAAAATGATTCCACATTTGAAAGTATTTCACACAGAAATTAACAGATTGTTTCCGAATCAAGCGTTATCTTTATTGAGCACAGGCTTTGATAAAACTGAAATGATTGGAGTGTATAGGTTTTTTGGGAAAAAACTTTTTTATTTTTCTGAGTTCAAAATGTCGATGGATTTTTTTCAACAGGAACTGAAAAATAAATTAGAACTATTAGGCGAAAATCATGTTCTTACAGCTTGTGCTTACGAAAACCTGGGTTGTGTGTGTCACAATAAAGGTGATTTCGAACAGGCCAATGACTACCATCAGCGGGCCCTGAAGATTCGATTAGAACAATTAGGGGAGAACCATATTGACTTAGCTGCGTCTTACAACAACCTGGGTAATGTGTGTTCTGATAAAGGTGATTTGGAACAGGCCAATGATTATCATCAGCGGGCGCTGAAGATTCAATTAGAACAATTAGGAGAGAACAATATTGACGTGGCTAATTCTTACAACAACCTGGGTAATATGTGTTCTGATAAAGGTGACCTGGAACAGGCCAGTGATTATCATCAGCGGGCGCTGAAGATTAAATTAGAACAATTAGGAAAGAACCATATTTACATAGCTAATTCTTACAACAACCTGGGTAATGTGTTTTATCGTAAAGGTGATCTGGAACAGGCTAGTGATTATTATCAGCGGGCACTGAAGATTCAATTAGAACAATTAGGAGAGAAGCATATTGACGTAGCTAAATCTTACAACAACCTGGGTGTTGTGCGTTCTGATAAAGGTGATTTGGAACAGGCCAATGATTACCATAAGCGGGCACTGAAGATTCGATTAGAACAATTAGGAGAGAACAATATTGACGTTGCTACGTCTTACAGCAACCTGGGTGTTGTGTTTTATCGTAAAGGTGATCTGGAGCAGGCCAGTGATTATCATCAGCGGGCGCTGAAGATTCAATTAGAACAATTAGGAGAGAACCATATTGACGTTGCTAATTCTTATAACAACCTGGGTAATGTGTTTTATCGTAAAGGTGATCTGGAACAGGCCAGTGATTATCATCAGCGGGCGCTGAAGATTCAATTAGAACAATTAGGAGAGAACCATATTGACGTAGCTGGCTTAGCTACGTCAGCTGCCAGCTGGGCGCTGTGTGTTTTAATCAAGGCGATCTAGAGAAAGCTGAAGAATATCATCATTGGGCTATGGACATTATATTGCAACGATTTGGTCGGACTTTAATGCAAGAATTTATACAAATTTTTGTAAATTCACTTGAAATACCTCTGGATTAAGAATATAAAGATTTCGGAATCTGCAATAATTTAAAATTCAATGGAATTAATTTACTAATTGTTTGCATTAATTAGAGCCATTGATTATTTTTAAACATCAGGTTTCGAATCATAAAGCTGTCTATATAAATAGAGGCGTCGGGACCCGGGGGTACAGGGCATGCACCCCCCATTAATTTTTCAAATGATTAAAAGTGCCCTTTAACCAGCATATTTAACAATTAACTACCTTTATAGATGTTTTAGGGGCTGTTTACATGAGCCCAGTTACCCGAGATTCAACGAAGCGTGAGAGGACTTTGAGGTATTGAAATAAATTTTTATGACACCAAACAAGCACATGCTATTGTTGTGGTGATTATACGAATGCCAGGATCATGTTATCTGCTCATTTCAATACCTCAAAATCATCTCATGCTTCGTTGAATTTCGGGTAACCGGGCTCATGCAAACAGCCCCTTAGCTGCCCTTTTCTTGCCCAAAAGTGCCCCTTGACCCTTGCACCCACTCCCAACTTTGAGTTGTTTCCTACTCCCTTGTATAATAAATTACTGATTTTGTTCAACCAATTCTGAAGTTATGGATTTATCAAATATCAGCAAATATCAGAATAACTTGCTGTTCACCAGGTTACCTTATTGATATCGCAGCAGTGTCCGAGAAAATTTCGGCGAATGTGATCGCAGAGACGTCGCTTTAAGTCTTAACTATTATTTGAGTTAGTGGTTTGTAAATCCAAAGATTCGTTGGTCACTTTGCCCAGGTATTTTAAATAAATATATTCTCTTCGCCTAATTATAAATTATTTAGGATAAGTTATTTAATTTGAGCTTAATAGTTTGATCGCTGGAAAAAGATGATTTTAATTTCAGGAATACGAACAAGTCATTTAATTTTGTTGATGACGGCAGACTTAGATTAGTCAAAATAAACCCAATCATATATATAACATAATTATATAACCTTCTTCAGAGTATTAGGAGCAGATATATTAGCTAAATATCACCACCAACGCAACACATGGCGTGTGATGAAATTTATGTTTCATGCTTCAGAGTAATTTTCCTCTGTAATGCAAACAGTTTTGTCGTCAGTTTATTTTCTGTTTTATATCGAGACATCGCTCGTTTCTATCTTTTGATACACACAAGTTTGTTAACTTAATATTTTTTTTGTTTTTACGTTTCATTTCATTTGAATGCAATATAGAGGAAAACAGGGAATTCCCCTGTCAATTAGTTGCTTACATGGCAAGTTATTCGAATTCGTTGAGTGTCGTGTAAGAGAAGTTTCCTCGATTTCATCGTCTTTTTCGAACTAAAATGTAACAATTATAATCGCAATATGAAATGAATGGTGAAAACTGCAAATTCGCTTGGTAAGTATTTCGAAACAACCATTATCTTGCACACAACGCCAGCATATAAAGGCAGCAGACCGAATAATCAGCATGATATAAATTTCAGTCAGCTTGATATAAAATATGAATTTTATCATAATTAATCTTTCTTGTTTAGAATATAAGTTAAAAAGTGAAGAATATTTCATCAAGTTGGTGAGTATACTGCATAAACCTGTAGGAATACTGATGTTTTATTAGTTTTGATGCATGATTCTTTGAGATTTGACATTCAAAATCAAACTATCCACCAACCACACAATAGAAAGCGTATGTTGAAATTCATGCTTCAGAATAATTGTCTGTTAATAATTGTTTTGTCTTCTGTCTATTTTCCCTCTTATATCGAGACATTGCTGGTGTTAATGTGTTTCTGTTACCCACAAGTTGATTAAATTCTTATTTGTCACTGTCATTTTTATTGAATGCAATATCAAAAGCAAAAGGGAAATACCTCAACTGTCAATTTATCACACAACCATGGTACTGTTCTTGCCTTCTTGTGTTTGGGCAAAAAAACAAGCAGTTGGAGTAGCAAAAGCTATTGCGAAGGTTTGAGAAACACGATACAGGATTTTAAAGACATTTTATGTCTTTTATTTCATTCGAATGCAATATCAAAAGTGGGGAATTTCCCTTTCAGTTAGTTTCCTGTTTGCATACACAAAAGCTTTCAAGGTAGCATATATAACAAAATTCGTCTCGTTTTCGTATTCAGATGAAATAGACGAATTGAGTCATTGACAATCGCTTCTCAACTTCTGATAATGTAGACCTCGCTTACGAGTTATGTGAATATCTTGGCTGGTAAAGAAACTACGTAAACTTCATCGTGAACAAAAATGAAACATTTGAAATAATATCGAGGTCTGTACTAGTATTGTGTTGATTGTTTTGGTCATGTCTCGATATGTAGACGACAGATCAAATTCTTTGAAAAATATTTTGCAACTCAGATCAGTTTGTCTAAAGTTTTTACTGCCCCCATGATTTTCGTGAAGCGTTTATTTCCGTCCTTATCACGGGATTAAATTATTTTCGGTGCGTGAAATGGGGAATTCAAATATTAACGAGAGCCGGTAATGTTTAAATCTAAGCGGCGGATTTCGTGAATTCTTTTGCGAAATAGCGTGATTACGTGATACAAGCTGCTCCAAAAATGGCTTGATCCCACAGAAAATATCTCAAAAGTGTTTTTTGGACCCTTTCTGACTTTCTATTCATGTTTGATGTTGTCATTTAGTTTGTCGAATTCAATTAGGCATGCTCTCTTTTAGCCTCGGCGTGAACGTGAAATTTTCTTCCTGTTTTTGCGTGACGCGTTATTTCGATTATTTTGGGGCGTGAATGCGTGAATTCGTATGGCTCTTGAGGACCCTTTCAAGGCTAAAAAGCCGTGCTAATTTTTTGTTTATTTTCAAACAAAACACAAAGTAATGCCTGGTCATATAAATAGCGTGTGTTGATAAAAAAAAAAACTAGCGCATATTCCGCACCCTTGTTTGAAGTCGCGGAAAACACTTAGCTTGTCACATGATGGTCGAATTATGTGAGCGAGACGACGCCATCTATATTCAATATTTTCAGAATTTATGGGACATAGTTATTTGTTAGTTGGACAGTTTTGATTACCAGAGAGCAGTATGGGAAGTGTGTACTTGAACTATATTTTAAAACCTAATTATAACTATCATATTTATGGCTTTAAATGAGCGACTAGAACTACAATCCTGGAAAAAAATTGTAGACTTTTTTTTTGCGTCACGTTTCCCCATCCCCCCCCCGTATACAATATTTACGCGAAATATCTCGGCAAATGACTTTATTTCACTCAAAATTGCTCCTCGGGGAAGGGGAAGTGGGGATTATATGGTATGATTTGAGATGCACAAATGATGCCGGATAACGTTTGTTTCAAAACTTGTTATTTGTAGAATGCATGGCTTTAGTGAACATGTAAATTACGTCATTGTAAGAGCAGAGTTATCACATCATTCACTGATTGTGTGAGTGTGAGACGATTTTACTCACTTTGGATCAGTTCATCTCTATTTTTTCGAAACAAATCTTGCTATTACAATTTGTGAGTGGTAGAAACTACAAATTCGCTTGGTATAAGTATTTCAAAACAACCATTATCTTGAACAGAACGCTATAGCTTACAAAGTCAGTAGACCTCATAATCAGCATGAGATAAATCTCATATTATAATCATCTTTCTTGTTTAGAATCTGAGTTAGAAAGTGTATATATCATCAAGTTGGTGAGTATTCTTATTAGAATATTAGTTTTGACGCATGATTCTTTGAGACATGACATGAATTCAGAAGCAACTCATAAAATCAAACTATTCACCACCCACGCAATAGATGGCGTATGTTGAAATTTATCAGTTTCGCTTTTATTCAATATATTTGTATACTGCATTCACTGCTCGGTTCATCGTAATTAATAAGGCGTCATTTTATTCTTTATTATTCCTTACTACCTGATGCATGAGTGCTTTGGTGATTGGCAAAAAATATATATATCCACCTTCACGATATTTTTATACTCGCATAATGGCATTAATCTGTCATTGTCATAAAGTAGGCAGAATGTGTATTTTAATTTTGAATATTTCACCGGCATTTCTCGGGTGTGAGGTCTGATAATCAGAGGTTTTCCATTCGAATCTCAAACACTGTCCGGCTGAGCCCAAACGAAATGTACAGATATACAAGACGCTTGTTTAAGATGCATGTTTGATGGTAACGTTTGTTTCAAAATTTGTTATTTGTGGAACGTGGCTCGAATTTCGGTTACTGTAATTAGTTACTATAACATGATTTTCAAATGGCAGTCAATTTACTAAATTTCGTTACGAGAGGATAAGCTTTGTGTATAAATAAATATATTTGTGGATATAATAGGGCGAAATATTCGTTTCGTTTGGTTGGCGATGACAGATTTAGATTGTCAAGTAAAAACCCAACAATGTCTGCAATATTTTCGTTATTTTACATAGTTCACGAAATTGCGTAAAATGATCGCACGAAATGACGCCTGCGTGTTTTGAGATACACAAATGATGATAACATTTGTTTCAAAACTTGTTATTTGTGGAATGAAAGTCTTTAGTAAACATGTAAATTACGTCATTGTAAGAGCAGAGTTGTCACATCATTCACTGAATTGTGTGAGTGTGAGACGATTTTATTCACTTTGGATCAGTTCATCTCCTCTTTGCTAAATGTAACGCATATCCATTACATGCACTCACATAACATGAAATAAGTGAGTGGTAAAAAGTACAAATTCGCTCGGTAAGTATTTCAAAACAACCATTATCTTGCATACAACAACAAGACCAGTAGACCACGTAATCAGCATGATATAAATTTCATGTTATAATTTATCTTTCTCTTTTAGAATATGAATTAAAAAGTGAAGAATATATCATCAAGTTGGTGAGTACTTCACAAACCTATAAGAATATGTTTTATTAGTTTTCGATTCTTTGAGATATGACATTCAGAAGCAATGTATAAAATCAACTATTCGCCACCCACGCAATAGATGGCGGATAGTTTTGGAAATGAATATTTTATTCACTATATTTGGGTTTCTTGAAAGAACTTATTTACATAGTTCTCAGAGTTAATAAAACCAGAACTGTTCGGTTCATCGCAGTCAATAACGCGACATTTTATTATTTATTATTCCTTATTACTCCTTATTACCTGAAACATGTAAACTTTGGGTGATAAAGAGAAAGAATATATTCACCTTCACGATATTTTTCTACTCGCATAGCGGCATTAATCTGTGAGTGTCATAAAGTAGGCAGAATGTGTATGTTTTTCATTTTAAATATTTGACCGGAATTTCGGGTACAAGATCTGATTATCAGTGATTTTCAATCCAAATCTCAAACAGAGTCGTGCTGAGCCCAAATGAAATGTACAACAGATATACAATGACGCTTGTTTTAAGATGCATATTTGACGGATGATGGTACAACGTTTCTTTTAAAAATTGTTATTTGTGGAACTTGGCTCAAACCTCGATTACTTTAAGTAGTTACTATAACATGATTTCAGTCAACTTACTAAAACTCATTACCAAACGAGAAGCTTTGTGTATAAATAAATAGATTTGTGGATTAGAGGGCGAACTGATATTCGTTTCGTTTTGTTGGTGATGGCAGATTTAGATTGTCAAATGAAAACACAACCATATCTGCAATATTTTCTTTATTTCACATAGTACGTGTTTCACAACATTGCGTAAAACGATCGCAAGAAATAACGCCTAAGGGGCTGTTTACATGAGCCCGGTTACCCGAGATTCAACGAAGCGTGAGAGGACTTTGAGGTATTGAAATAAGTCTTTATGACACAAAACAAACACATGCTATTGTTATGGTGATTATACGACTGCCAGGACAATGTCATCTGCTCATTTCAATACCTCAACATCATCTCACGCTTCGTTGAATCTCGGGTAACCGGGCTCATGTAAACAGCCCCTAAATGTTTTGAGATACACAAATGATGATAACATTTGTTTCAAAACTTGTTATTTGTAGAATGCATGGCTTGAGTGAACATGTAAATTACGTCATTGTAAGAGCAGAGTTGTCACATCATTCACTAATTGTGTGAGTGTGAGACAATTTTATTCACTTTGGATCAGTCCTCTTTTTTCCTAAATGTAATGCTTACCCATTACACTCACATAACATGAAATAAACGAATGGTGAAAACTACACATTCGCTTGGTATAAATATTTTAAAACAACCATTATCTTGCACACAACAACAAGACCAGTAGACCGCATAATCAGCATGATATAAATTTCATGTTACAATTCATCTTTCTTTATCGTTTAGAATACGAGTAAAAAAGTGAATAATATAATTATATCATCAAGTTGGTGAGTACTTCATAAACCTATGAGAGCTTGCAATTGTTTTATTAGTTTTTGACGCATGTTTCTTTAAGATATGACGATCAGAAGAAACGTATAAAATCAAACTATTTACCGCACACGCAATAGCCAATACATCGCGTATGTTGAAATTCATGCTTCAGAATAATTGTCAGCCGAATCACGATGAGTTTTGTCTTCAGTTTATTTTCTCTCTTATATTTACACATTGGTCGTGTCTAACTTCTGTTACACACAAGTTTGTTGAATTGATTTTATAACATCTCATTTCCTTTGAATGCAACACAGAAACCAAAACGGAAATTCCCTTTTTAATTAAGCCGTTATAAGGCAAGTTACTCGAACTAAGAAGAGTGAGAGAGGTTTCGGCAATTTGATCTTTTTTCGAACTAAAAAATAACAATTATAATTGCGTAATAAAAATGAGTGGTGAAAACTGCATACTTGCTTAGTAAATCCTTTAAAAATGTTAGATGGTTTTTATTTCTGCGCGAGGTAGTGGATCGTTACAATAATTCAACTAAAGTTCGTTACTGTTCTCTTCTTTTTCTATCTTCGATCTTGATCGTCGTTAAATGTTCTTGTCTTCTTCGTCAGTTCTGTCGTTGAGCTTCTCCAACGTTTCATATACCTTTTTTACTCCGCTAGTCCACTGAATGTTCTGTTGCTGTGCGCCTCCTTTAATTTATAATAAAATTTGAGGGGATCTAGAAGACGCCCTGTGCAAGGTGGTTTGATTCACACAATCCAATCAGCGTTGTAGGTTGTAAGTGTGGGTTGGCGTTAGAAGCTCGGTCCATCTCTCATACTTTGTTTACTTAAGGCCGGTGACGCACTAGTCAAGTTGGTCTTTTACTTAATCGATCACTGTTAAAACTTGTTCACAACTTAAAATATTTATCATCAACTTAAAGTACAATTATCAACTTATTACTCTGTGAACCGTATCTCAACTTATAAACTATTTTACAAATAATTTCATCGAATTAAGCTTTTAGTGACGTAAGGCTTCAAGTGCTTAACCGAGCAAAATATAACAAAGACATGATTGACATAAACTAGTATCCGCCTAGAACTTATGTTCTTGAGTCGTGATACTTGTACTTTGTACGACATACTATTGTTTTGGAGGAAATCCCATGGGCTGTCACCTTATGACAGGAAAAGTAATTTTGTGATTCCGAAGGGTCATAATAATATTTACTTTACACTTCATTTTATGTGACATGTTCCCCAAGTAATTTCCTCATCTATATATATTGACCTTCTATTTCTTAACAATGCTAAATTAGATTATATATTCGCATTTCGTAACAATCCTCCTCACCTAGAATAAGCTGTCCTCAGCTTCGAGTGAAGATAAGAACTTTAGTTAACTAAGTATCATACATATGTGTATGTATATGTCTACAAATTCCCAACTATTTTAATTTTTGAGCTCGGCGTGGCTATCACGGGCATATTACCAAATGCCTAATAACTGAGACCATACATATAGTACGTGTTGTTAATCTACGACAACACTACATAATTGATTATACAAGATACCATAATCTATGATATAATTTTATACTTATGCCTATATGTACCTCAGGGGTAATCTACAGTTATATATCCAACACGTGAGAATATAGCGATTGAAACCAAAATCAGTGTGAAAACAAGGTGTAGAAATTGCCTGTTTTCCTGAATGTATGTACCAGGGACTTAAGCGAAATTTCAAATTTTGTAGATGCAATCAGAAAGTGTACCCAAAATTATTCAAATTTCATAAAATATCTTATCATTGCAACAGCGAAAATTGTATTCAGATTCTTGGTTGATCAACTCACATAACAGGAAATTATTATAAAGCTCTTCCGACAAAACATCTCTCCATAATAATAACCTAAACCTATTTATACGTCTTCTTAATAATTCTTCAAAATATTTCAACTCATGCAAACAAATTTTATACGTATAATTCTTAATATTACTGAACTCATTTCATTTATTTTTAATCGTCATGCACAGCAAACCAAACTCCAAAATGTAGGTTTTCATCGAAAATATAAATACCGAGTCTACATAGAGAAAACAAGAATGTGTCTAATATTTAAGCTTTTGGCTTGAAAAAGAATTATAATCCATTACAACAAGTTTGGGAGACCCTTGACTGTCCCGGGGGAAGAGAAAAATGTATGATCGACGAATGACGCACAAATAGAGGCGTCAGAATTAAATTTATATACTGACCCAATTAAAAACATGCATGCGCTATCCTACGGCAACATGTTTAATCAGCATGCTGAGTGTACCTAAGAAATTTTAGTTGAACAGCTATACTCTCGTGTTTGATATTATGGAACATAAACAGACAAATTACAAACATATACGTGTAACATGACAATAACAAAAGCTGATATATATTATACAAATCTTAAAATTCGTCCAATTTCATGTCCATGTACAAGCGTTCTAACCATCAGGAAGGATCCGGGGAACTCTGAGATTTTTCTGCCGCGTCTCAGTAGCCGTTGCATAACCACGGAGGCTTCCACTGGTGCGTCTTTCGCTGGATATCAGCCTGATTCATAACATTAAGGAGCGGGTAGGCACGGTCGTATTCGTCTGCTTCGTATTCAC
Source organism: Dendronephthya gigantea (assembly GCF_004324835.1). Classification (NCBI taxonomy): domain Eukaryota; kingdom Metazoa; phylum Cnidaria; class Anthozoa; order Malacalcyonacea; family Nephtheidae; genus Dendronephthya; species Dendronephthya gigantea. The sequence goes on along the minus strand of NW_021163182.1, from coordinate 108,713 downwards.
CTCTCGGTGGACCATGTTTCCAATCCTTGTTCAAAGGAGCTGTACACTGGGTTGTGACCATTTGTTTTAGGCCGGCAACTAAAATATGAGACAAGCTCTAGCATTGCCGTCAGTAGAAGTATTGATGAATAGAAGAATAGCGTTTCGTTCGGCCCAGTCATCTCGCTGTTTAAGCACTCGTTTCTAACCAATGTTCGAAATGACGATTGTTCTAAATTCTTCTGAATATTTGGCGGACTGATTGAGTTTGTGAAAACGCCGATCCTCCACCAAATTGTTAGATGGCTTTTTTTCTATATGCGCGAGGTAGGAGATCTTTTCAAGCTTTTACTAAAGTTCACTAATGTTCTCTTCTTTCTCGTTCTTCTCTTCTCTTCGGATTATTCGTCCTTTCGGACCTCGTTGTTTTCTGTTCTCGTCTTGGCTGTCTGTTCTGTCAGGTTGAGCTTCTCCAGCGTTTCATGTACTTTTTTTACTCCGCTAGTCCACTGAATGTTCTGTTGCTGTGCGCCTCCTTTAATTTATAATAAAATTTGAGGGGATCTAGAAGACGCCCTGTGCAAGGTGGTTTGATTCACACAATCCAATCAGCGTTGTAGGTTGTAAGTGTGGGTTGGCGTTAGAAGCTCGGTCCATCTCTCATACTTTGTTTACTTAAGGCCGGTGACGCACTAGTCAAGTTGGTCTTTTACTTAATCGATCACTGTTAAAACTTGTTCACAACTTAAAATATTTATCATCAACTTAAAGTACAATTATCAACTTATTACTCTGTGAACCGTATCTCAACTTATAAACTATTTTACAAATAATTTCATCGAATTAAGCTTTTAGTGACGTAAGGCTTCAAGTGCTTAACCGAGCAAAATATAACAAAGACATGATTGACATAAACTAGTATCCGCCTAGAACTTATGTTCTTGAGTCGTGATACTTGTACTTTGTACGACATACTATTGTTTTGGAGGAAATCCCATGGGCTGTCACCTTATGACAGGAAAAGTAATTTTGTGATTCCGAAGGGTCATAATAATATTTACTTTACACTTCATTTTATGTGACATGTTCCCCAAGTAATTTCCTCATCTATATTGACCTTCTATTTCTTAACAATGCTAAATTAGATTATATATTCGCATTTCGTAACAAAAATAACGATTATCTTTCACACAACAACAATACCAGTAGACCGCATAATCATGCAGCGTGGTATAAATTTCATGTTGTGATTGATCATTCGTTTTTAGAATATGAGTTTTAAAAAGTAAAGAATATATCATCACATTGGTGAGTACTTCACAAAACTATAAGAAAATGGCGTATGTTGAAATTCATGCTTCAGGATAATTGTCTGTCTCATCACAATCATTTTTGTCATCTGTTGACTTTCTCTCTTTTATTGAGACATTGCTCGTGTCTATCTTCCGTTACAGACAAGTTTTTTAAATTGATATTATTCATTATTTTTATTCAACGCAATATTGTAGCCGAAAAGGAACTTGCGAAACTCTCAATTCATTAATCAACCATATATAGTATACAACTGATTTTTAGCCTGAATCGCATTTAAAAACGTTCTTTAATTTTTAGCGCCCAAGAATGTCCGGTATACCATGGGAAAGCGAGGAAAGACAAAACTACATTCGAGCAGACTACATTGTCAGTGATTTTGTGAGGAAGGAATTAAGGAATTTCTTTATTCAGGAATGGAACAAACGTTACCAGGCTTCTCGTGGAGCATGGGATGACACAAACGTAAGCGGTAGTCAGTTGTTTAATCTCGAGAAATCAGGAGCAAGAGGAATTAAACCAATGCTTCAGTCCAAATTTAAGCATGGAGATACAAATTATTGGGATTGTACTGCACTCTTTGGTGCAATTCTTTTTTCCAAATCGATTGGTGTAAGCCTTAATCCAACGCAAAAAACTGAAATCGATAATCTGAGAAAACTACGAAATGAAATAACTCATAAACCTGAAAAAACGCTGGATGATGCCGACTTTCAAAACAAGACAACAGACGTTATAAATGCATTGAATGCATTAGGACTGTCAAGCAACGAAGTCGTTCGAATTAAAAACCTCTATAAATCCTTCCAAATTCTACCTCCCAAGCCATCTCATGAAGTCGTGTCTCGTTCTGACAAGATACACGAGATAAGAGAGGATCTTGAAAAGTTGCGCAGCGATAACGACGGCAAACTTACATATTTTTACATCTCTGGGAATCCCGGAAGTGGAAAATCTCAACTCGCCAGAAAAGTTTGTGAAGATATTTGCGAAGATGCTCATGTGAAGGACGAAGCAATGTTTGTAATGACATTGAACGGAAAAGATTTAGATTCTCTTTTATATTCATATGAAGATTTTTGTCGTAAGCTAAATTGCAACGAAAGCGTATTACAAAATCTTTCGAGCTCTTCTAAAGCAAAAGATGAGAAAATTAAAGATTTAAGATTACAAATATCCAACAGAATTAAGAATTGGAAGCAGTGGTGGATTATCGTCGACAACGTTGAAAATCTCGAGTTCATTGCCCCACTACTGCCTCTGATGGGCGGCGATGTTTGGAATAACGGCCAAATCATAGTGACGACACAAAACACAAATGCAGTTCCTTCCGACAGCCTGTCAAGTAAACATATTTCACTTTGTCTCGGTATGACTGACCAAGAGTGTCGCGAGCTTCTTGCCCTGTTATCAAGAACAGACGTCAATGATCCATTACTATATGAGGTGGCAGAGAAGTTAGATCGTCAACCGTTGGCATTAGCCGCTGCAGCCGTGTATATGAGACAAGTCAACGAGATTCCTTCAGATTTTTCATGGCCAGATTATTTAGAAAAGCTTAAAAGAGGGAAAAGAGAATTCACCGAAAAACGTCTGAAGCAGACAAATTCAGCAGCATATTCTTCCACCATGAGTGCAGCTGTGCTTTTAGCTGTTACAAAATGTCAGGAAGAAAACACAATTCTTGAACACGCATTCAACCTTTTCTCTTTGATATCTTTTGAACCACTACCACTTGATCTTGTTGTGAAATACGTTCAGCAGGAAGAAGAAGAGTTGGATGCCGAGGATATCATTCTTCCAATAAAACACTGCTCATTGTTTGTTCATGTGGGAAATAAGGAGGGAGACATCCGTCTTCATCGTGTTGTCCATGATGTGATCAAATTGCTCTGTCTTTCGAAAAAAACTGACATTGGCAATTCATCAAAAGATGAAATATCAAATGAAGCGCAAAATATAAGAAAAGTAATTCACGACGTTACAAGAACATTGTATTCTTTCAAAGATAGGAAAGATAAGATTAAAATAATTTCACATTTAAAATCATTATTCACAGAAATTAACAAATTGTTTCCAAATGAAGGGCTATCCTCAATGAGCTCAGCATTTGATGAAACTGAAATCCGGAAAATATTTTCTTTTTTTGGAGAAATTCTACACGACTTTTTCGAGTTTGACTTCTCGTTGAAAATTTTCCAGCAGAAACTGAAAATTGCATTACAGCAATTAGGACCAAAGAATATTGACGTTGCCTTTTGCTACACCAGTCTGGGTAATGTGTATCGTGATAAAGGTGATCTGGACCAAGCTTATGATTATTGTCAGCAGGGTCTGAAAATTATATTAGAACAATCAGGAGAGAAAATTTTTGACGTTGCTAGTTCGTACATCGCCTTTGGTAATGTGTGTAAAGTTAAAGGTAATTTTGAGCAAGCTAAAGATTATTATCAACGAGCACTGAATATTCTGTTGGAACAATTGGGGCCAAACCATGTTGATGTTGCTACTACATACCAAAATCTGGGTGTTGTGTGTAGTGATAAAGGTGATTTGGAGCAAGCTAAAGATTATTATCAACAAGTGGAGAAAATTCTATTAGAAAAATTAGAGCCAAATGATAGAAAATTTGCTAACTTATACACCAACCAGGCTAGTGTATATCTTAAGGAAGGTGATTTGGAGCAAGCTAATAATTATTTTCAAGCTGCCCTGAAAATTCTATTAGAACTATTAGGGCCAAATCATATTGATGTTGCTACCTTACACATGAACTTGGGTGTTGTGTGTAAAGTTAAAGGTGATTTGAAGCAAGCTAGTGATTATTACCAACGAGCGCTGAAAATTAAATTAGAATATTTAGGCCCAAATCATCATGTCGTTGCTGGCATATACAGCAACTTGGGTAATTTGTGTAAAGATAAAGGTGATTTGGAGCAAGCTAGTTATTATTATCAACAAACGCGGAAAATTCGGTTAGAACAATTGGGGCCAAACCATGTTGAACTTGCTAGTTCATACAACAACCTGGGTACTGTGTGTTATGCTAAAGGTGATTTTGAGCAAGCTGATAATTATTATCAACGAGCACTGGAAATTCAAATAGATCAATTGGGACCAAACCATGCTGACGTTGCTGCTTCATACAACAACTTGGGGCTTGTGTGTAAGGGTAAAGGTGATTTGGAGCAAGCTCGTGATTATTATCAACGAGCGCTGAAAATTCAGTTAGAACAGTTGGGGCCAAACCATGCTGACGTTGCCAATTCATACAACAACTTGGGGCGCCTTGTGTGTGAGAATGAAGGTGATTTGGAGCAAGCTAACGATTATTTTCAACAAGCGTTTAAAATTCAATTAGAAAAATTAGGGCCAAATCATATAACAATTGCCGACTTATACAACAACCTGGGTATTGTGTATCGTAAGAAAGGAGATTTGCAGCAAGCTAATAATTATTATAAATTAGCCCTGAAAATTCGATTAGAACAATTGGGGCCAAATCATAGAGATGTTGCTGATTTATACGAAAACTTGGGTAATATTTATAGGGATAAAGGTGATTTGGAGCAAGCTACTGATTATTATCAACTAGCGCTGAAAATTCGGTTGGAACAATTGGAGCCAAACCATGTTGACGTTGCTTCATTATCATTGAAACTGGGTCTTTTGTGTTTCTCAACACGGGATCTGGATCACGCCAGAGATTGTCTTCAACGGGCACTAAATATTCAATTAGAGAAACTAGGACCAAATTGCGAGCATGTTCTTGTTTCCTACCTCTATCTTGGTGCAGTTTGCTTTGAAAAAGATGATCTGGAACATGCTAGCGATTATTTTAAACGATATAATGAAATCATGTTGAAAGTTTTAGAACCCTACCATAATGGTTGAACTTCTCCTCATTGCGATCAGAGTATTGTGTGCAGCCATAAATTACGCTTCCATGAATCATCGCTATTCCCAGGAAATAATACATACGAGATTCCGTTTAAAAAGATCCAAACATCGTTTTGGATGCCTCATAAACATAGATTTATAAACAGGAAGGGTCATGAAATTATTCAAAAATACACAAGTTCTTCCTAGCTTTTTTGCTCATGATAGCAACAGTTGATTTACTAAACAATATCCTCAAGCAAAATAAAGAGAAATATTTCAATTGCATGGGGTAAAGCCAGGCGCACATGATCTGATTTTTAGTTGGCCGACTAAATCTATGCGTGTGCGATGTCATTTTTAGGTGGCTTTAGTCGGCTGACAGCAATCTGATATATCAAAACAGTTTGATGTTGCCAACTAAAATCGATCCTACGACAAAAATCGCGTCGTGTGCGCCTGGCTTAATCATAACTTAATCAAACTTCAATATAGCTAATGCAAATTATCAAACTCTCCAACGAGTGCTGAATAAGAAGGCTTAGCCATTCTAGTGCATTTTACGACGGGACGGTGAGAGTACAAGTTCATAACCATAATATACTAAGCACAGATAGATTATAAATAAATATTATAAAGTATTGGTGATTGTCAGGCGACACGGCAAAGCTGCATGCTTGAAATCGCACGAGGTTGAAGTTGCCACATGGAACACTCGTTAATCATTAAACATTTTTAGTATATTGCTGTATTAAACCTTTCTCGTATCAGAATAGCTGACAAGTGTCTTTTCCACACAATTGGCCGGAAAGAAATTACAATCAGAATTTTCTTGTAGTCCTAAAGTTAAATCTATTTAATAATGCGTATTTTATAGGGTATAAAAGATTCATTTGATTCGACCATTTTCAAGAATAATGGGCCCGAGATCTACTACTAGAGACGGATCATCCGTCCGGACGAACTTGGGCAAGCAAAAGATACTTCGCTGGTCTTCTAGTTCGTCTGTGTGTAAACACGAGCAAACGGACGGATCGAACTGATTGGTTTCATTACGTCGGAATATTTTGAGTTTCTTTAATTAAATTGCTTTTCCATTCTCTGGGCACGGATTTGTGTACGTTACCCGTATTCGTAAACTAGAAACGGGCAATTTTAAAAACCTCGACAATATTTACACTCGGTAACATCTTCCCTTTTACGTCAAAAGGGTTTCAAACACCGTTAATTTGGAATAGAAATTAACGCTTAACATTTGGAGCATATTTCGAGTTCCCTTTGATCATATTAACCGAGCTTCAAAGCGATAAACTAGATAAAAACGATCTTGAAAGCAGATGAAAACCACGCCCATGTGCACATAGCCTGAGCCTACCGCGCTCCCCAGACGAACATCTTTCGACCGACTCAAAAGACTAAAATTAAGCATAGACGAAGTTATATGAACCCCAGTAGTGGACTAGACCAGGCCTAAGCCTTGCTTTACGTAGTGTAATTACTTCCAAAACGATTCAAAAGGTTTAAGAATTAAAGAATCATCATTGATTGTGCTGAATTCTTCATTCAAAAGCCAAAAATTCCAGAGAGCCAAAAGATAACCTGGAGTAGTTACAAGCACTGGAACACTGCTAAGCTTCTTATTGGTATCACACCAACTGGTGTTATTTCCTTCATTCCTCCTCTGTGGACAGGGTCAGTATCAGACAAAGAGATAGTCAAAAACTCTGGCTTGGTTAACCTACTAGAGGAAGGTGATGCTGTCATGGCTGACAAAGGATTTTTGGTACGAGATTTAATGCTAATGAAGAAAGTCAAACTGATTTCCCCAGCATATTGTCGTGGGCCTAGGCTGTCTTCTCGAGGAACAACCCACACTCGAAGAGTAGCTTCCTTGAGATCTCATGTTGAACGGATGATATTAAGATTGAAACAATTTAGAATTTTATCTGGAGTTATTCCATTAACCATGAAGCCTGCATTAGACAACATTTTGTTCTTATGCGCTGCTTTATGTAATTTGAATAAACGACCAATAAAATGACATTTACTTAGATTATATGGGGATTAAGATGTATTTTACTAGGGGTAAACCAAGGAGCTTAACAATGATGTTAATCCATATGGCATGGTGCCAAAGATAGTCTGATGATGTAATCATGGCATACAAATATTTCTATGTTCATTCACATTGAAAACAATGAAAAATTATAATTATTTAAACTTGGTATATCATGACAAAACAGACTCATCAGGCTGGCTTTGCCATTGTGTAGATGTGTACTATATTGTTATTTTACTATATCAAGAACTCCAATAAACAAACTTTTAGAGTTTTAATAGAAGGTTTTTTACAATTTGGTTTGTGTAAAATAATGAAATTACACTCAAGACAGTTCTCCAAAAGTCTTCATCAAAGTGAATTTCTACCACTTCAATTCCTTTAGACGTATAAACAATAAAATCACAAACAGGCATATGAGCTAATGCCATGCCCATCTGAACCTGAAAGTAATAACTGTGGTTCCTAGAAAGTTCTTGCTTGCCACTGTTGTTTACAATGCCACCTATTTCTTTAGTAAGAAAAGCTGACTTTGGATCCAATTGTCTATGTTTATATGGGCATTTAATTTCTATTGTTCTTGACCCACAACATTTACAAATTCGAATGCCATCAAGACTTGCCCCCAACCATGCATTTGAAGTGTCTACTAATAGCCCAGTCTCTTGAATTTGTAGGTTTTTGTGCCTTCATTCACAAAATTTACTATACAAAAAGAGTGCTTCTTTCTCATGATCATGTCCATATTGAGTAGCCTGAGTTTCAACATGGATTGGATTTTCTTGCAAGAAGTTGTTTATTGTTTTACTAATGTCAGTGGAAGGGTTGCGTTCAATGGTTTTTTGTCTCGTATAAAGACCTTTTACTTTTGTACCAGTTACCATAAGATGTCTCAATTTATGCCACTCATTGTTGTTAGCTTGTCCAACAGTTGCTGCATTTATAAAAGTCTGGTCAGCCTTGGTACATGTCAGTGAAGATACAAACATTTTGCAGGAAGCATTAACATCTTTACCAATTAAACGCTTGTTTTTCCGAACAAATATTTTAGCCCTTGTAATGTCCCCTTCGCTGATATGTAATAACTCACACAAATCTTTAGCTTTTCTACAATCGCTTTAATACAAAATACACAAACGATACAAAACGAAAGAACACACTTCAAACGACAGCCTCGTGATAAGTTGTCACGTGACTTTAATCTAATACAAATAAATCTAATCAAGTATCCCGATTCTACATCCCTTCCTTTCCAGTCAATTTAGTGTTCGAACAACCAATCATAACTTCAACTACACGAACTATCGTGTTCATACTGTTTCGTAATATATTTGTATCACTTTGGTTTGTCCATGATAAAATCATTGAATCGCTCGGGTAATCTAATCTCCCGCTTAAGTCTATTGGTGATAACCGTTTCGCTATCCGGTTGCGGCTGTTGTTGGGACTCGCTTTCCGTAGCTGTCTCCACTGGATTATTATATGGTTTTACAAATGAACTGTCTCTCCTAAAGATCGAGCCATCGTCCGCCTCTACCATCACTTCGTTCCCCTCCTTCGTGACCACCGTATACGGCTCCTTTTCGTAGTTGGCAGCTAACTTCCCTGACGTTTTAGTGTTCCGTAGTAGTACTTGGTCTCCTGGTAGAATAGTGCTATCATTTGCCCTCCTTTTTTCATCTGCATTAGCTTTTTGTACTAGCTTGTTTCGCCAATCGCGATCCCTTATGTTCTCATCAAAGTCGTCTATATCTCCCCTAAGTTCTGGAAGTTTACTTCTCAGTTCACGTTTGAACATAAGGAACGCTGGTGTTTTTCCAGTTGTGACTTGCGGTGTTGTTCTATACGCAAGAAGGAATTGTGGTAACTCCTTTCTCCAATCCTTGCCTTCAACTTGGGCCACTTTTAGTGCCTTGAGAAGAGTGCGATTTTGGCGCTCCACTTCACCGTTAGCTTGTGGCCAAAGTGGTGGTGACGTTCTGTGTTCAATATTCACTTGTTGTAAAAACCTCTTGAACTCCTCACTAACAAACTGTCTCCCGTTGTCTGATTTCAACGAGTAAGGAAAACCAAATCTAGCAAAAATTTCGTTTAGCGCTTTGATAATCTTTTCTGAAGTTGTTGAGTGCATAATGGAAACTTCGTAGTATCGACTATAGTAATCCACGACTACCAGCAAGTATTCTCCGGTTGGCATTGGCCCCATCAAAGTCTACTGCGACATCTTGCCATGGGCCTGTAGGCATCTCGGTCCGTTTCATGGGTTCCGGTACATTATACTGGCTGACTACTTGACATCCATGACACGATTTACACACTCGTTCAGCATCTATGTCCATCTTGGGCCACCATACTTTCGTTCTTAATCTGCTTTTCGTCTTTACAATTCCTTGATGGCCTTCATGTGCCGCTTCCAAAACCTTTCTTCGCAACATCTGAGGAATAACGATTCGATTCCCCCGTAAAACAAGTCTACCAATCATGCAGAGCTCATTCTTTACACACGCATATGCCGACAGTTTACATTTAGTCCAATCTCCCGATTCGATATAGTATCGCACACTTTGTAATTCAGCGTCGATTTCTGACGCTCTCTCTATTTCTTTAGTCGTTAAGGCCACGGGTGTCGCTTGTATGGCAACGAAACGGATGACGTCCTCTTTCTCGCTGCTGTGGTCTTTTGGACTCTTCTGGTTCATTCTAGACAAAGCATCGGCAATGTTCGTCTTTCCAGGCCGGTAAACGACCTTGAAGTTGTGGCACTGAAGCCGTAATACCCATCTTTCGATCCTTGCTGAGGGTTTCGATGTCTTGTTGAAAATACACTCTAGTGGCTTATGGTCAGTTTCCAGTTCGAATTCACGACCATACACATATATATTAAACCGCTCGCAAGCCCACACGAGTGCAAGTGCTTCCTTCTCTGTTTGGGCGTATCGCCGCTCTACGTCCGAGAGGTTCCTGGAGGCATACGACACCGCTCTCCACTGGTCTCCTTGCAGTTGTAGCAACACAGCTCCAATTCCCTCCGGCCCTGCATCCGCGACGATTCTCGTTTTGCAGTCGTTTCTAAAATAAGCCAGGGCTTCAGCCCTAGTCATCATCCATTTCAGCTTCTCAAACGCCTGCTGTTGCTCTGACCCCCAAACGAACGACTGTCCCTTTCTTAGTACACGACGCAACGGCTCTGCAATCTGCGCAAAGTCCGGGATAAACTTTGCCGAATACTGTACTAACTGTACGAACGACCTAACTTCCGAAACATTTTGCGGTGGTCTAGCGTTGACTACAGCAGCAACTTTCTCTTCACTTGGTGCCACCCCTTTGGCACTGAGCTTGTGGCCAAAAAAGGTCAAGGCCGGAAGTCTAAACTGACATTTGTCCCCATTTACGGTAAGACCTTTCTCTCGCAGACGTGTTAGTACTTTATAAAGATTCTCATCATGCTCGGATAAATCAGCCCCGTAAACAATAAGATCATCCGCAATATTTGCCACCCCATTGCACCCTGCCAAAACATCTGAGATTATTTTCTGGTACTTCTCTGGAGCTGAAGTAATTCCGAACATCAGTCGACGATATCTATATAACCCCCGGTGTGTCACGAACGTCGTAATGTCCCTTGAATCCTCTGTGAGTTCCACTTGATGAAACCCCCATTTGAGGTCTATCTTACTAAATACCGTTGCTCCATTTAAATCATACAAAACTTCTTCTATGGTCGGAATAGGATGTCTTTCCCTTAATCGCCTCGTTTGCCCTTCTCATATCGATACAAACTCGAATATCCTTTCCATCTGCTTTTGGAACAACCACTAATGGTGAAACCCACCTTGTAGGTGTTGCTTCTGGCAATTCTTCGATAATACCCATGTCGAGTAACTCGTCTAACTTATCGTCTACTTTGTCCCTTAGACCGAATGGCAGTCTACGCACCGGCTGAGCAACTGGTATAACATCCTCATCGATATGCAGTTTCAGCTTGTAATCCTTAAGTAGTCCGACTCCAGTAAAAATATCAGCAAACTCCTCACGAATATCTGAATCACTTCCCTCTTGTGTGACCGTGTTAACAGTTCTTATTATTTCTTCAGGTCCAACCCTGAGTACTTTCAATTGTTCGGCTGTTTTCTTCCCCAATATAGGCCTTCCGTTCTCTTTAATCACAGTGAAATCGTCTACACATCTTTCACTGTTTGCCTCGCACACAATCTCTGCTGTAAATGTCCCTACAACGTCGATTGGCTCTTTCTGTCCATACGCAAACAGTTTCTTGTCTGATACCCTTGACTCGCACCTAACATGTTTTCTTTTAAGATAGTTCCAGAGTTCACAATCAATTACATTACATGTTGCACCTGAGTCAATTAAAATACTTTCTAGTTTCACTCCTCCAATAATTAGATCCACCTGACCCATATCTTTTTGTCCATGCCCACCAATAACAAAGGCATAGTCATCTCTTGTTGGTGTTTTTCCTTCTTCCTCAGAGACTTTATATGCTCTTTTCTCCTCCTTTTTTTCTTTCTCCTTGTTGTGCTTCTCCCCTGCTTTTTTGCAGCAAGCTGAGAAGTGACCTATGATTCCGCATTTATTGCAGCTCTTGGACTTTGCTGGACAATTTGCGTCTCGAGCAAAGTGCCCAGTTTTATTACAGTTGTAACATCGTCGTACGTTATCCTTGTTGTCGTGCCCAGTCCCCTTGGCTGAGTATCTGCGCTCTTTCTGATCTGTGTTGACCTTTTTCTCTTTTCGTCCGCTCCAACGCGATTTATGACTCACAACGTTTACTGTATTCGAACCTTCCATTGATTTCAACTGCTCTTCTACCGCCTCATATGCCCGCGCAATATCTTGTAAATCCTTGAGTGTTGCATTAACGCGTTCAAGAAACTTCCGTCTAAGCTTTGAGTCGCCACATTTCTCAATTAGTTGGTCTCGAATTGCTTCTTCCACGTTCTGAAATTCGCACGTAGTAGCTTTTTGCCTAAGACGAGAAACAAAATGATCCACTTTCTCGCCGTTCATCTGACTCATTTGACGAAACTGGTGTCTCTCAAACGGTAGATTCACTTTAGGGACGAAATACTCATCCAAGACCTTGACGCAATCCTTAAACTCTTTCTCTTCGTCTTCGTTTACTAACGTAAAATATAGTTCTTGCAACTGCAACCCCCCCGTAGGCAGAAGTAATGCCACTTTCTGTTTGTCATTTATTACTCCCTTTGCCGTTAAAAACACATTAAATGACCGCTTCCAGCGCTTCCATCTCACAGCCAAATTCGTTGGGTCTTCCCTGGGGTTAAAGCAAGGAAGCCCTTTGACGTCGCTTGTCAATAAACTTGCTTGAGCGCCTGCCGGATTGCCGTTATGTCCTGCGCCATCTTCGTCCGCGACAGACATTTCAAATATTTTCGCTAAATACTACACTCCCGATTGGTAATCTTGCCAAATTCACGGCTATAATGTTAGACGAACTTCCATCCTCGTCGCCAATGTAATGTCCCCTTCGCTGATATGTAATAACTCACACAAATCTTTAGCTTTTCTACAATCGCTTTAATACAAAATACACAAACGATACAAAACGAAAGAACACACTTCAAACGACAGCCTCGTGATAAGTTTTCACGTGACTTTAATCTAATACAAATAAATCTAATCAAGTATCCCGATTCTACAGCCCTAGTAAGTATTTTAAATTGATTTAAATAAAAAGTATTTTTCTTCTTATCAGTCTTTGCTTTCGAAGATCCTGGTAAGAAATCCAAAACTGCTGACTCATTGTCAATATCCATTAGTTTTCTAGCAAAATCAGCTTTTTCTTTTTCAGTTACAGTGGATCTAAGTCGGTTAGGCAGTGGGTCAAATGAATCGATCCATGACTCATCAACTGGTACATATTTTCTTTTTCTATCAAATTTCATTGAATGAGAGAGTTTCAGTTTCCAGTAAGGGGAGTGGCTTGTTTTCTGGTTTAGGTTTTGGATACCAGTAAGCTGGAAGAGATGTCACAGATGTTCGTTCGCTAGACAGAAACTCCTCAAGCTCGAACAAGGCTGCTCCCAAATGCTTGCAACCTTGATCAGAGCCTCCTTTGCATTCACAAAATGCAGAAAAAATAGATGCATTTTCACCTAGGATAAACCATAGTCTATAAGCTGCCCTACCTTCTGGGGTTTTCTCTCTGTGTGTTTGCAAGACATTGGCGATAAGTACATGATAGGGAGTGTCATCATTATCATATACCTTTACTCGGTTTAAATCTCTAACATGCCCATCTTGGTGAAGTTTATATTCATCAAATGTCCGCCAGGATGCTAGCATTTCTTTGTCATATTCTGTCTTGCTGACAATCAAATGGTTAAATATATCCAAAAGACCAAAATTTGGTAGAATGGACATATCCTTTGAAAGATGTGTCATTGTGAATGGATTGGGTATCTGTTTACCAGCTGGAAGTGTCAAACGTTCCTCAAGGCATTTCTCAAGGGAGTCATTTGCAAAGTCTGGGTCGACTGGTAACTTCACTTCTTCTGCAACAGTTGCCAACTTAATAAGTTCTGCTTTCTTATAATTGCTGGTGGGTACGCCACGCTGACTAATGAAGTCCTTTAACATATTTACTGTCCAATTGTTAAATTTAGATTCATTGCTATTTTTTGACACAGAATCCACATTTTCATTGTTAGAAGTATTGCCTGTTTTTTTATTTTTATGTTGAAAAGTCCCTTTGCCCACTTGTTTACCATTGTCTTTTAGGGTGTGTTTATTTTCCATGTTCTTATTCAACACATAATTATCATTTGTGCTCTTTGGCTTTGGAGTGCTTATTTTTTCAACTTTTATCACCTTCTTATCTTTATTTTTGGTTCTTGCAGTTGAATGGATAGGTCGACATTTCCTGTTTGAAATCTTTGAAGGATTTTTAGCAGCTTCTCTGAAAGGGGGTGGTGTCGATGCAACAGGGGCTTTTGTGTCACCCTCTAAGTCCACATATAATGGTGGTTTGGGAATGTTTTCTGGCTTTGGAGCAGAACAACATGTATCATCGGGCTGTAAAAGGTTAAAATGACAACATGCCCGATGAAAGTCGTGCAAAACTAATGTCACAGGGCAGTCACACGTTGTTTTCATATTTAAAACCGGAGGCAGTGCCATGCGAGGTTCAAAACGAGACCATTTCTGACTCATCATCGAGTACACACAAATAGGCCGTTGTAACGCCGTCGCACAAGCAAAGATATCGACTGTTTCACCCCATGTTCCTGATTCAAGGCTTCTATCTAAGTGATTATCCATAGTGGTATGGCTAAACAAATATGGTTTAAACGTGTTCGGGCGTTCTAACAATAGCTTGTTGCACATGACTCGAACATTTGCAAAATCCTTGTCACTCTCGCCGTCTATCGCCAAAGCTATCGCTCTATGAAAACAATTCCCGTCTCCACGGACAGCCAACTCTTTTCTACCAAGTGGTAATGCGTATGAATTCATTTGTAATTATAATGAACTCTTAAAATGCAAATTTTCTACCCACAAAAGCTATGTCTTTTACGTTTCGAATATATTACGAAGAGATATTTGCCCCCTAGCGATCCAAAGATTCATTGCGCTAACCGCGCAAAAATATCGGGGTCTGGCAACCGGCAAATCATTCATTGATAGTCCTGTATGCATGATATGGAACAATTTCCCAATTTGAGAGGCACAAGTCAACCCATCTCGTTACCTCATGCAGCTGCATATACAAATATTAAACAATGTAACCATGCTTTGGTTATGATGTCAAATATTTTGACATAGATAACAACGCTGTTTTTATGGTAAAATGCTTCGGTCCTATGTAACGTTTCCAGCATGTTTGGCGCTCGTATACAAACATTAAACAATGACCATGCTTTGGTTATGATGTCAAATATTTTGACATGGATAACCACGCTGTTTTAATGGTCAAATGCTTCGGTCCTATGTAACGTTTCCAGAATGTTTGGCGCTCATATACAAACATTAAACAAAATAACCATGCTTTGGTTATGATGTCAAATATTTTGACATGGATAACCACGCTGTTTTAATGGTCAAATGCTTGTCCTATGTAAAGTTTCCAGCATGTTTTGCGCTCATATACAAACAATAAACAATATAACCATGCTTTGGTTATGATGTCAAATATTTTAACATGGATAACCACGCTGTTTTAAACGTCAAATGCTTCGGTCCTATGTAAAGTTTCCAGCATGTTTGGCGCTCATATACAAACATTAAACAAAATAACCATGCTTTGGTTATACATGATGTCAAATATTTTGAAATGGATAACCACGCTGTTTTAATGGTCAAATGCTTGTCCTATATGTAAAGTTTCCAGCAAGTTTGGCGCTTATATACAAACAATAATTAAAGACAGCATCGAAATTTATCGATGTTGTTCAGCCATTCATGGCCAGAAATTGCGGACATGGAATATGCAGATTGCCGTAGCAAATTTGCATATCTGTTCAAATATTATTCGTTTGCAGAACTATAAATTATATTGCGCATTCTTAAATTTTGCAAAATTTAAGAAAATCATTGCATCTTTGCTATTTGCCCTGGTTGTTTCTTGTAACTCGTGTCATATTGAAGATCCTGAGGTAATATTTTGCTGGCAAAGGTTTATGTCGGCTCTGCATTTTTATTTTATTTCTACGCTATTACAGTTTTCGTTTTATATGGTATTCAACGTGATAAATGACCAAAACTTTGTTTTGAAAATGCAGAACGAATATTGATAAAACATTTTGAAATACTATATAAAAATATTAAGATTAACTTGCTCTGCAACGAGCAATTAAGGCAAATTATAATCGACCTACCTAAAGGTGTATTTTTAGCGTTTAGTACTGTGCACATTACAGTTTACTATAAACTCACGAAGCTTTATTTTGACACCATATGCAAATTTAGGCGGAAGTAGAATGTTAACTATGTCCGAATTTTCTGGCCATGTGACCAGATACACGATGAAGACCAGTGATGTAATAAGCCTTGGAACAGTTTGCCCATCCTTCTTGGTCAAAAGATGATACAAGATCTTCATCATAACACGATCCATACCGGTCAGGATGATTCTTTGCTTTGCAGCAATAACCTTCTTCGATAGTATTCAATATTTCGCCAGCAGTGCGATATAACACATTCAGAAAGTAACTCACTGGACATAAATCCTTCCTAATAATAGAAAATATTAACGGATCATTACACTACATTCTGGGGAACATTGAATATAGAGGATTGCATGATCTATAGGTTGATTGACACGAAATTTTACTAAGAATTGTTAGTTGAAATTAATGTTATCAATTAAGCAAAAATTACTGAAAATGGCGAATTGTTGCATATATTCATGGTGCGTATGACTCGAGTTACTTCATAGAGTACGTCCGCCAATGAATTATGATAATGATATAGCTATATAGATATTGATTGCATATTTCCGTGCCTTGGCAATTTTTTTCGCCCAATTCCCCGAGAGGAAAGTCTATAAATGATAAATAATAAACACTCACTTGCCAAAAGAAGACACTCACTTGCCAGTCAGCTACTTCACAATGGATAAACACTTTTCAAAATCCTCAAAGCTTCACAAGATATTTAACCGCAATTCAGTCAAAGTGAGCTACTCCTGCATGCCAAACGTAAAAAGTGTTATTTCCAGCCACAACCGAAACATCATGAAATCGAACAAAACCTCGTCAGATCGTACAAATTGCAACTGCCGCATCAAGAATGAATGCCCACTCCTTGGTAAATGCCTAACTGAAAGCCTCGTCTATAATGCCGAGATTACAACTACAAATCCTCCTGAGTCGAAGAACTACATCGGTGTCACAGCTGGTACGTTCAAGACCAGATACTACAATCACAAGAAATCCATAAACAACCCAGCCTACGAATCCGAAACCGAACTATCAAAGCACACATGGAACCTAAAAATACTAAACAAACCATTCAACATCAAGTGGACAACCATCAAATGCGTTCCGGCTTACTCAGCGGGCGGACGGTCATGCAACCTGTGCCTGGAGGAAAAAATGGCAATTCTTAAATCCTCGAAGGAGACGACATTAAACAAAAGAAGTGAACTTTTCGCAAAATGTAGACATAAAAACAGATTCAGCGCAAAAAACTTTAAACGCGAGCGCAATTTTTGAATTGTATCAGCGCAAGCACGTCAAAAACGTCATCACACAAACTTTAACTGCTGTAGAGTAATCATTCGCCTGATGATCGTTTCAGAAGAAACGTGAAACACAGAGTGTAGCGAACAATATATTCAAAATTTTGTAATATTTCATTGATTTTATTTTAATCGCTCTATTAAATTTTGATATCGAGCACTCTTTCTTCTTGGATACTTTACTTAATTGTATATATATATATATATATAATATATATATATATATATATATATATATAATATAATAATATTATATATATATGTATAAATATATTATATATATAAATATATATATATATATAATATATATATATATATATATATATATATATATATATATATATATATATATATATATATATATATATATATATAATTTACTAATTCTTTAATCTCAAAATAAAGCCGTCGCTACGCGGTGTTTCACGCTAAGCTAAAAAAAGCAAAGCGATCATCAGGCGACTAAAGAAAAATTCTATACAATATTTGATTACGTCATGCATCAACGGTTACTCGTCTGTCACGCGCTTATGCTTGTGCGCGCGCCTAAAATTCCTATTGTTCCTATGACAGCATTTTGAAAACAGCTCAGAACGGTCAAAATGCTGCCATAGGAACAAGTTTAATGCCGGAAATTTTAGGCGCGCGCACAAGCATAAGCGCGTGACAGACGAGTAATTGTTGATGCATGACGTAATCAAATATTGTATTGAATTTTTCTTTAGTCGCCTGATGATCGCTTTGCTTTTTTAGCTTAGCGTGAAACACCGTGTAGCGACGGCTTTATTTTGAGATTAAAGAATTAGTAAATATTATTTATGCTCTGCTTTTTTTTGGTATTGAGCACTCTTTTTGTCTATTACAAACAAACTAAATTTTGAATATAAATATATATATATATATATATATATATTATATATATATATATATAATATATATATATATTATATATATATATATATATATATATTTATATATATGGGACTGTTATTTGTTATTTTTATAAATTATGATTAATTGAACAAGACTCTAGACATCCTACGAGTTTTCTGAACAGCATAGAAATCGTCGAAAACCTCACCTTCGGTCAAATGTAAACGTTTGCGAATTAATTTCACTCCTGTCTGCTTTATCACTGACATATTATCACCGACCACAATAATATACTCTCTGTTTTCCCAAACAATCACTTGATACCTGGGTTGTGCGTGTTTTGATCTCTTAAAAATTTCCCATTGTCGTGTCAATAAACCGAGTATAGTGTGAACGGAGCTTGAACTTTATACTTAAAGTTGAACTTTATAAGCAAGTCAGTCGAGCACTAATAGGATTGGGTTCGGTGGGATAATTAAAATGACAGATTAATAAATTGCTAGCGTTATTTCTAGCGCGGTCAAAGCGGGAAACTAATACATAAATAACGGCATGAAAATTATATATGCAGGTGTGTAATGAACGCTGAGAATTTTTCCACATTTTGCGAAAGACAACTCGCTTTAAGTACTTGCTTAGCACAAAAACAAGAAATGGAACATCCTAGACCAGCTTTTGTTTCAAGGCAAATGATTTTGTTCACGAAGTAATAAATTCTTGCTTCTACAGGGTGTTTAAAAAAATGTCCCAAATGTAAAATTTCCGTTTTTCTGGATATTTAGCAGAATTTTGGAAATTTTTGTGTTCCGAAGGGTAGTTAAGACTTATCTTGTATACCTAGGGCAAGTTTGTTTTTTCATTACCAAAATTATGTCATCAGGGGGTGGTTCGAATCCACTGATATTGAGAGGGCTAGCGCGCGAAAATGTTAAGCTGAAATTGTGATATTATTTAACTGTCTAAATGTAGGAAAGGTTTATTAATAAACTGTGAAAGTTTCAGGAAAAATAATGCGTACCAGGAGCATCACGCCACCCCTAAAGGTGACGAATATTTCATTGCGCGCAGTGGATTAAATGCGTCGTTTATTTTAGCGTGACCGATCTCATGCAAGGAAGGGCAAATGAATAAATTAAAGCGTGAAACTGAACAAAAAGGCGAAGCGATTTATTCGTGATGTTAATCCTCAGCATGTCCACCATTTCATTCTAAGCAAACTGCGGCTTGTCTGAGCATACTAAACACTGAACAGCGAACCATTTGTCTGTCCATTCGCCTAGATTTGCCGGTGGTAGCCTGGGCGATTTGCTAGAAAGAATTTCGAACGAAATGGAATATTTGAGGCAGGAGAGACAAATGGTTCGCCGTTCAGTGTTTACCATGCTCAGACGAGCCGCAGTTTGCTTAGAAAGAAATGGTGGAAATGTTGAGGATTAACATCACGAATAAAAATCTTGTTGTTAAATCGCCTCGTCTTTTTGTCCAGTTTCTCCCTTTAATTTATTCATTTGCCCAGCCTTGCATGAGATCGGTCACGCTAAAATCAACGATGCATTAAATCCACTGCGCGCAATGAAATATTCGTCACCTTTAGGGGTCGCGCGGTGCTCCCAGTATGCATTATTTTCCCTGAAACTTTCACAGTTTATTAAAAACCTTTCTACTTTTAGACAGTTAAATAATATCTCAATTCTGCTACACATTTTCGCGCGCTAGCTCTCTCAATATCAGGGGATAGGAACCACCCCCTGGTAACATAATTTTAGTAATGAAAAAACAAACTTGCCCTAGGTATACCAGATACGTCTTAACTATATCTAGGAACACAAAAATTGGCCAATGCTGGAAAATACCCTAAAAAACGGAAATTTTACGTTTGGGACATTTTTTTGATACACCCTGTAAAATAAAACAAATTCTCATGAAAGTGTTGGAATATTGACATTCATTGGACTACAATTACTTTCACTTAATTTCACACAATTTAATGATGATATATACGAGGGTAAGAGAATAACAGATTCACTAAAACAAGATAAATACAATTTACTTTGGATAGCGTACACCAACTTGAATAGTACAAATTGTTGGGAAAAATTTGTTGTGGTTCAGTGTTTTCTCCTCTAGTTTGACTAATTACTGACGTCTCATCCCTTGAACTAACCGACCTTATTAATACAAAAGTTATGCGATCGAATCCTGCAGTGTGTATATATATGCAGGGCCGTGGGTAGACCGCTTAATTGGGGTGGGGCCGGGGGGGTGTATATTCATATATATTTATGTTTATTATATAAACAAGCGCCAGATATGAGGTATGCTGCAATTTCATTGATTGGCTACAAGACAGATACTAGATACTACAGATATCTGTCTAGTAGAGAAAATAAACAAAATAGCCGAAAGATTTGGAAAGTTGAGCGAAATAGGAATTCAAACTTTAGTTGATAATAGAACACCAAAATGCACCGAAAGGGCGACAAAGTTTGTGTAGATAAAAAAAAACAGTTATTAGAACAGTTATCAGTCGGACATAAGACGAATATATGAATATACACCCCCCCGCCAGTAAGCTTCTAGTTACGGCCCTGTGTATATGTATATATTTATATGAGAGAATCGTAACAATATAGACGATAATTATATAAAGTGATATAATATATATTGATTAAATGCATGTTTATTGAAACAAGCTCGTAGTTACATCGCAGCTTCTCAAAGCAACCAACGAAAAACTGACGTTCATTGATTCCCGCGCTATCTCACACGTGACTCTGTAGTGACGTAGACCAATGACGAAGTAAAATTATGACAAGTTTACACTCTATAGTGTTACGAAATGCGAATATATAATGTAATTTAGCATTGTTAAGAAATAGAAGGTCAATATAGATGAGGATATTACTTGGGGAACATGTCACATAAAATGAAGTGTAAAGTAAATATTATTATGACCCTTCGGAATCACAAAATTACTTTTCCTGTCATAAGGTGACAGCCCATGGGGTTTCCTCCGAAACGATAGTGTGTCGTACAAAGTACAAGTGTCACGACTCAAGAACATAAGTTCTAGGCGGATACTAGTTTATGTCAATCATGTCTTTGTTATATTTTGCTCGGTTAAGCACTTGAAGCCTTACGTCACTAAAAGCTTAATTCGATGAAATTATTAGTAAAATAGTTTATAAGTTGAAATACGGTTCACAGTGTAATAAGTTGATAATTGTACTTTAAGTTGATGATAAATATTTTAAGTTGTGAACAAGTTTTAACAGTGATCGATTAAGTAAAGACCAACTTGACTAGTGCGTCACCGGCCTTAAGTAAACAAAGTATGAGAGCTGGACCGAGCTTCTAACGCCAACCCACACTTACAACTTACAACGCTGATTGGATTGTGTGAATCACATCACCTTGCACAGGGCGTCTTCAAGATCCCCTCAAATTTTATTATAAAAGGAGGCGCACAGTAACAGAACATTCAGTGGACTAGCGGAGTAAAAAAGTATATGAAACGTTGGAGAAGCTAAACCTGACAGAACAGACAGCCAAGACGAGAACAGAAAACAACGAGGTCCGAAAGGACGAATAATCCGAAGAGAAGAGAAGAACGAGAAAGAAGAGAACATTAGTGAACTTTAGTAAAGGCTTGTAAAGATCTCCTACCTCGCGCATATAGAAAATAAAATCATACTTAACAATAGGAATGTGAGACCAACAACAATAAAATGACAACTATAGCTACAAAATGCATTTTTTTCAACCAGTTCATAATAGGGGTATTCAACCAATTACGTAACTCCAAACTATTACGTTTTGAGCGGGCTTATTTAATAAATGCAATATAGTAAATCTATAAGTAAATCTTTTTTTAGCTACCCCATTTAAAGACTATAACACCTTTTTATCGAAATATGTTCGCTACAAATGTCAAAATTCTCATTTTATTTTCGCAAGCAACTGTACAATGGGTAAAGGGAAAACGTGTTCGCATTTAGGATATCATGAAAAAGTCGTAGCTATAGATACCGGAAGATTAACAATTAAGTGTTTATTGAAATACATCGCTGTGGAAACTGAATTGTTTATCATTACAATTTAAATAATTATATATATAATAATCTATTGTAGAACTATCGAGTAGACGTCCATACGATAGGTATAAGGAAGGAAAACGAATACGAAAAAACCGACTATACACGAAGTAGCTACAAAATGCATTCTCTTAATTTTTCAAAACTTCGCAGAAACTTTCGCAAATATTGAATTCGAGAAGTATGAAATATAAACAGACTACGTGAACTTTCCTAACCTGAATATTATTACATTATACCCTTTACGTAAATAGATTGTTAATGTAACTAAATTTGTCCTTTGAGTATACCATATTATATTCACTATAGCACAATTAAGCGTCATTACAGATTACAGATTCTTGAAGTCGTACATTTCACATCATCAAAATTTGTCTAACATCGAATTAGCCGCTTAATATCTTTCCTGCTAAAATTTTCTGTTCTATATCTTTAGAAAAGAATGCCATTACTTATTGTATAGTTTGAATCTAAATTCCTAAATAAACTGATTGAACCACAAACAAATATATTTAGCTTCAAAGACGATAAAGTATGCTATATACTTCGTATATAATGCAAAGACGTAGCCGATTGTTTTACAAGCTTCTTGGGTGTTCTTCCAACATTTTCCGAGTTTATTTTTATTACAGCATAAAGGCAGGAAAGGAGCTTTTTTAATTATTTTATAATATATACATGCAGCAATTAATTAGGTCAAAATTGAAATTCTCTGAAATTGCGCGTTATACCACACTTATATTAAAGCAACATTTAAAAAGTTATCAATTGACATGAAAGAGCGAAGCAATTTATCGATATTTTTAAGCGTTTCGACAGCATCGAAATTTATCGATGTTGTTCAGCCAAACACCAGATCCACGATAAAGACCAGTGATGTAATAACCACCCTTGGAACAGTTTGACCATCCTTCGTGATTAAACGATGATCCAACATCTTCATCATAACACGATCCATACTGGTCAGGATGAGTGTTTGGTTTGCAGCAATGAGCGCTAATGATGTTACGTAAATTTGTGCCATTCTTGCGTTTTAACCCGTTCAGAAAGTACCCCATTGGACAAACATTCCATGTGTCATTTCTATATAGAATACATAAACGGTTAATTATATACACGGTGTCCCAAAAAATCCAAAAACTATCGAAATCACCGATTGTTAAATTTGAATGACTTTTTTTTCTCGTGAGCATTAACGCAAATGTTAAATAGGCCCACAAAAATTTAATATTTGCTAGAGACGAATGACATGTCGAAGGCCATGATGCATGAGTCGTAAATTTAAATATTTTTATCCGTATTTATAAAAAGTATTGGCAATAAAATCATTTGTTGATATAATCAAATTTTACTACATCATGCATAAAAATGCTTATGTCAAAATATTCTACACTTTTATACATTTGTGGGTACCAACAGGCTGCTTAGGCAGCTATTACATTGCCATGGCTGATTTTAGAATACAATCTGAGGCGTTTTGAAAGAAAATATTAGGTCAGAGACCTGAATATCAACTTGGAGGTGGGAGAAAATCTTGTTTGATATTGCCAGCTATTTTAGTGGTATGCCAGCGAATTTGCATATGTAAATTCGCTTAAAAATTGCCAGCTTACCACGTTACTATTAAATAAGGCGAAAATGAACAGATTTTACCTACTTTAGGAAAGGGTTATTTTTCGAATTTCCTCTTCATATTTTAGGTATATTTCAAGAAGTATATTTATAATTTTGTACACGATTTTGGCAAAGGCCTATTCATTAGTAGATTTCCCATATATCTGATGAAAATGAAAAAACTTGGATTTAGTTTTCATAGTATACACGCGTCTACAGGGCCTAACCATATCCTCAAAAAAAAAATTAAATTCATCTAATTTTTAAAAAAGGCAATAGATCTTGATGATAGCAAAACGATCTCATTTTGGCAAACGTATAAAAAGGAAACCTTTCCATAAATATAAGTTGATATTGCGAGGTTTTACAAGGTGGTTTGTGTTCACTGGTGCATCCGCTGTCGAACAGCAACTTATTGCAGACTCATTGAACAAAATAGCGATGACATGAATGCTTGTTTTAGTCATTTATTCAGGCTACCAATATAAGACGGAGCGCGGATGAAATTTGTATACGGTTAACGTTACCCATTTTAATTGTTTTGTGCCAATTAATAGAACTTTCCTATAATGACGACAAACGCAGAAAGTCTAATGTTACACGAAATTTGATTTGCTCCACAAAAGTATCGAGCCAATCAAACTTTGTTTAACATTATACTTCCCACGTTTGACGTCATTATGAATAAGGTCTATTAAGCGTAGTGTAAAGCGGACTTCTGAGAAAGTTTTATTGATTCTGATTATACACGTCGCTCATCTGCTATCTTCATAATCCGCTGCTTTTGCCTACCTTTTCATATATCACGAGAGCGACTTCGACAATCTTTAAAAACACCCAAATACGCACACAACACATGCATAGCGTAATGCGACTTTTTTACCGCCTGCAGCACACTGCGCAAAAATCATATTATTATGAAATGATATAAAAATACTTACTGTTTAAAAGAACTGGTGAAGTTAACTTTTTCACATTGACTATTCTGACCGCTGTAGGCAGGAGACGAGTTGCAACATCTTGCTTCTTCAAGCAAACTGATGGGATGCTTGTTATCGCCGTTGGGCGGACTTCGATAAAATCCTGTGATAAAGAGATTTTCTGCGCCACATTTTGACCAGCCCTTACTGTCAAAACTTTGCCTCCAGTCCGCATTAGAACATATTAAAGACGTATCTATAAATTGAGGTGGGAAGTGTTTTTGTTAGCTTTAAGGCGGCCATGAATCAAATTGATTGGGTATAGTGGATGGGAGGGGCGGATTTACATGGGAAAATTTGGTCGCGTCCTGAATACATATTGCCTTAATTCATTTACTATTCACAACGCTCATAATGATGCTCATTGCTCATAACAATGCTCATAACGGCCCACCCAACACCCGCCCGTCACCCGTCGGGGTCGTACTCGGACTTCCCATCTGAGCCAAACTGTTCCAGTCTGGGTCAGAGGACGCTGACGAACGTTTTTTCCCATAACTGATTTTGACTGAGCATGAATAGAGTGTTGTGAAATAGTATACTGATTAAAGCAATTAATTAACGGAATTTTGGTAGAATTCGTACGTCATAGAATCATTAATAGAGAACAGAACTTTCTTTTTAATTAATGTTTTAATGACTTTAATGCAAACTCGTATAAGTTAATAACTAACTTGTAGTAATATACACTGGCGGTCAAAAAGAACTGCTCAAAATTTATTTTTACGACTTAATACAAGAATGCATAAAGTCACTCTTTTGAAACTGTAAATTAAATTAAATATGTACAATTTTAGTATTTGGTAGGCCTCCTCTAGCCTTTACGATGGCTTTACACCTGCGAGGCATGCTATCTACCAAGTTCCTTAGGTTATCTTGAGGGAATTCTCTCCAAGCAGTTTGGACACTGTCCCACAGTTCATCGTTATTTTTGGGATTTTTCTCTTGAACCATAGTTTTAACGTGGTCCTACAGATTTTCTATCGGGTTGAGATCTGGTGATCGTGCTGGCCACTCCATGACTGTAATTTCCTCTTCCTCAAACCAATTCCTTGCTACCCTTGAGGTATGGCAAGTGGCATTGTCTTGCTGAAATACCCAGCCATCAGGCATAGCCAACATGTGAGTTGTGGGAAGAAGTGCATTCTCCAAGACAGAAATGTACCATGACCCGTTAAGCCTACCGTTCACCATAGAGAGACATCCAGTTCCCCTTGAATCGATGCATCCCCATACCATTATTCCGCCACCACCATGTTTTACCGTTGGTTGTACACAATATTCCTTGAGATCCTCGCCAACCATTCTCCTGACATACACCCGACAATCACTATGGAGTAGAAATCGTGACTCGTCACTAAAGATGACTTTTGACCACTGTTCTGCTGTCCAGTTTTTGTGCATCCTCGCAAATTAAAGACGTGCTTTCTTGTGGCGAGAGCTAAGACGTGGCTTCTTCTTGGTTTGCAGCCATTGAAACCAGCTTCTCTTAACCTTCGTTGGGTGGTGGAAACAGAGATATTGACTCCATGCTCATTTTGCATCTCTGCTTTAATCTCGGGAGCGGTTTTAAAGCGATCAGCTTTGCTTTTTCGAACCAAGATGTTGTCTTCTCTTCTTGTTGTCTTTCTTTTACTGCCCGGTATCTTGCAATCTTTAACGCTGCCAGTGAGTCTCTTCTTCTTGAGTATGTCACTGAGGTGGTTGCACCAAAATCATGATAGAAGGAGGGATAGTTTGTAGATGTTTTATTATAATGTCGTTCGACTCCGCTGAAAAGTCATCATGCACTATGTGCAGTGATGATATTGCGGGCTTCTTAAGACTTACTTGTTAATTGTTGTCCTGTCGGGAAGCTCGATGGAGTTGGATCTAACGGATTCTAGGAAAAACGCACAAAAGAAACGAAAATCACTTTGAAACGTTACCATACATTTATATATGTAGTCGTAGCCAGACTGACAATTTGGTTTAGAGTTGAAATTCTGAAATTCTATAGAATTTCATTGTTTTCGCAATCTATGAACACAAAAATATTATCATAGCTATAGCATCACGCCACTGCTGTATAGCATATATTTTAATTTATTATCTTTTAGTAAGTTTTATTTCGTAGTGACTATTGATTTTCCTGCATTCTGATCGGTGAGAATTCACGGTCTCTAGAGTGAGAGTCACTGGCCGGTGACTATAGCTCTTTAAATTGTTGTTTCCTGGCCTATGCTTGTGATTACCTCGCCTTAGAAAACTAATTGTTAAATATATCTCACTTTGCATCTGGCCCTTAGGGTCGAAATCTGTTGATCTGGTTTTTTAACTATACCGGCGCTTGCCACCACTTGAACTATAACGAAATGTAACCTCTTGAATGAGCGAATGTATTTCACTTTTTAATTATAAGGAAAAAATCGTAGGTCCAATCAAGATTGATTTACAGAGTATAAAGAACGAGTTTTACTCTATCATTCTGTGTGCAAATCATGTAATAATACAGGTTCTATGTCTTTGCCAAAGATGATTGGCGTATACAGGAAAAATAACACTGCTGTATAGCATATATTAATATCAGCTTTCAGTATAAGTTTTATTTCGTGGTGACTATTGATTTTCCTGCATTCTGATTGATGAAAATTCACGGTCTCTAAAGTGAGAGTTACTGGCCGGTGACTGTAGCTTTTTATTGTTGTTTCCCGGCCTATGCTTGTGATCACCTCGCCTGAGGAGACTAATTGTTAAATATATTTCACTTTGCGTCAGGCTTTTAGGGTCGAAATCTGTTGATCTGGTTTTTTAGCTACACCGGCACTCGCCACCACTTGAACTATAGCGAAATGTAAACTCTGGAATGAAAGAATGTATTTCACAAGGAAAAAATCGTATACGGAAAAAATTGTGCATAAATCATGTACATATATGTACATGTACATACAAATATATATGTACATACATGTTCTCTGTCTTTGTTAAAGATGACTACTGCTTCAAAGTTCTGAATTTTTAGCTAAACTAAAGACGATGATTGTTACGCTCTCTGTGAAATCATTAATCAACATATTCGTGAAACGACATTTAAAATTACAGTAAAGAAGATTAGAAAACTAATCTTTCTTCCCCCAGACACTCATTTAATTAAAATGAACTACCTAAATTACTTTCATAACATTGTGTAATTAGGAAATTGTGAAGATTAACATGATCAATCTTTTAAATGAAATATACATGACATACACAAGCTTTGACAACAATTTTTAATCGCCAAAGCATTTCTTTCATCTACTTTTTTCTTACTAATAATTAGTGCGAATTTTATCTATATTTGTGTACGTTAATGCTAGCGAAAAATATTGAAAATTGAACTTTATTGCTGTGTTATCTTTAAATTTAAATTTATTATATAATTTTTCCGATCACAATATCGGTACATGCGAATTTGTTCTATAAATTTTAACTAACATTTGCCAGCGTAAAATATCGCGCGGCTTTTGTTGTAAATGAAAATATAACAAAAACGTAGCTACATACCCCGCCGTTACAATCGAGCAGTATATAATAATCATATTCCTCATCCTCCGTGAGCTGTTTAGGATTTTCTGAGTCAACCTCTGTGAGTAACTCACAGTTTTCCATTTCTTCACAACTTCTCAGTTTTTTGAAGTTAACAGTCTACATCCTATTTTCCGCACATTTTAAGGCGCTTCTGCTCCCGACGTGGCGTGAGTTTTCCATAGGTTTAACGTTTAACGATAACCTTATAAAATTGCGATATAGACACATTGTTAGAGTTAGCTTCTGGGCTATTTGAAGGTGATTTTACGAATATCCTAATATGAGTTCGTTAACAGATTTGAAAACACGTCCCAAAGCTTACCTTCCTCCGATCCATCAAAACAAAAGTCTAGCGCATCACCGAAAGTTTGAAGATTCAAAAATATCAACAACACAAGATTGAATCCCAAAAATACCGACGGCAAATGCGCTATTTCTGCCTGGTGAGTCTCTGCCATGCTCTGTATCATAGGTTTCAATGTTATACGTTGTCTGTTTTTGCCAAAGATCCCTTGCTATCTGCGCTCTATACGTTTCGAAAACACGAGACGGCCCCTTTTTGATAAGAAAATTTCCCACCTGCACAGGGGAAATTGAGTCGTAAAGCCGGGTGCAGACCCTGTGCTTGTTATGACCCAGTCTTGACTGAGACAAATTACATGACGAATTGAGAATGAATTTTTTTTTCATCCACTGCGTTAGTGTCTTGATTCTAATTTATATAACCTAATAAAAGTTTTAAAAGCAGGTGCTACGTGCAAGAAGGTGCATGCATATAGAGTAGAATGCAATATTTCTCTTTTCTTCTTTTTTTGCTAAGCCGTGTTTGCAATGAGACAATCATGAGCTAGACAAATTACATGACAAATTGAAAATGAAATCTCTTTTCTAACCGTTGCGTTAATGTCTTAAAACTAATATATAAATATGTCATTCTCCATTTCTTCTTCAAAACTGTAAACTAGAAATATATATGCATTCATCAAGCCGGAATAAGCTTTATATTGAGAAATGATTCAGTAACAAAACTTCCCACCGTTACACAAATATTGAGTGAAATATTAAAGTAAATCGTATAATTTTTATCCCGGGATCTTACAGTTGAATTAAATGCTATTTACAACCTTTGATGCAATACCACATTTATAGGATACTATGATAGCTATAGATATAGGAACATAACCAGATATAGGAAGATAAACAATGCATTCATTAAGTGGTATTGAAACACATCGCAGTGGAAACTAAATTGTATATCATTACAATTTAAGTAATAATATATTGTTATATTGTAGGACAATTGAGTTAGAGTCCATACGATAGTATATATCTGGAATGAAAACGAATACGGAAAAACTGACAATGAATGAAGTAGCTACAATACATCTCCTCTAATCCGTCAAAACTTTGCAGAAACTTTCGTATATACGGAATTCGAGATGTAATAAATATAAACAGACTCCGTGAACCTCAAGTATATTATTACTACACTATATAGTGTAATAAGGCGGGAGACATGCTTTTTTTATTCTTTTCTAACATATACAACAATTAATTAGATCAAAAATGAAATATTCTGAAGTTACTCGTTATGCCACACTTATATTATAATAACAATTAAAAATTTGTCAATTGACGCGAAAGAGCGAAGCAATCTATCGATATTTTTTAGCGTTTTGACAGCATCGAAATTTATCGATGTTGTTCAGCCAATGACCAGATCCGCGATAAAGACCAGTGATGTAATAACCAGCCTTGGAACAGTTTGACCATCCTTCTTGATCAAAAGATGATCCAACATCTTCATCATAACACGATCCATACTTGTCAGGATGATTTTCAGGTTTGCAGCAAAGAGCTCCTGTGATGGCACGTAATTTTGTGTCATTACTGCGTCTTAACCCGTTCAGAAAGTACCCCACTGGACAAACACTCCATTTGTCATCTCTATATAGAATACATTAACGGGTAATTATATACATGGCGTCTCAAAAAAAAACAAATCCCATCGTATATATAAAATATATTATTGTTAAATTTGAATTACTTGTTCGCGAATTTTTTCTCGTGAGCATTAACGCAAATGTTAATAGGCCCACAAAAAGTTGATATTTGCTAGAGCCGAATGACATGTCCAAGGCCATGAGTTGTAAATTTAAATATTTTATCCATATTTCTAAAGTGTATTGCCAGTATTAGCAATAAAAATCATTTGTGGTTTTAACGAATTTTCCTGTCATCATGCATAAAAATGTTTTTGTTTAACATTTACACACTTGTGGGTCCCAACAGGATGCTTAGGCATTCAAACTCCAGCTATGACATTGTTATGGCTGATTTCAATGGTTTTCGATTTTTCCGAAACTATGTGGGAAACAATTTGAGGTAAATATTAGGCCAGAGACCTGAATATAAACTTGCATGGAGGTGAGAGAAAATCTTGTTTGACATTGCCAACTATTTTATTCGTATGCCAGCGAATTTGCATATGTAAATTAGCTTGAAAATTGCCAGCTTACCACGTTACTATTAAATAAGGCGAAAATGAACAGAGTTTACCTAATTTAAGGAAAGGGTTATTTTTCAAATTTCTTCTTCATATTTTGGGTATATTACAAGAAGTATTTATAATTTTGAACACGATTTTGGCAAGGGGCTAATCGTCAGTAGATTTCCCATAAATCTGAGATGAAAATGAATTAACTAGGAGCTAGTGTTTATCGTATATATACGAGGGCCTGCGCTGGAAGAAACATATCCTCAAAAGGAAAGAGAAATTAAATCTACATCTGACTTTTAAACAAGACAATAGATCTTCATGATAGCAAAACGATCTCATTTTAGCAAACGTAAGAAGGAAACCTTATTTTATTAATCTTCTATCATTTTTATTTCTATAAATATAAGTTTATATATATATATATATATATATATATATATATATATATATATATATATATATATATATATATATATATATATATATATATATTACTGGGTTTTGCAAGGTGGTTTGTGTTCATTGGTGCATCCGCTATCAAACATGCAGCAACGTATTGCGGACTCGTTGACCAAAATAGTAATAGACACATCTATAACTGCACTACACTGAACTATAGATTTAATGAGGCTATACCAATATATGACGGAGCACGGGTGAAGTTTGTAATTAATTAAGCGTAGTGTAAAGCGGATTTCTGCAAAAGTTTTATTGCAGATTCTGTTATACACGTCGCTCACCTGTTATCTTTATAATTCGCTGCTTTTGCGTACTTTTTCATATATCATGAAACCGACTTCGACAATCTTTAAAAACACCGAAATACGCACACAACACATGGATAGCGGGATGCCACTTTTTTACCGCCTGCAGCACACTGCGCGAAAATTATATTATCATGAAGTGACTGAAATACTTACGTTCTGAAAGAACCATTGAAACTCGTCCTGTTACACTGACTATTCTGACCGCTGTACGCAGGAGACGACATGCAACATCTTGCTTCTTCAAGTAAACTGATGGGATGCTTGTTATGGTTGGACGGACTTCGATAAAATCCTGTGATAAAGAGATTTCGTGCGCCACATTTTGAGAAGCCCTCGCTCTCAAAACTTTGCCTCCAGTCCGCATTAGAGCATGTTAAAGACGTATCTATAAATTGAGGTGGGAAGTGTTTTTCTAAATTTTGTAAGATTTGATTTCATGCGATTGGAAATCTGCATGAACGATCTCTCAAGAAGACATGAGAGCCTTCAATAATTAAGGAGATATAAAATGCAAAAATGATGCGAAATCTAGCAGTTTTCATAACACACGCCAGTTCACTGTGAACTAAATTGTATAAGTAAAAGTGTGGTGACGCTCTGCATGGAGAAAATGACGACATTGCTGACTTATTTCATAGTTGGGGTGTTGAACTGTTTGTTTCTAGTATTGTGGATGCAGGTGATTTAAAAATTTGTTATTGCATTACCACGTTGTTATATTTTTGTATTATATTATAGTGAGGATTTCGTAATATAACTCTTACTTGTGAATGATTGTTGTGTCGGACAGCTTGATGTGGCAGGGTTCTGAAAAACAAACAACGAAAATCGACGTTTTATAAAATGTCATTATATATTCGTGATACATAAAACTATATATAGCTCATATAATGTATATCTCACTTTGCATTAGGCCCTAAGGTCAATTAATTCTGGTGTTTTATAGAGGCACTTGTCCCACATTCAACTATTATTAAGCATAATGAGAACCATTGTATGAAATGTTATACTATTTGTATGATCAAGTGGTTTAAATGATAGTTGCAGAGTAACAAAAAAAACAAAGAACAATAAATTTTTCAATGAACACCGGAATATTTGCACAGACGCTTCAAACTGTCACGATGGCTCCACTATAGCTATACGGCTTGTCAATGGTAAATTATTTCCAATATCTTACAATTTGGATTTTTTCGTTTACAAAAACAAAGTCAGACGCAAGTTTAAGTATTACAGCGGCAGCTCTTTCGTTCAGAGAAACGAGGTGATTCAAATTTTCACCTTTAAGCTTCAATGTTATTTTAAACACAGTTTTTCAAAAGATGGAATTTTTCTTTTTTTCCTCCGTCGTTATTTAATTTTGTTTGCTGTGGATCCGCTTCGGTCGACTTCTTACTTTTAAAAAGAAAATTTCGCAGCGTAAATATGAACCCCTCTTAAAACCGCTGATGCATGCGGCCAACATATAACCGCTAAAGAATCGACTCAGCAGTCGAGTTTTGCAATATATTTCGGTTAGATAAAAAAAGATCTGATTTACCATATTATTAAAATTCATGCGAGTTTTGATATTAAATTTTAATTTTAAGCTTGAAATATCGACGACCCCTCTGGTGTGAATGAAAACATATTAATTTTAGATCTGATCCATCAAAGCACAAATCGAAAAGTTTGAAGATTCAAATATACCAACAACCTTCTTGCAGATGACTTAATCTTAAAAACGTGTTTAACAATCGAAAAGGCGTATTTTAACGTTTCTACATCGAAAGACAATAGGTGTATACTCTTCTTTTGAATATCATTCTGGTTTGATTAATTGTCTTTTTGCCATGGATCAGTTGTAGTCCACGCAACGTTATTATAGTCATGATAAATCACTCCAGCATAATTTTAAATTAAAGGTATTTGAAAACGTCATGCGAAACGTAATTACTGAGAATTGAGAAAGTAAAAAAATTCGCAGTAATATAGCCTAATATCAAGTACTTTGACACACAGAACGAAAGGACTCCGAATGCTATGCTATTAAAAACGCACACTTCTGAAATTTTGACTTTTATTCTGAAGTTATTGCTATAAACCGCTGTTAGAAGTTAGTAAGATGTTATCATTCTATTTTTTCGTTATGCAGTTCAACAAAGTACACCCATCTCGACACACAGTTTGTGAGAACCTGCAAAAGCGGTCGCTGCTTCTTAGAAAGCTGGTTCAAATCTGACTACAGCTCCTGTTGCTTCGAATCTATTTTGCAAGTAGGATATAACACGAAAATCACGTTATAATATGACCAATTTCTTAGCTGTAGCGGGAAAAAGTAAAAATAGCTTGTAATAACTTTTTAAACTCCAAGTAATCATTGTATTTACTCACTGGTTTAATTATCACAAGATGGTTGAATCCAAGCTTTGTTTGTTCATCATCATCGGTTGTTGCTTGTATTGTCTTATTGTTGAGTTCACATCGACCTTTATCTTTACCAGAAGTTTTGTAGTTGGCTGACGTACACAATGAATGACGATCGCAAAGCAAACCACATTCAAACTCGGACGTTGCTTGTTTTGTTTCGATGACATGATTCGCCAAGTATTTTTGCTTATTTCTCCGAAAGACAGCTTCCTTTGAGCACTCGCTCAGCACGAAAACGATGAACGAAACAGCAAATTTTTGAAAGACCTTCATTGCAACGCAGACGGTTTTAACTCACAAACAGTAAATTGTCATTTATATATATTACCAACACTTGCGTGCATGACCTTAATAATTTACGAAGTGGTTTTTCCCTGAATTGAGGCCTACTTAGCTAATTTCGCTCCATATCGTGATTGATGATAATCAATGACAGTCACAAAGCTGTACATTTATTTTCCTGTTTGCGCTAGAATATATATTGATTATTTATCAATTATTTTAGAAGGCATGCACGGACGGTTAATAGACTTATACATGCATGATGACCATTGAGTTGAATAAACCGATTTTTTCATCCCAATGATAATGACGAATATCCCATTCATGTAGTCAAGGCGAAAAATTGAAACTTCAAAAATTCAAGCCGTGACCAGAATTCTCTGCCGGTGCCACGGCTTGTTACGTCATTATGCATACGTTCAATTACTCCTAATATATAATATAATCCCTATAATTATCTCTTTCGGGATGTGGTCGAGTCTACTTTGTTTGGAAACTTTAGTTGTTGCCTATACTTGCATGTATGTATCAGCAATATACTTATAACCACTTTATTTTTGCAGTCTTTCTTTACTTTTCTTGGAACGTTCCGGGCTATATATTTGCGTGAACCCCTGATAATAAAGCAAAGAAGACGAAAAACGGGTGGGCAATGCTTCAATGGCTATATTATTTTGAAAATGGCCATATTTAAATGGTTTATGTAGTCACCACATACATGTATAAGGCGTGATAATCTATTCGCGATTTAAACTTCTGCCACTTCACCGTTCTTGGTGATTAAATTTTACCGTGCATAGGACGAAAAACAATACAGATTGTAAAAATTCTCATTCTATTTTCGTAAGCAACTGCAGAATGGCTGAATGGAAAACATGTTTGCATTTAGCATACCATAAAAAAGTCGACGCTATATAATTATAGACATATAGGAAGATAAACAATGCATTGATTGAATGTTTATTGAAATACATCGCAGTTCATCGCAGTGGAACTGAATTGTGTATCACTACAATTTAAGTAATAATATATAGAACTATCGAGTCAACGTCCAAACGCTAGGTATAAAGAAGGAAAAACAACACGAAAAAACTGACTACACATGAAATAGCTACAAAATACATTTCCTTCAATCCGTCAAAACTTCGCAGAAACTTTCGCATATACGGAATTCGAGATGTATGAAACATAAACCGACTACACGAACCTTCCCTACCTGAATATTATTACATTATACGTGGACGTAAATAGATTATAAATATAACTAAGTTTGTCCTTGAAGTATACCATATTATTCACTATAGCACAATTAAGCGTCATTACAGATTACATGCAGATTCTTGAAGTCGTACATTTCACAACATCAAAATTTGTCTAACATCGAATTAGCCGCTTAGTATCCTTGTTGCTAAAATTTTTTGTTCTATATTTTCAAAAAAAAATGCCATTATTTATTGTATAGTTTGAATCTAAATTCCTAAATAAACTGATTGAACTTGAACCACAAACAAATATAGTTTTAAAGAATATAAAGTGTTCTACTTCGTATATAATGCCGAAGTGTAGCCGATTGTTGTATACATGCTTCTTGGGTGTTCTTCCAACATTCCCCCGAGTATATTATTATTGCACTATAAAGGCAGGAGACGAGCCTTTTTGATTATTTTATAACATATAAAACAATTAATTAGATCAAAAATGAAATTCTCTGAAATCACTCGTTATGCCAAACTTATATTATAATAACATTTAAAAAGTTATCAATTGACATGAAAGAGGGAAGCAATTTATTGATATTTTTAAGCGTTTTGACAGCATCGAAATTTATCGATGTTGTTCAGCCAATGACCAGATCCGCGATAAAGACCAGTGATGTAATAACCAGCCTTGCAACAGCTTGACCATCCTACTTGATCAAACGATGATCGAACATCTTCATCATAACACGATCCATACTTGTCAGGATGATTGTTTGGTTTGCAGCAATGACCATTATTAATGGCAGATAATTTGACGCCTTCTGTCCGAAGTAACCCGTTCAGAAAGTACCTCACTGGACAAAGATTCCAATTTTTATTTCTATATAAAGAAAAGTAACTATATACGGGTAATTATATACAGGGTGTTCCCAAATAACCCAAAACTATCGAAATCATCTATTGTTAAAATTTGAATGATTTGTTCGGGAATTTTTGCTCGAGGATTCAGAGGTGGAACCAGAGGTAGTCAGAATTAATTACTACAGCTGAAAATTGCAATCCCATTGGTACATTTTAATTTAAAAATAGTTTTTTCAAATCCGTAAGCAATAGCGTTGTTATTAAGGTATTTTGTATTTAAGATATAGCTGTGTTAATTACTCTGACTTCCCCTAGATCCGCCATTGGTGGGGGTTAACGCAAATGCTAAATAGGCCTACAAACAATTAAAATTTGCCAGAGACGAAGGATTTGTCGAAGATCATGAGGCTTGAGTTTAAATATCGTTATCCATATTTGTAAATGGTATTGCCAGTATTGCCAATAAAAATATTTTGCATGTGGATGCAAAAAAAAATATCGTCATCATGCATAAAAATGCTTATGTCAAACACATGTACACTTGTGGGTCCCAACAGGCTGCTTACGCATTCAAACTCCAGCTATTACATTTTTATGGCTGATTTCAATGGTTTTGGATTTTGCATAATTTGCGTAAATTGGACTTTGCAGCGAATTTGCATAATTATGTAAATTAGCTTGAAAATTGCAAGCTTACCAGGTTACTAGTAAAAAAGGCGAAAATGAATAGAAATGGTTATTCTTCGAATTTCTTCTGCATATTTTAGGTATATTTCAAGAAGTAGCTACTTCAAATTTTGTATACGATATCGATTTTGGCAAAGGGCTAATCGTTAATAGATTTCCCATATATCTGAGATGAAAATGAAGGAACTTGTGGATTTAGTGTTTATATAGTATATACGAGGGCCTACGCTGGAAGAACTATATCCTCTAAAGGAAAGAGAAATTTAATTCATCTGATTTTTAAACAAAACAATTGATCTTCATGATAGCAAAACGATCCCATTTTGGCAAAAATAAAACGGAAACTTTATTTTATGATATTTACCATTTTTTTTTTAAAAATATAAGTTTATATTGCAAGGTTTTGCAAAGTAGTTTGTGTTCATTGGTGCATTCGCTATCGAACAGCAATGTATTGCGGACTCATTGACCAAAATAGTTGACGATCACACGAATGCTGGTTTTAGTCAGCTATAAGTACTGCACTACAGTGCTGTACAGATATAACCTAAAACTGCGGTTGCGGTTCGGTTGCGATTCCGTTGCGGTTCGGTTGCGGTTAGGGACCTTCGCAGTGGCTTTCGCTTCCGAACGAAATGTTATGAGCAGCTGAAAACGACAACAAAATAACCAAAAAATCTTTTCATCTCGGTTCAATCGCGATAAGACGGAGGTTTGACCTAGGTTAACCGCAGTTTTTGTTATTGAGGCTACAAATACATAAGACAGAAAACGGATAAAATTTATACGGTTAAAGTTACCCATTTTATAGCAGACTGCGCGAAAATTATTATAATGAAAAGATATAATAGATAGTTGCATTACACTGGCCGTTCTGACCGCTGTACGCAGGAGATGAGGTACAACATCTTGCTTCTTCAAGTAAACTAATGGGATGCTCACTGTTGTTGGGCGGATTATGGCCCACTGGTGGCGACAAGGACTGAAGAAGACTGTTGTTGGGAAGACTTCGATAAAATCCTGTGATAAAGAGATTTTCTGCGCGACATTTTGACCAGCCCTTACTTTCAAAACTTTTCCGCCAGCGCCAGTAAATGGTGAACTAAATTATAAGTAATAGTGTGGTGACGCTCTGCATGGAGAAAATGACGACATTGCTTACTTACTTGATAGTTGGGGTGTTGAACTGTTTGTTTCTAGTATTGTGGATGCAGGTGATTTAAAAATTTGTTATTGCATTACCACGTTGTTATATTTTGGTATTATATTATGGTGAGGATTTCATAATATAACATGCACTTACTTGCGAATGATTGCTCTTGTGTCGGAGAGCTTGATGCGGTAGGATCTAATGCAAAGGATAGGAAAATCGACGTGATATAAAATGTGATTAGGCATTCGTGATGTATGAGGCCCTAAAGTCAATATCAGTTAATTCTGGCGGTGTTTTAATTTATACAGGCACTTCCCACACATTCAACTATTATTAGATACAACGAGAAGCCTTCCAAGAAATGTAAGACCATTTTGTATCATCAAATTGTTTAGGCATTATAGAGTATGCCATTCATGCATGTTGGCCATGTATGCCATAAATGGTGGTTGTAGAGTAACAAAAAATAAAAAACAATAAATTTTTCAATGAACACCGGAATATTAGCGCAGCCGCTCCAAACTGTCAGGATGGCTCCACTATATAGCTACGGCTTATCATGCAATGGTAAATTATTTCCATTAACTTACAATTTGGATTTCTTCATTTACAAAAACAAAGTCAGACGCAGCATTAAGTGTTATAGCGGCAGATCTTTAGTTCAAAGAAACGAGGTGATGCAAATTTTCACCTTTAAACTTCAGTGTTATTTAAAAGACAATTTTTCAAAAGATAGAATTTTTCCTTTTTTTACCTCCGTCGACTACACACGAACTGTGATTATATATGTTGATTACTTTTCATTGTCAGAGATCAGTCGCAGTCCACGCAACGTTATAGTCATGTTAAATTACTGCAGCATAATTTTAAATTAAAAATACATTTGAAAACGACATGAGAGACGTAATTACTGAAAAGTAAAAAATTTCGTAGTAATATAATATCAGGTATATACTACGAAAGAACTCTGAATGCTATATTAAAAGCATATGCTTCTGAAATTTTTACTTTTATTCTGAAGTTATTGCTATATACCGCTGTTGGAAGTTAGTAAGATGTTATCATTCTATTGTTTCGTTATGCAGTTTAACAAAGTACACCCATCTCGACACGCGGCTTGTGAGAGCCTGAAAAAGCGGTAGCTGCATCTTAGAAAGCTGCCTCAGATCTGACAACAGCTCCTGTTGTCGGAAACGCACGTTGCATGCACACGCAATCTCGCGTGGGCACCTCTGTGGTGTGTACAGGCGCCGTGTTCATCTCAAACACGGCGCTCACTGTAATTATATATTAGGCACTCAATATATAGGCAGACTTAGCATGAGGACGGGGATGTATTTGTCGGAAAATAGCGAATAAATGCCACAGCATTCATTCGCTATTTTCACATCGTTTTTTGACGTTCATGCACGTCCTCATGCTAAATCTCCCTACATATAAACATAATAGTTTATGCAAGTATACACTATCAAGTATTTCAGAAAAAAATACCGTTATATAGTCAGTAATACCATTTTAAGATTGCACAAAATAGAAGCGCCACGAGCATAAAAATAGTTGTTTTGAACTTTTTTCATAAAATAAAAAAATGGTAATCCGAGAGTTGCTGTTTAAATCATAGGCCGCCCGGTCAATGCGGGCGCCGCACACTAACATATGTATATGATTATATACATAGATTATATACGTAGTATGCGGTACCTGCATTGACTGGCGTGCCTATGGTTAAATCATTTATAGTGAGAACCATATATGTATATATAATATCAAATTAAAATGCCGTTATCATGGATGAGCGACGGCTACGAATCTATGTCGCCAGTAGGATATAACACGAAAATCACGCCAATATGACCAATTTCGTAGCTGTAGCGGGAACGGAAGTGAAAATTTTAAGCTGTTTTTCATAAGAGGGCGTTGAAACTTCGCAGTCGATTGAAGAAGTAAAAAAAGCTGCCATGTAATAACTTTTCAAATTTCAAGTAATCATTGTAACGTCTTTACTCACTGATTTAATCATGACAAAAAAAAGAAAAGAATATCTAGGTCAAACAAAACGCCAGTTCGGCACACGTTTAAAAGAACATCAAAAGGCCGTTGCCAACTTAGACAGTTCAAAATCAGCCTTGGCGGAACACGTGTGTCAAACCATAGACTATCGAAGGGAATGGACTGGAAACGCCAGTGTTTCTCGCGTTGCATATCCGTGATGCGGCCTGTAAAATTCGCGGTCTCATTTGAGCACAAATCAAATTCAAAATGGCGGAAGCTTCCAGTGCGGGAAATTTAGGATCTGAAGAAGAAATCAACTGGGATACCATTTTTACCGCTGAACTTGAACCCAATAGTGAAAGCGAAGACAGCGAAGGGAAATATAGTAGCGATGAGTGTTCAGGAATTGAAGAAAACCTGCTTTATATCAGCGGTATTTATATTTTTATTTGTTTGCAAGTATTGAGATACAAAATTGATGATTTGATATTATCTAATATGTTTTGTTTTCACATTAAAACTGTGTACGTTTTAAAGTTACTCACTCTTAAAATTTATATTACAACGTATTTATTTTAATTCTATTAACTTTGCCATATTATCAACAATGCATGTGTTTTTATATTGTACAGGTATGCAGGAAAAAAATCTACAATTTGTTTTAATAATTGATAATTAATACTACACACTATGATACTATAGCATACTTCATCTCAAATTAAATGGAACTTTATGTTCTGAAGGCATATTTATTATGAATTAAATCACAGGCAATGAAATAGAATTCTATTTGCTTGTCTATGATTAAATATATACAGTATGACCACATCACAGGCACTACAGTATCTTGCAGTATTTTCTGAGAACATATATTAATTATTATAGTAATACACTGGAAACAACCCGATAAGATTAGCATATCATTTCTTGCAGACAAGGCAGTTTCAACAAAAGTACAGGATGGTATAAAAAAGCTAGACAGTGACAAAGAAACCTCTGCTTCTGGTAAAATACATTACAAATGATACTCTGTCAACTAGAATTTTGTATCTACAATCAGTGACATAATTATTGGACTATTTGATTGTCTATGCACTGATATGGATATAGGTACATCACTAGGGCTATCACTCTTGTAGCCCTGAGAACGAGTTTATGAATAAACTTTCTGTTTCAACCTAAAGCTTTTGTAGACATGAATGTAATATGTATATTTGATGTAATATTGTAAATATTTAAATTATTTTACAACAATTAATATATTAAATTTTCTTAATGATTATTGATAACATGATTAAATTGCATATGCAGCGAATTTTTTATGATTGAATTGCAAAGTTAATTTAAAATCACAATATATATAATTTCTTTTCTAAAATTTTGTTAGCTTTTTGTATGTCAAGATATAGGACCTTCTTTGATGTACAAATGTAACTCAAATGGCATCACACTGCATTATATGATTTCTAAGAAGACTGTGTTTTAGACTTATAACTTAATAAAATTGTCATTAGCCCAAATTTGAAGATGAAGTGATAGCTCTTACAGTATATAACTTTCAGTGTCGGTAGATTATAGACTCGGTAAAAACAAGGAAATTTTATAACAACACACAATCTTTAACGCATAATTTTAGAGTTATATTTTTTACCAGCTCATTGTTTTCTTTGTTCACATGTACATCCAGCACTGTGCCTGTGGTAGTGTTTTCCTGGTCTTGTTCAATTTTTTTTCTGAAAAACCTTTTTTTAGAATATCCTTTCTTGTATAGCATCTTCAAAAGTAATTGCAAAGTACTGCCTTAATTTAAGGTTGTATGTGTATACTTGCTTATGTTATTACAGTAACTTTTAAAAAATGTTTAATATTCTGTAAAATATAATTTTAATTAGTTGATTTATAATTGCTGTTCGTAGACGTATGGTCACAATCATATTACATTTTTTTCTGAACAGAAAATCGCACAGCAATGAATTAACTATAGTTTCGTAGCTTAATGACTGAAGAATTGTTTTAGCATAATCCTGTTGAAGAAAACACACTCGCGTTTAAGATACAGGGTTCCAAATGTGACCCTTGTTTCGATAATAATATTGTGTTTTTTGTCGCGTGCGTAATTACTAAATTCCGTATCACAACACTTTGCTGGCTATTTTTACGAAGTTTAGAACCACAAACGTACTTATTTTGTGATGGTTTTGTAGTTAAGTAATCAAAGAAGCGGTATAGATAAATAAAAATGAATTTTATGAAACAAATTTTAATATATTGAGTTACTTTTCACCTGGACATCGACAATAACAATGTCGATCGGCGATTTTTGCAAAAACAACCAAAAATTATTTGATCGGATTTATTGTCAAACAGGAACGTAAATAGCTACAACTTTTTTATGCGTTTCGTTTACAAGACGTTTAAGAATAGTAATATTTCCTTACACAATCGTAAAACATGATGGTTCTTGAGTTACAGGGTTTCAAAGTTTTGCAATTTACAACACTGACCTTACGTGCGCCATTTTAAAAGGTATCGCTTGCTAGCGGCTGCAGTTTTTACTACTATTTACTATAAAAGTCATATTTTTTTAACATAATAACCTTTATATAGTACTCAACTTTGCATACGAAGTCTAATTTTTTTCTACAAAATCTGTATTTTTTAAAAAACGCGCTATAAACAAATTTTAAATTATGTAAATTTCATGTTTTTATTTGGCCCGTTTCCTGAGCAACGCGGCAATTGATTCGTGATAACCCATATCACGGATAGGCAACACTGACATTAGCGCTTTACACTGGCGTTTCCAGTCCATTCCCTTCGATAGTCTATGGTCAAACTAACCATAACATTGGGTGGAACGATTCAAAAGTCATTACCACTAATGATCGTTATGGACAAAGGCGTTGTTTGGAA
The DNA here is from genome assembly GCF_004324835.1 of Dendronephthya gigantea. Lineage (NCBI taxonomy): Eukaryota > Metazoa > Cnidaria > Anthozoa > Malacalcyonacea > Nephtheidae > Dendronephthya > Dendronephthya gigantea. The sequence goes on along the minus strand of NW_021163182.1, from coordinate 65,393 downwards.
GCCTGGCATATTAATGCGAGTCTTTGTGCCCTTAATAGGGATGACGGAGGCTATTTGCCAAAAGAATATTTACATCTGATTAATAGATGACGTCATTTTGAGAGTATATAAGGAACCGAGTTTCAACATTAGATCACCCCTGATGAAGACACTAGACCGCAGTGTCGAAACGTTGGGTCGTGAAAGTTAATCTTTGTGTGGTGAATACTTTCATTTACTAAAACCAGAGTAGCGATAATTACGATGGATGACAAGATGGTTGTATTCATGATCTGTTTTTTCATTATTATCGTCTTCATTTGTCTTATTGTTAAGCTCACAGAGACCTTTATCTTTATCAGACATCTTGTAGTTGATTGACGCACATGTTCCATGACGAGCGCAAAGCAAACCACATTAAAACTGGAACTCAGCTTGTTGTGTTTCGATGGTATGATTCACCAAGTATTTTTGCTTGCGAAAGACAGCTTCGTTTGAGCACTAGCTCAGCACGAAAACGATGAACGAAACAGCAAATTTAAAACTATAAATTGACACTTTTATATATATTATCAGAACATTTACATGCATGACCTTAATGAGGCCGAGTCGACTTTGTCTAGAAACTTTAGTTGTTCCCTATACACTTGCATGTGTATAAGTAATACTGCAACTATAGCATTTTATAAAATAAGTATTCAACATGCAGCATTAGATTGAGTTATAGGGCTGGGATAATCGATATAACACACAACACCTATTTATACAACAAAATTCCTTCGCAAAAGACATGGTAAAATGTATTAAATGGGCATACACATAAGTTGCAAAAATTGAATAGACAAAAATTTTAGTCAATAATAAGCTGTTTAGTTACCCGTTTTAACTGGACTTAAAATCACCCTAACAGAGCAACCACCCAAATTGAATGGAATTCTTTAATGCCGAACCACTTTATTTTTGAGGTCTTTCTTTACTTTTCTTGGAACGTTACCCGGGCTATATATTTGCGTGAACCCTGCGAACCTTAAAACAAATACAGCAAAGACGACGAAAAACGGAACCGCAATGCTTCATACGACGCACGTGTGATATAGGCTTATGCATAGACATAAGCAAACGAATGAATAAATGCATAGGTTTGGATTCTATTCTGCATGTTGATGTTTTCCTGGGTTTTTCTTGTATTTTCTTTTGTCTGTTTTGACTAGTCTGATTTTTTCTTTTGTCTGTTTTGTCTAGTCTGATTTTTTCTTTTGTCTGGTTAACGGATAAAAAAGATCGTTCAAATACCTTACAGTTTGTTTATTTTTCAACCAATAGAATCATGTAAAATATACAAAACAATGACGAATACAGGGACCACTGTCATCCCGCATCGTACGAAATATTTTCGATCAAAAACTATAAAAATATTCCCGTATTTTGTCATGTTAAAAGTAGTTTTAAATCGTAATTCGCATGTAAGAAACGAAGAAAATTATCAGAGATTAGTTTACTATATTTTTTTATTAGTTTTGGTCAATATAATTGATGTATTTTGTCATAGTCTAAGTGGTAAGTTTCGTAACGTAAAAAAGAGCTTCCTACCTTATGTAATTATATATTATACATTACATTGACAAATTGCCGAAAAATTCTTCGCGCGAAAAAATATCGCGCAATTTTGGGCCGCCTATGCTTGAGGCTACCAATACAAAGCCCGGTCACGCGTGAAATTGATCCATCTTCATTGTCTGGTTTTATATCTCTGTGCCGAAAGCCCTGTGACAATCAGTTTTCCGTCGAAATTTGGTTGTTCTCGGGGGGTTTCTGTTATAGAAACAGCACTGACTCGTGGATATTATGCAAGGTGTGAAGTTTTTAATCTAGCTGTTACACTTTTGATAGAAATTTTACTTGTTATATTGTCTTTTGCATTTGGATACAGCGTGTGACATCTTCATTTGTTTTGGATGTCGTTAGTGACATATCAGGCACCGCGGAGCGTTTTTCGTATTGCTGGGCCTCGGAACCGCGTGCCTGCTTCGTAGGATACCATGAAAAAGTCGTAGCTATAATTATAGGAAGATAAACAATGCATTGATTAAGTGTCTATTGAAATACATCGCATTGGAAACTGAATTGTGTATCATTACAATTAAATAAATATATTGTAGAACTATGGAGTCAACGTCCATGCAATAGGTATAAGAGATGAAAACATATAAAGAGTCACTTAAAGCAAGCGACTTTACCGCAAGAAATTCAGCTCTCTTTCTGAAAACTTTAATTACTTTTCAATAAGAGGCGGGAAAATTTCAAATACTACAAGCATGCATTATGGCATAATGCACGCGCGTTAACCTATGGAATTGCTCGTTATATATCAAACTTATATTATAGCTAATAACATGCATCTAAAAATTTATCAATTGACATGAAAGAGCGAGGCCATTTATTGACATTTTTAAGCGTTTTGACAGCATCGAAATTTATCGATGTTGTCCAGCCATTCACCATGCAGTCAACGACACGATGACAAGAATTTGTAACAATAAGTCAATTAGGGTTTTTGAGCTAGGAGTTATTCGTGTGGGTTGCGAAATAAGCTGTTCAAGGTCATGCAAATTTGCCATTCTCATTAACTTTCGTTTAGCTGATTTATTTACCTCCAGAAAGTTGACATTAAGGTCACCCAATAAGACCAGTTCAACCGAATCAGGGATATTAAGCAATCGATCCTGAATTCCTTCAATAGCCCCCTCTAGAATGGTATTTGGGGCTCGATAAACTGTCCAAATTAACAACTTCTTGCACTTAGGCCGATTTACTTCAATAACACACGATTCAGTCACACCCCCTCCCAAATCTTGCCTAAGGCGGTAAGGAACTCCGTCACGTACATAAATCATAGTTCCACCGCCTGTTTTTTCAAGTCTATCCTGGCGAACACACGAGTATCCCGAGATGTTTACCTCGCAATCAGGTATATATGGCTTAAGCCACGTTTCTGATACGGTAAATACATCAAAAGGTTTATCTTTAAGTAATATTTCAAGCGTGTCCGTTTTATTGATGACACTTCGTATGTTAATGTGAGCAACTTTTAAGCCACGTTCCCGAGTAAAATCCTTCACGTTAAATTTGAAACTATCGTTGGAATTTGGACCTGGATTTGTTTGGATGTCGTTTGCACACACCAATAACATTACAAGCATGAGCCTTTTGATTAACCTGCAGCTTAAAGCCGAAACTTCAGTGCTTGTGAATTCACGATCAGGCTTTGATGCAGTGATAGATAAATTGTGAAGGGGAGACACAACCAACCTTACTTGATTCAATTCCATACCAACGAACAATGATTTCTTTTTGTCGTAAAGCTCATGTTGACCCAGAAAACAGATCCACAGAAACATAAGATAGCAGAAATTACGAGAGCATGATTGCCCAACACGAGCCATTGATGTTCAAATGTCTATTTAATAAACGTCAATACTGTGGTGTTAAACTGTTATCGAAACGGCAAACAATCGTGCGCGAGATTTCTGCTAATAAATAAGCCACACGAAAACGATGCACATTATATACCAGTTTATTACTGTTTTAAAAACCAATTGTTTCTGAGATTCCAACCTTGAGTTACATTCTCAACTTACCCTCGGAAAAATCACCTTCAACCATAATACCTTTTGGCCACCCACAAACCATCGCAACTGTTAACACAAAGGCGAGAACGCAGAGGAACTTCATCTTCTTAAAGTTTTCGAGTTAGAGGTTAGACAAAGCACTTCACCAAGATTAAACGATTACTGTATTAATCTGACACAGTTTGAAGCTAACTTCTGAATGCACCTAATTTTAATCGCTTTTTATATGTATCTTTGGAATTTGAGTACTTGTCTCAACCTATTGAGGATTTAGGTCCTAATATTTTGCAAAGCAATCAAATTGACAAAGGTTTGTCTTCGAAGTTTATCTCTAGATCTTTTGTTTCAAATATTGCCTGGGAACGATAGCAGTGACTAAAAGCGGAGACTGTAAGCATCACATAGCCTGCAAGTGCACAGGTTTTCCTTGTGAAAGGGGAGCCTGTATGAGTATATAATAGCATCGATGGCTCGTAATTTTAAATATTCGCCTCTCATTTCTTAATGCTGGATACCGCATTATACATGTTGCTGAAAAATTGTGATCCTTAGCATGTATAATTATCACTAAACCGCATTTCAACCGAATATCTTATCAATCTGATTGAATCTCAATTGATGCTACCAAAATGTAACGTATAATATAAACTACGCCTTAGTGTAGTATTATTTGTTCTGCCTTTATTGCAGTCTGATTCCTTCTCCATCTGAGTAGCATAAGATTCAAAATAAGATTTATAAGTGTAAAATTTATATGCCGGATTTTATAGGCCCATTTTAGACGTAGAACTCTTCTTGTGCCAAATTGCCAAAAGCACTTTTTTCAATTACGTCATTCTTAATTGGCAACCATTTCGGATCTATCACGTTTGACACACTGTAGAAATTACAAGTCGCCTGTGGAAGCACTCATGCGTCAAGAAGACGCTTTTATTGATATAGCTATGTAAATTATGGGTTTATTTTTCACACAATTTCGGAGTGCGTGTATAGTTAGGGAAAACTGGGATGTTCAAACTTGAGGGCGAGTGATTAGTTCTATATATTTCATCGTTCTGTACATGCCCGTTTGATTTTTATCCCTATACATGGAAGTGATTTAGCCATGAAAATGAATATTTTTGGATAATACGCCATGCTTGCAGAGAAGGGGGAAAAGACTGTTCATAAAACACTGAATGTGAAAATCAGTCGTGATTGCAATAATAACGACGGAAGTGTTTATAATTTTTACATTACATTTTAATTATTATAATTCTCTTTTGAGATTCGTTAATTTTACAACTCACTACTATCAATTTTTACCGATCTAATTATGGTATAAAAAGAAAAACTGAATCACAAATCTTTTCTGGGTCAAGTACTTGTGGGAAGTCACATGTTGTTTTAGGCATTTTGTTGAAATCACCGAGAATAGTATGACAGTATATCGGGACATTTTACATTTGACAAAAAAATTAGAGAAGGAGAGAAGTATTTAATTGGCCAGCTTTTTCTGTTTCAAGGCAAAGATTTAAATTTTTCATGACTATGAAAGATAACTGGGTCATTTATAGCATCAAATATATTACTGACAGCTCCGCGCGTTGGTTGCATGTGTTTCTCTGATTAGATTTTTTTAAGTCTATCTGTAAGAATCAAAAAAGTTCATTCGCGGTAAAGATTAAGGATAAAGAGTGCCAGCATGCTGCAGTTTCTCAATCTTAAAACATGAATAGAAACGTCTATCAGTGACTCGTAAAGCGAGGTAGAAATAATTTTTGGCACATTGCACACATTTTTGCCAGCAACACGAGCTTAGGATAAACTAAATCTGCGAGGCGGATGAAAAGAGATGCTGTGTTTGTTCCTCAGTTACATAACCGTTTGATAAAGAATGCCAAAGCATAATGTAAAACAAATTAAAATTTGACTCCTATTGCTGATATAGCGGCTGCACATGCACGTCGTAGATTTGGTGCGGCTTGATAATTATGCTCGCTGAATTTCCTGACTCTTTTCTATTTGGTTTACTTCAAAGTTGTAAAAAGCTGTATGGCGCTCCTCGTGGAAACCATCGCTTTGCTGGCAGGGGTCAACGTACTTAAATAAAGTTTTTACTAATTATTTCCACTTTTCGCGATTCCTGCGATCTGCTGCCAGGATATCATTTCTAAATCTTCAACCTGGTCGTTTGCTTCAACACGTTTGCTTCAACTCTTTGGATAATATTTTCCCTGTATTCATGTGATGTTGCATATGTTTTTACGGCGACGTCTTCTTGTGCCAACTGAAGCAGTTTGTAGACTATTCTTTTTACGCTCAATAGCCAGGTTACTAAAAATTAGCAATATCGGAGTGATTCAGCCCCAATTTTTCTAAAAATTTCTACTGCAGGTTTATCATAATGATTAGCTTCACGTTGATCATATTTATGAACTTTAATAAGTATAAGTAAATATTTATAAACAGTTCGCGACTTTCTCCATTATGCTAATTTTACCCATGCATAAAGTAGCTCCGTTAGTCGTTGTTTTTAATTATTTTAATTATGATATAAACGAGGTATTCTTGCATTATAATTTTAATCCTCTCGTCGTATCACCATTCTATCGCACAAAAATATGTCATACCCATGCAAAATTGACCGACTTGACACTAATTCTGTCAGTTAGCTATGTTAATGGAAATATATGGAAAGGCGATTTTTTTGAAGAGTATTTTAAGTTACTTGACCTGTTTATAGATTATAGCTTTGAAACCCTTTAATTTTTGATGTCTCTATTTATTGTTCACATTTCTTTTCGCATTTTTTGTTGATATTTTGGGAGAAGCTTGCCGAATAATTTAGTCAATAAATGGTACATATTAATATTTTCGTTCTCCCCGACGGATTTTATGTACGTATATCACTGTACGTTTGCAGAAGAAATGATCCCCCTAGTTTCCTGCAGTTTTTGTACATGTTAGCATATGAAGTACAGAAAAAATAGAATTTTGCAATTTTCGCGACTGAATCGCGATTAAACCTCATTCAATAATTGTTTCATCATTATTCGATATTTGTAGTTATCAATCATATCTACAAATTATAGTTTTTATGGAATTCTTGATCTTGTTTTCGAAGATAAAAAAATTGCGTGGTTTACTGGTTTTCCAAAGTTTATAAACCTTATTTACAACATATTTCAATGAATTAAGGCTAAATCTAAGCCGTGTCGTAGAGACGACACAGCTTAGATTTAGCAAATATTTGACGTCGAAGATCGACCTGATTTTAAAACACCATAATAATTTTTATTGAATCCGTTTTATTTGCGCGATAGAGAGATTTCTATAATGTTCATAATTTAATTCTAAACTCTCTCGGCAGAACTCTCTGACTAAACTAGGTTCCAAGAACGTTTCAACCACATCCAATAATTATTTATTGCTCGCCGCAAATACGTCAATTTCTATTATCGTCAAACTTAAATCAAGCAGATTACGCACCTGTTGTATGAAGTTGCCACGTCAGTATGCTTCGGTTCAAGATCAAGATCACCTTTTCTTTTACACACATCACCCAGGTTGCTGTATGAGATAGCAACATCAGTATGGTTCGGTCCTAGTCGATCCAATTCAATTTCCAACGCACGTTGATAATAATCATTAGCACGATCAAGATCACCTTTACTTTTCCACACATCACCCAGGTTGCTGTATGAGTTAGCAACACTAGCATGGTACGGTCCTAGTCGATCCAATTGAATTTCCAACCCACGTTGATAATAATCATTAGCAAGATCAAGATCACCTTTACTTTTACACACATCACCCAGTTTGCTGTATGAAATAGCAACATCAGTATGGTTCGGTCCTAGTCGATCCAATCTAATTTCCAACGAACGTTGATAATAATCATTAGCAAGATCAAGATCACCTTTACTTTTACACACATCACCCAGGTTGCTGTATGATATAGCAACATTAGTATGGTTTTGTCCTAGTCGATCCAATTGAATATCCAACCCACGTTGATAATAATCATTAGCAAGATCAAGATCACCTTTACTTTTACACACATCACCCAGTTTGCTGTATGAGATAGCAACATCAGTATGGTTCGGTCCTAGTCGATCCAATGTAATTTCCAACGAACGTTGATAATAATCATTAGCAAGATCAAGATCACCTTTAGTTTTACACACATCACCCAGGTTGCTGTATGAGATAGCAACATGAGTATGGTTCGGTCCTAGTTGATCCAATTGAATTTTCAACGCACGTCGATAATAATCATTAGCACGATCAAGATCACCTTTACTTTTACACACATCATCACCCAGGTTGCTGTATGAGATAGCAACATTAGTATGGTTCGGTCCTAGTCGATCCAATTTAATTTCCAACGCACGTTGATAATAATCATTAGCAAGATCAAGATCACCTTTACTTTTACACACATTACCCAGGTTGCTGTATGAGATAGCAACATCAATATGGTTCGGTCCTAGTCGATCCAATCTAATTTCCAACGAACGTTGATAATAATCATTAGCAAGATCAAGATGACCTTTACTTTTACACACATTACCCAGGTTGCTGTATGAGATAGCAACATCAGTATGGTTCGGTCCTAGTTGATCCAATTTAATTTCAAACGCACGTTGATAATAATCATTAGACAGATTTAGATTGAGGACGCGGACGTCAAGAGGACGTTGAATGGCGTAATATGGCGCGAAAATATGGTGTTGTGTTTATAGCGACGTCGTTTTCGTGATTTTCAGGACGGCAAAAGCAAGTTTTCACGTCGTGCCTAGGACGTCAAGTTTTTTTGTTTATTTTGTTCCTGAAAAAAGGTATGTAAAGGAATAAAAGTCATAATTTATTCTTTGTTACAAATTACTGTCTTTGTTGATTTCGTATATAATGCAGATCAAGCTGATTTAATTTGCATAATTTACTTGGCAAAATTTGTTTCCGGTTTTGCAGTGGTTTCGGTATTTGGTTATATAAACAAACATATATACAGTCACAGTGTAAACTCAAAAACATAAACCACGAATTCGCTTAATGCCGTAATGTTTGGGCATACGGTTTTACTTTTGTTTTCAGAGATAGTTTTCATAGTTTTTATATATCACTTTTCATATTATTTTAGTATTAAACATCGATTTAGTGTACTAGTACCTTGTTTGCTGTAATTTAGTAATTACTATACAAAGATATAAACTAAAGATAACTGTGATTTTTTACAGCTAATTCTCTTGCTATGGAAGACAAGGAAGGTGACTGCCCAAAAAAAAGGTAACTAAAAATCCGACCTGCAAAATTATTAAAATTATTACGAAGTTGTTGGTATCAATGGTATGATGTCTGACTAGAGTACAATGCTATTTATATTGCTAGTATTGTGACTAAATATTTTACTAGGTGCAGTATGGTTTGGTCAAAAGCAAAAGACCTTGAATTGCTGAAAGAGGTTGCCGCAGAGGGTGTTCTTGTCCACAAGCAAAGGTCGAGGGAACGGGGAATGCAGTGGCAAAAGGTGGCTGACAACATGAGTGCTATGGGTCAAGATGTCACATCAAGGGCAGTAAGAGACCACTATAAGATGATATAAAAAAAATATCGAGCTAGAATGGCCAGAGAAGAGAGATCAACAGGTGAAGGTGGTGCTGAGCTGACTGAAGACGAAATGTTGCTGGAAGAATTGATTGATATGGAAGACGACACTGATCAGTTGATGGAAATCAGATCAGGTTTACAACTTTATTTAAAGGTCAAACTCTTCATGCCAATTAATTAATGTGTAATATTTTGTCTATATCTGTCTATGTCATAATCTGCCCAGAAATAACATTTCCTTTACCAAAATTGTTGAAAAGGGGGGGGGGTAAAATTTTTGGTAGAGATACCATTTTTCTCAAACTTTCTAATTAATGCAGTGTTATTTATATGTTTTGCTGTAACTATTACTTTTGATCTGAGTCACTGAAATATTTTTGGCAGAGTATAGAATGATTTGCCAATAAATTTGTCATTTTGGTGTCAGGTCAGCTAATATCAGAGGGATGTCACTCTTCTCAACTATTCCCTCCCAAAGCTACAGCCATGAGACATTGTTAGTGAAATATCACCAAAAATATTCATAAATTGTTGGTTGTTGCAGCTGAAATGTTTGAGAGACAATATTCTCATACAGACAGGTATGGGCATTCTGGAGTAATGCAGAGGCACAATAGATCTTTCCGATTGCACTTAAATGTACTTTCATCTGCCTTTTAAAATCCACAAAGCTAAAATATTTCGTGATGTTACCAAACATCCACTCTACCGAGACTCTCACAGCACTCATAGCTTTGTTAAACTCCCTCATTTCAGGTGTAAGCTCCCTATTTCTAAATGGTGCTTGCAAATGTATCCCCAATGGGTAGGATGGATCACCATAAAGACAGAGTGGTTGGTTGTTGTAGAAGGCAACCTCCCTTAAAGAAGCTAGCAGCTGTGACTCACGAAGCATTGTACTATCATGTCTTTTACCTTCATAAGGCCCAGCAAGATTAGCAATAAGACCATTCGGCAGTACAACACTCTGAAATTTAATCGAATGCACCCTCTTGTGACCATTGTACACTTCTCTCTGGTAGTATTTTGGACGAGCTATTGGGCGAACTGTGCCATCAATAAATCCAAAGCAGTTTTCCAATGGGGTACCCTTGTCATGTACTGCATCAGCACAAGTCTGTAGCAGCTCTTGTGACAAAAAAGGTTGATTCCAACTCTCCAGGCGGTGATGGTTTGCATCATAGACCAATTCTAGAACCTTATTAAATATGAGGCATATCTCGGATGGGTTTCTACCAAAACGAATAGCCATGTCGGAATACCTGCATGGGTAAGCTAGTCGTTTAAGAAATATGCATAGTCCTTCTCTACCAGAGCATGTAGTTCCTTGCTGGCAAGTGATCTTGTCAGGAATTCTGAGCAAACGCTGTAACAAGGCCAGCTGTGACTTGGCAAATCTCAGCTCAATCTTGCATTCTTCATCATCCCAAGAATCCAGATCAAATGATTCAAATTTCCAGTATGGAAATAATGGTTTGGATAAATTATATTCAAACAGTAAAATAAATTCGGTATTAGAAATATACTGCTTTTCTCTGGCAAGCATTAAAGCATCGCGAACAGATTGTAAGCCACCAAGGGCCATCACAAACTATTGGCACAGCTATTGGCATAAACTATTTCGTATAAAAAACAGCTAAAACCATAAAACATCACGACAGCATCACGAAATTTGAGTACACTGCAGACATTCAACGGCAAATTTATTTCAAAATCAATTATGTGTATTGTGAACAATCACAAAGGATAATCATTAAAACAAAATATTAAAGCTACAAGTTCACTTCAGCTATTTTAGTCACAATCTAGGCACATTGTATAAAATAAACTTTATACGATTTTATAACTTGTTCATAAATTTAAAACATTGTCAATATTTGGTTGTGGTTTTTACCATGTCTGTTTTGCATTAACATCCAATTTTCCCATCAAATTTGTCGGAAAAAATCATGAAAAATTAGGTGAGTCTGGGCCTGTGAAAGGAATCTTTTTCATTTACTGCATTGTATTCTAATACGCTTTAAACGTCTTCTTGACGTCCTGATTACACAATCTAAATCTGTTTTGGTACTCGACACGACGGCGTTCTCGACCCAGACCTTTGCGCGCAATTTCACGTCCTCTTGACGTCCGCGTCCTCAATCTAAATCTGTCTATTAGCACGGTCAAGATCACCTTTACTTTTACACACACTACCCAGATTGTTGTATGAGATAGCAACATGAGGATGTTTCGGTCCTAGTCGATCAAATTCAATTTCCAAGGCACGTTGATAATAATCATTAGCAAGACCAAGATCACCTTTAATTTGACACAAACTACCCAGGTTGCAGTATGAGGTAGCAACATTCGTATGTTTCGGTCCTAGTAGATCCAATTCAATTTCCAACGCACGTTTATAATAATCTTTAGCACGATCAAGATCATCTTTACTTTTACACACATCACCCAGGTTGCTGTATGACATAGCAACATTAATATGTTTCGGTCCTAGTCGATCCAATTGAGTTTTCAACGCACGTTGATAATAATCATTAGCAAGATCAAGATCACATCCTGTTATGCATGCCGAACCCAGGTTGGCGTATGAAGTAGCAACGTGCGTGTGATTTTCTCCAAAATATTCTACCCGTATTTTCAGTGCGAGCTGATAGAATTCAGTGGAAAGCTTATAGTCAGAACTGTAATAGTTAAGGGTTTCCCCCAAAAAATCGTATATTCTGCAAATTTCAGTTTTTTCAAAATCGAAACTGATGACATATAACGCTTGATCAGGTAAAATGTTGTTATTATTCACTTCCTTCTTAAATGCTTTCAAATGCGGAATTAATTTGCTTTTATCTTCTCTATCATTGAAGTAACTCATTGTTTTCACAACGTCTTTAATCACTTTCGTAATATTTTGAGTTATTTTTCTTCTCTTTTTTGGAACTTCAGTATCGGAAATATTATCTCCTTTAGTTTGTTGAAAAGTGTTTTAACAGCTTCATGAACAACACGATGAAGGCGGATATCACCATCCTTACAAATTTGAACAAACAACGAGCAGTGTTTTAATGTCGGAATAATATCCTCGGCCTCTAAGTCTTCTTGCTGCTGAACATATTTTACCACAAGATCAAGTGGTAGTGGTTCAAATGATATCAAAGAGAAAAGGTTGAAAGCATGCTCTTAATTGGCAACCATTTCGGATCTATCACGTTTGACACACTGTAGAAATTACAAGTCGCCTGTGGAAGCACTCATGGGTCAAGAAGACGCTCTTTTTGATATACGTAAATCATGGGTTTATTTTTCACACAATTTTGGAGTGCGTGTATAGGTAGGGAAAACTGGGATGTTCAAACTTCAGGGCGAGTGATTAGTTCTATACATTTAATCGTTCTGTACATGCCCGTTTGATTTTTATCCCCACATGATAGTGATTAAGCCATGAAAATGAATATTCTTGGATAATTCGCCATGCTTGCAGAGAAGGGGGAAAAGACTGTTCATAAAACAAATGTGAAAATCAGTCGTGATTGCAATAATACCGACGGAAATGTTTACAATTTTTAAATTGCATTTTAATTATTATAATTCTCTTTTGAGATTCGTTAATTTTTAAACTCACTACCATCAATTTTCACGGATCTAATTATGCTGTAAAAAGAAAACCTGAATCACAAATCTTCTCTGGGTCAAGCACTTGTAGGAAGTCACATGTTGTATTAGTTATTTTGTTGAAATCACCGACAATAGTATGACGGTATATCGGGACATTTGACAAAAAACATCGGAGAAGAAGAGAAGTAATTAATGGGCCAGATTTCTCTGTTTCAAGGCAAAAATTTGAATTTTTCATGACTATCAAGGATAACCGGGTCATTTATAGCGTCAAATAAATTACTGACAGCTTCGCGCGTTGGTTGCATGTGTTTCTCTTATTAGATTTTTTAAGTCTCTGTAATAATCAAAAAGGTTCATTCGCTGTAAAAGATTAAAGTTAAAGAGTGCCAGCATCTATCAGTGACTCGTAAAGCGTTCTAGAAATAATTTTCGGCACATTGCCAGCAACACGAGCTTAGGATAAACTAAATCTGCGAGGCGGACGAAAAGAGATGCTGTGTTTGTTCCTAAAGTTACATAACACGAACCAAAATTTTACATTCAATTTGATAAAGAATGCCAAAGCATAATGTAAAACAAATTAAAAGTTGACTCCCATTGCTGATATAGCGGCTGCACATGCACGTCGTAGATTTGGTGCGGCTTGATATGCTCCCTGATATGTTGAATTTCCTGATTCTGTTCTATTTGGCTTACTTCAAAGTTGTAAAAGCTGTATGACGCTCCTCGTTGAAACCAGCGCTTTGTTGACAAAGCCCAACGAACTTAAATAAAGTTTTTACTAATTATTCCAACTTTTCGCCATTCTTTCGATCTGCTGCCAGGATATCATTTCTAAATCTTCAGCTTGGTCGTTTGCTTCAACACGTTTGCTTCAACTCTTAGGATAATATTTTCCCTGTATTCATGTGATGTTGCATATGTTTTTACGGCGAGGTCTTCTTGTGCCAACTGAAGCAGTTTGTTGACCATTCTTTTTACGCTGAATAGCTAGATTATTCTAAAAATTACCAACATCGGAATCATTCAGCCTGAATTGTTGTAAAAATTTCTACTGCAGGTTTATATCATGATTATTAGCTTGACCTTGATAATATTTATAAACTTTCAAACAGTTTGCGACTTTCTCCCAATATGCCAATTTATGCTAATTTTACCTATGCACAAAAGTTGCTAAACTAACCGTTGTTTTTAATAATTATGATATAAACGAGTTATTCTTTGATAAATTTTAACCTTATCCATGGCGAGAAATTTTGGACACGCACGCGCGGTAGATACACAGACTTCGGGAGATTCGAAACAATATGGCCACACGAAATCACACGGCTTTATTAGGGTTATATTAAAAATGTGGCCTTACCTCTAAACTTTTTAAAAATGTGAAAATGTTCTATCTGATTCTGTTTTTAGACGTAAAACTTGATATTTTGATATCATGGATGATATTTAGATGTTAATACTTCTTGCGGTTTTGCAGGAAATAGCTAACGGCGATTAAAGTATAGAAAAACACCATTTATAGCGTCGAAAGTTGTTTTGACCGTTGAACTTCTAAGATTTTCTCGCGATCGGGCCACGATAACCAAAATGTTCTATCGGTTTTCTAAACTCCGAGCGATGATTTTGAACACCCATCAGTGCAAAAATGTGAAGAATATATATCTCTTGCGGTTTTTAGCTTCAAAAATCAGCAATTTCAACGTTATATTTTCATCAAAACTGACCTTTTTCCCCAAAAAACTCTTCAAAAAATAACTGAAATTGTTTTTCATCGTCCATATTTGCTAGGCAACCAAGCCTTGACTTGTTGCCATGGTTTTAAGGCATATTCGAACTTTTTTTGTGGCATTTTAGGGTATTTAGAATGTGATATATCGTGTGTATTTCACTTGTGATTCGTTAGAATAAATTAGGACAATTTATTCGTTAGAATAAATTAGAACCCCCCTGTGCGTGTCCAAAATTTCTCGCCATGCGTCGTATCACCATCCTATCGTACCAAAATATGTCATACCCATGCAAAATGACTCAGTTGACACCAATTCTGTCAGTTAGCTATGTTTCATAAATGCAAAATATATGGAAAGTTAATTTTTTTTGAAAAGTCTTTTAAGTTATTTGACCTGTTTATAGATTAGCTTCGAAACCTTTAATTTTGGATGTCTCTATTTATTGTTCCCATTTCTTTTCGAATTTTTTGTTCACATTTTGGGAGAAGCTTGAAGAATAATTTAGTCAATAAATGGTACATGTTAATATTTTCGTTCTGCCCGACGGATTTTTTGTACGTAAATATAATACGTTTGCAGAAGAAATGATCCCCCTAGTTTCCTCCCGCTTTGTACATGTTAGCATATGAAGTACAGAAAAAGTAGAATTTTGCAATTTTCACGTTCACGATTTCAAAGCAACCGCTAACCAACATCTGCCTTAATAATTCTTAATAAAAATTATGGCGTTCAACAACATCCAATAATTATTTATTGCTCGCCGCAAATACGTCAATTTCTAATATCGTGGAATTTAAATCAAGCAGATTACGCACCTGTTCCAAATTGTTGTAGGAAGTGGCCACGTCAGTATGGTTCGCCTCGCATTTCTCTAATTTAATTTTCAGAGCCCGTTGATGATAATCATTAGCAAGATCAAAATCACCTTTTCTTTTACACACATCACCCAGGTTGCTGTATGAGATAGCAACATTAGTATGTTTCGGTCCCAGTCGATCCAATTGAATTTTCAACGCACGTTGATAATAATCATTAGCAAGATCGAGATCACCTTTACTTTTGCACACATCACCCAGTTTGTTGTATGAGATAGCAACTTGAGTATGGTTCGGTCCTAGTCGATCTAATCGAATTTCTAAAGAACGTTTAAAATAATCTGCAGCGCATTCCAGATCACATCCTGTTATACATGCCAAACCCAGGTTGACGTATGAAGTAGCAACGTCCGGGTGGTTTACTCTAAAATATTCTACCCGTATTTTCAGTGCGAGCTGATGGAATTCAGTGGAAAGTTTATAGTCAGAACTGTAGTCGTTAAGGGTTTTCCCAAAAAAATCGTATATTCTGCAAATTTCAGTTTTTTCAAAATCGAAACTGATTACGTATAACGCTTGATCAGGTAAAATGCTGTTATTCATTTCCTTCTTAAATGCTTTCAAATGCGGAATTAATTTGCTTTTATCTCCTCTATCACTGAACTCATTGTTTTTACAGCGTCGGAAATAATTTTGCTAATGTTTTCTCCTTTAGTTTTGTTGAAAAGTGTTTTAACAGCTTCATGAACAACACGATGAAGGCGGATATCACGATCATTACAAACTTGAACAAACAACGAGCAGTGTTTTAATGTCGGAATAATATCCTCGGCCTCTAAGTCTTCTTGCTGCTGAACATACTTTACAACAAGATCAAGCGGTAGTGGTTCAAATGATATCAAAGAGAAAAGGTTGAATGTTCAAGGATTGTGTTATTTTCTGCACATTTTTCAACAGCTAGCAGCACTGCTGTGCTCATGGTCGACGAATATGCTACTGAATTAATCTGCTGAAGACGTTTTTCTGTTAACCCCCTTTTACCTTTCTCAAGTTTTCGTAAATAATCTCGCCAAGAAAAATCTGGGCAACTATTGGTTACTTCTCTCATATACAAGGCTGCCGCGGCCATTGCCAGTGGTTGACGATCTAACTTCTCCGCCACTTCATCTAGTATTGGGTTATCGACTTCGGTATTTGATAAGAGAACAAGCAACTGGCGACACTCTTGGCCATTCATTCCATGAATAAGTGAGATATGCTTAGTTGAAATGCTGTCTTGTGGAACAGCATTTGTGTTTTGTGTTGTTAATATAACTTGGCCGTTCTTCCAAACTTCGTCTCCTTTCAGAGGCAGTAGTGGAAATATGAGTTCTATATTTTCCACATTGTCTACGATGATCCACCACTTTTTCCAATTTTTAATCCTGCAAGATATTTGCGATCTTAAATCTTTGATTTTCTCTTCTTTAGTTTTAGATGAACTTGAAACACTTTGCAATGCGCTCTCGTTACAATTCAGCCGACGACAAAAATCTTCATATGAAGAAAAAAGAGAATCTAAATCTTTTCCGTTCAATGTCATCACAAACATTGCTTCGTCCTTCGCATGAACATCTTTGCAAATATCTTCACAAACTTGTCTCGGGAGTTGAGATTTTCCACTGCCTGGATTTCCAGAGATGTAAAAATATGTAAGTTTGCCATCGTTATCACTGCGCAACTTTTCAATGTCTTCTCTTATTTCGTGTATCTTGTCAGAGCAGTAAACGACATCATGGGCTGGTTCAGGGGGAAGAATTATAAATGACGCAAACAGGTTTTTTATTCGAACGACCTCGTTGATTGACAGTCCCAATGCACCCAATGCATTCTCAACTTTTGTTGTCATGGTTTGAAAGTCTTTATTAGTTAGCGTTTTTTCAGGTATATTATGAGTTATTTCATTTCGCTGTTTTCGAAGAATATCGATTTCAGTCTTTTCTGTTGTACTAAGACTACCACCGATTGAGTTGGAATAAAGAATTGCATCAAAAAGTACAGTACAATCCCACTCATTTGTATTTCCATTTTGAAATTTGGACTGAAGCATGGACTTATTTGGCCTTGTTCGTTTTTTCTCCAGATTAAACAACTGACTACCACCTTCGTTTGTGTCATCCCATGCTCCAAGAGAAGCCTGGTAACGTTTGTTCCATTTCTGAACAAAGAAATCCCTCAATTCCTTCCTTACAGTATCAGTGACAATGTAGTCCGCTCGAATGTAGTTTTGGCTTTCCTCGCTTTCCCATGGCAATCGGGACATTCTTGTTCCTAGAAATATAAAACAATTTAACCTAAATATTATAAGGAGCAAAATGGAACAGTCTTCATGGAAATTTTTCCTGTAAAAAAAACGCGTGCAGGAAAAGGAAAATATTCCATTTTCAATTAAATAGGACTTAGTTAAACCACTCTTCACGGGAACTCTTTATAAAAGAGTTTTGCCATATTTGCTACCAATAGATTAGAAAAACTAGAATTGTCTATCAACAAATAAATGCATTCTTCTAGACTAATTTTCGACCAGTGAATTGGTGTTTGCCAAAAAAATCCTACTTATAGTTGTGATATCAATCATTGGATCGGCTATTTTCAGGTATGGGTGGCGTTAAGTTGTTAAAGTCGTTTGTTTTATACGAGACATTACGCTGCCGTATCAATAGGCATTTGATTTAAATACATTTTGATCATTGTAAATTGACGGGAACCTTTTTGAAAAAACTTCAACTAACTCAAAAAAGCTATGAAAAGCTTGCAGCTTATAAATTCGGGCTTCGTTGATCTGTATATTTGTCAAATTTAACGTATTATCAGATCAGAGATAACGACAGAAATGAGACCGTATCTTGAAAAGGCTATAGGCCTCCTGGGTTTTCGTTTCTGATTATCTGTTTTTATTAAGTATACGGTATCTAGACGTTTTCTACCAGTATATTTGATGAGCATCATATATGCACGTGGGGTGGACAATTCATTATGTATAGTTTTCATGGTAATTTTTGGTATATTGGTACCTGACCAAAAAGACATCGGGCATTTCGATATATTTGATCATGCTTATCGCAAAAGGTGATGATAGATCTTACAAAAATTTCGACACAATAATTTTTTAGAGATTATTTAAACTACAAAGCGAAAATAAAACTCTGCATGAAAATCATAGTCTGCGGTGCAGATGCTTCGAATTACAAAGGAACACACGCATATAAGCGACTGCGCATTGGAGCGCCGATCCTGTTCAGTCACATGGACACTTTTAGAAATTAAATACGT
The DNA here is from genome assembly GCF_004324835.1 of Dendronephthya gigantea. Classification (NCBI taxonomy): domain Eukaryota; kingdom Metazoa; phylum Cnidaria; class Anthozoa; order Malacalcyonacea; family Nephtheidae; genus Dendronephthya; species Dendronephthya gigantea. The sequence continues at coordinate 46,724 of NW_021163182.1, read as the reverse complement.
GCAAATATCATAATTAGCAATGATTATTCATGGCGTCTGCTTCCCTTTCATGCATTCTGTGTTTTCAGTTTTAACAAAACCTTATGATCGAAATTAAGTGGGCACTTGACAATTAAAGAGATTGAAGACCTTTTTTTTGCCGTTCACTCAACCTCTCAGCATATATGTAGTGCGTGCCTGAAAACTCTGCCGCAAAGACAAAACTTTTGCAGCAATCTTTTGCGTTAATACCGTGAAAAAGAAGGACAAAGGATAAATGGATAAAACAAAGGCGACTGCCAAATGAACATTGTTATTTGATGGAAATGAAGACCCAGTAACTCTACCTATTGTTCGTCAAGGCGAAAACACACACTGTTCTTCGTCTCCTGTTGAATATTTTCAACCTAAATCAACTTCGACGCCTCAAAGACGGCAACATGAACATGTTGACGCTTCAAGTATCACTGTATCCGTTAAAGGGCGATGGAAAAGCAAAACTTCGTCTCGAATTTTGCGGGGAAATCGAAAATCATTGGGTAAAATGTTGTGCAGAGGAACATACACAGAAGTTGCCCGGGCAGCCTGGTTCTGTGAAAAGATCAGAGAAAAGATCATCATTTTATTTTTGAAGGGGATAGATCGAGAGTGTGCGGCCATGTTTTCAAGGAAGAATCAAAGTATTTTGCGCAAAACTGGTTAAGAGGATATTGTTAATTTCTCCTTAACAAAACTTGATAGAGAACTTAAAAAGCGAACACATTTGCTGAGAAGTGTTTTAATGGCAGCTTGCGTCCGCAAAAGTAGCTTGGAAAGAACCCAGTTATATTGGATGCCAGCTGTGTGCATGGCCTTGTCAATCAATCTGCATGAAAAATAACCCACCATATATGACAGTCGTACACAATTCACTCGACACAATTTTTATCCAGCACGCAGGATTGATGGTATACTATTATGTACACGGCTGTAGTGTATTAAAAATATTTCATATTCTAGTTTATTCACCCTCATTTACTATTCTGACAACGGCAATATTGAATTGTAGGACAGCCCTCTTATGCAGTTCCAGTAACCATAACAATATCTACATGGTTTTATAAGTTTTAATGCACATGTTACTATGAAAGAATCCAAGTATTTTGCGCAAAACTGTTAAAGAGGATATTGTTAACTTCTCCTTAACAAAACTTGATGGAGAGCTTAAAAAGCGAACACCTTTGCTGAGAAGTGTTTTAATGGCAGCTTGCGTCCGCAAAAGTAGCTTGGAAAGAAGCCAGTTATATTAGATGCCAGCTGTGTGCATGCCTTATCCATCTGCATGAAAAATAGCTCACCATATATGACCGTCGTAGAGTTACTCAATACAATTTTTATTTCAAGGGATCCACACAGGCCTATTTGGAACAGGTTTGTTAAATCCAAGTATGGAATGGGTGGAAACATACCTTTTGGCGTACATTAATTGGAACATTATAATAGTGTGCTAAAAGAGGTTATCAAAATTTTAAACGCTAAATGCTCGAAATAAAAATAAATAATATGCATTTACATTATTATCACAAATCACAATTCCCGCCGTACCGCGATTATAGGTATAGCCTAACAATCCGCACGGCGTGACATATTACTGTATCAATGCTTGTATATATCGACTGCGGAGTGCAGTGTTCTAGTTCCGACGAAAGCCTTAAAAAAACTAGTTGTATTATAGTACTGATTTGTATTGTTCATAATGTCAGTCGTCAGTTGACACATTCAGGGGCCGGTTGTATAAAAAGGTAGTTAACGTTTAGGGGCAGAATTGGCCAATCAGAATAATGTATTTTCTAGTTAACTACGATTTATCTACTTAAATGTAGTTAAGAGTTTTACACAACCGGTCCCAGGTATTTAAGTATCATTTACAAACATTTGAACGTCTAAGCCTGGCCTGCCAAAACATCGATAATAAATCTTGCTTGGCATGGTAGAAAACACGGATACCGGATAGGCGGATACCGGATAGTCGGATACCGGATAAACGGATAGACGGATAAACGGATAGACGGATAGACGGATAGACGGATAAACGGATAAACGGATAGACGGATAAACGGATAGACGGATAAACGGATAATATATTCATATGATCAGAATTTTCTTAATTGACAATGATTAAAAAAATGTAAAATGGCTCATCAATGTTTCGTATTCAATTATAAAAAGACAAGTATCGGAATGTGGTTCTCACAAATTGAAATATTAGTCAAGTTAACTTTAGTCATACTCATGCCCCCAGCTTAATACATGAAACATATGAAGAAGTTTGAATTAAACAAACATACATCTACAATCCACGCGTAAAGATGGATAAACGGATAGACGGATAACAAAATAGTGTACGAGAATAATGACCAGTTTATCTATTCATATGATCAAGGTTGGCTCATGCCACAAAATTTTTTTAAGACAAGTATATCGCAATGTTGTATAGCTATCTAAGTCCTCGCTATACCCTAACAAAACGTTCATTTTAAAAGCAAATAAAATACATAAAGCCCCTATACTAATTTATGTCCGTTGCATTCTCAAATTCCAAAATTATTCCTCAAATGATGTCCATGGATAAACTGGAGGTTTGCTTGAATTGCTGGAGCGATTGGACATAACTGGTACGAATGAAAGTTTCGTTCTTTGCGCCTGACGCACGACAAATTGCAGTGAAAGTACACATTACCTACTTTACTCCTCGGTTGTCCTTGGTATGAATACTCACGTGGCATTTTGGATACAACAACTAAATCATTTGGTGGAACTGGAATGCGACCAGCGTCAAGTAGAGAATTGCCACATCCAAAGCATGTAGAAGTTGACGAAGGACAAAATTTTAACAGATATATTAAAAATTGTCCGGGTATTGGTTTGGGTAACCGACCTGTTGTGTTGGTGGATGTGCGTTGGTAGACGCTCTTGGTTGAACGGTGTTGGTAAAAGTGGATTGGGTTACTTGAGGATGACCGAAAGTGTTCATGGCATGGCTTGATAACTGCTGGAATAGCGTTGAAGGTGGAATGTGTGGGTCAATAGACTGCGGTTGAACTATGGACAAATCATTCTGTTGCGGAAGAAATAGCGTTGTGGGAGTAAGGTGTGGGTCAGTGAACTGCGGATGCTCGGAAATGGACGAGTTGGTTGTTTGACTGGGTCCAGGAGTATTTCGTGAGGGAAGCACCAACGGGCTAGGCAAAATTGTCGTTACAGTTTGACCTACTCTGCTACCTTTCTTTCGCGGTGCTCGACCACCTTTCTTCCCACGTCCTTGTGGCATTCCATATGTTATCGCTTTCGAAAAATTCACTCCACCGGAACGTCTTTGAGTGCTAACGAACCAGCGAAGATACTCAGCCATTTTCTTGAATTTCAGGTTGACGGCAATTGTATGCTTACATATCTTGCGCGAAATGTAACAAGGACACTTGTCGTCGCACTTGGTCATTCCATTGGCGTAAACATTCACGACGTGGGGCATTCATTCATTAGATTGAGAAGCAACGATGTAGGTTTGATTACCTTGAACGATAACTTTACCGTCTTCTTTTGCCAACTTTATTGCTTTGCCGACCATGGTTGACAAAAGATCCCGTGCAATCCAATCTAAACCGGCGTCAACGATATCATTAACCACTGGTTCTGTGCTGGAACGAACGAACGGTGTAATGACGTCGCGAGATGAGCGAGAATGGTGGTCTAGATCTACATTGTGCACTCTTTCCAGGGCATTTTTCCTCTGATCTTCGCGCATTTTTGCCCACTTCTCAGTCGAGACTTCCAAGAATCGAAAACCTTCCCGAAATTTATACTCGCCACTTCCAATAATTGCAAGCTCTATTTCTTGTTTGTGGTTGTTGATCAGCTTTGCCAAGGAGACGCAAAAAGGAAATTTATCTATGACTTTCTTACCATTATTTTCCTTTCGCACGAACTCCTGGATCAACCTGTTGGTTTGCTCCGACCTGTTTGTCGTGAACCGTACTGGTGGGCAGCCAAGACCAGCTCTCTGACGAACAGACTGTATCGCTGAGTTCAAGAACTCCTTGGCTTTCCTAGTGCAAAACCATTCGTGGAATATGGCACCGTTGTCGTGTTTGCCCGACCACTTTTCTTTCAGCTGTTCGAGGATGCTTTGGAATTGCTGCTCGTTTGTTGCGCTAATCAATCCACTCTCGTGCACAGTTCCTGTTGTTAGACCAAAAATATCTGCGATGACTTCGCGTTTAATATCTGCCGCGATATTCAAGTCCTTCAACTTACTCTCAATGTTCTTCCTTAGGTGAAGTTCGCATAGAAGATGCACTGACCGTTCGAAGTTATTTTTGAATCCATCAGCAAGAGCTCGCTCGTCATTTGTTCCAAACGCCATAACATCTCGTAGCTCAGGTTTAATTGTTTTCATTGCTCCACCAAAGATTGAGTATGTTTCGAAAGTCTTTTTATCGTGGAGTAGCACTGGTCCAATAATAGAAGGATGTGTGCCATCGCGTTTGTTCTCCAGGAGCAAATGTTGGTACGTAATGGGTGTGAAATTGAACTTACCAATATCGAAAGTAGGGTCCACTGTAAATGGTTTAAATTCTAGTGGGTTGCAGCAAAATCGGTGCAAATCGTTCATTTGCCGATTTGTGCTCATGACACATAATGGCTCGGGAGCAACTCGAACATCACGAATAAAGGCAGTTTTAGCATTCGCTGCCTGTTTCTTACATTCTCCAAGAAGACGAAACCATGGATCATCGTTTCCGCTTCCAGATGACAATGACTTGAGAGGAACTTCTCGTTTGCGAGCTTTTCCGAGATCTTTTACTTGCTGCCGTCCTCGTGGTATCTGTCCAACGCTGGAGCATGCTGCAATCCCGCCTAGATCTTCCGTAATGACTTTATGTACGGTATCTCGAGGCTGAAGCGTCGTCGATGCACTTCTCATGCTTTGCTTTGTGCTCTCCCAAGTTCTTACAAAGTGTTTAGTGCCAGAGTCCTTTTTGGCGTTGCCATGACGTTTTGGTTTTAATGGTCGTTCGGTACCGTTCTTAAATGAGTACTGTACCAATGAATAGCGAAAAGGTGTACCATTGGGCACTACAAGTATGAAAAATAAAAGAAATAATTAGCCCTATTTTTCATCTGAATAGTCGTCACAAATAATCGTGTCAATTACTTACAAATAATCGTGTCAATTCGTCTCCTAAAATCGTCTTCGCCATCTTCTTGTAACATAAAATATGTCCGTTTTAGAATGCTGACATTTTTTAGTTGTGGATCTTTCAACGCTTTTTTCTCCAACACGTACTTTCCATTCCGTTGGACGAATGGAAATTTGTTGCAGCTAAGATCTTTCCAGCTCCCTACGTCGTCGCATTTAATATCATCGTATGCTTTGAGCGAATGCAAATCAACGAGAAATGAACAATGGCGATCCACTTCAATTGGCTGTCGGTTACAGATTTTCGACTTACTCAAGGTGTCATTTTCAACGTTGTAGAGAGTTGAAATTATTTCTATGGGAGATAACACCACTCGGCTTTTCGAGAATATTGGCATCAAAAGATCACCGTTGCAATATGAAATTATTTCAACACTATTGTCGGTTAATTCATTCTCGGAATCGGAAGAATCGCTGACTCTACAACGCTTTTTCCTAGAAAAGGGAGATAAGGAATTCTATTATAAATATTTAGGCTAAAACTTAAAGACCAATGCAAGATTACTTGCAGACAAATCAAAATTTACATCAATGTGTAAGCAAATAGAAGAATTTGAAGCATTTCTAGAAGCATTTTTCACGTAAAATATCACATTGTGATATGCAACAGAAAAAACTAATGTTTTTACTCACGATCGACGTGATCGAGAAAGAACCATGGAAGGGACAACATTAGAATCATCTTCTAATTCTTCATGTGGGTTTGCTTGAATTCTTCTAGGTGGCAACTGACCGGCGACGCTGCCTTCCCTTTTACGCGACTTTTCTGTGGATCTCCTCTGAGGGCTAAGATATTTAAACATTTGAGACGTTAAAAGGGAAATTCAAAATAATTCAAGCCGTACATGACGTGTGTACTATCACTAGAAAGGATTACACATACCCTAGACCACGCGTGAAATCGCGTCCATCTTCTGAATCTGACGTATTTGTTAGGTCTATTATGAAATCTTCTAGTTGATTTTGACGAGAAGGTACAATTTCGGAATTATCATCTCGCGGGTTCGTGGGAATGGCTGTTGGCGGCTGATCAACTGCGTTGTTTTGTGCGTGCGTTTTTTCCGATGATATACCCAGAGATCTAAACGATTGAATCATGAGATAATATAAAATTAAATTACTCCTAAGATTCCTATACACATGTAAACTTTACACAAAAGACTGAAGTCAGTTTGTTCGATGTATACCAACAAAAGACAAAATTCTTTTTATTAACTTTTCATATACGTATCGTGGAAATTATAGTCATGCGGAAGTTCTATAAAAAAAACTAATTAATTATCGCTATAGCTTATATACATAGAAAAAAGTACAACGAACCTTTCCTCCATGTTAGGTCTTTCAGAATTCGCATCGTTTTCATTCTCGGTGATAAGTTTCCTAAATTCATTGGTAATTTCTGTTGCTGTTGGTCGGGAATCCGGATGGAATAACGTACATCTTTTTTTTATTGCAATAACTGGAGCCCATACTGATTCTTGCTGCTGTTTGTATTTTGGTGATTCAGATGGAGACTTTCGCTTTTGTAGAATATTTGGGAGTTGCTCCAAAATAGAAACGTCCCTCGCAAGATCCAACTGGAATGGGAATTTCAAATTTGGGTTAACCAAATTGAACATAACCATTCCAAATGCCCATACATCAACTTTCTTTAAATTTTCGAAGTTGGCAGATTTTAGGCGGCATGATTTTACCAATATTTCTGGTGCCATATAAACCGACGTCCCTCTATATAATATATAAAAGGTATATTAAAAGCGAATCGAGGAACTGTTGGAAAAAACTTCAACCCACACATTGTTTGCATAAAACATAATCGAATTAACGACCAAAATATTATCATAGCATTTTATTTGCAACGTTTATTATAAAAAATCAATGGAATTCGACTTATAAACCATAATTTAAACCGCTATATACATAGATAGGATTGTTATAGTTGTTAAAGTCATGAGACTATATATATATAGCCTTACCTATCAACATTTGCGGTAGAGGAGTGGAGCGCTGCCGTCTGGATAACATGTGATCTGCTTTCTCCAAAGTCTGCCAATTTACAGATCACAGGTCTTGCTGAAAAAGCTTCAAATCTCGTTTTCTCATCCGGTATATTGGAATAATGTTTATTGGTAACCAATATATTCTTAGCTTTGAGATCCCGATGCGCAATCCCTTTAGAGTGTAGGTGCTCCAAACCTTTAGAAATCTCGTAACCCATCTTTGGAATCAAGTTATTGCTGAAACAGCCTAAACCATCAATTTTGTCAAGATAGTTTAGGAACTCCACTAAATTGCTAACCGTCTTTGATATTTCGAAAAGCGAAAAATCAAAATATAAGTATTCCATCATGATCGCAAGTGGAGACGTTGAAAAAGCTTTGAAACAAACCACGTTGTCGTGCTTTAACGAATGCAACAATCTTGCCTCTTTCACAAAACACTTTTCCTCATCCTCCGACTCTCCCAGCAATTTCTTGGCGACAACAATCTCACCATCATATTTGGCTTTAACAACAATGCCGAAAGCCCCATAGCCAATCTGCTCCTTTTCCGCAAGACTTTCGTAGTCAAAAGAAGGCAAATCAGGAGCAGCTTTTCCTTTCGCCGCTTTCTCAAGCTCGGAAGTTTAAATGACATTGGCGCAAACTCTTAAATTCGGTTTAGATTGTTTGATTTAGTATTAGAAGTCCTTGACCAACTCATGGCCTTGCCGAATAGCTTTTGACAACGATTACATGCATGCGTATAAATGCATGTAATACGCGGTTTCTAATTACATGTTATGCAAATCGTGACAAGTTTGAAGTAAGTGTGATAGTATACAAACAAACAATAGCTTGTTTTTCAAGGTGTCACGCTTGAAAACAACAGCCTTGAGGATTTCAAGCTAATAGTCGTGAGAAAGAAAATTGCTGTTTCGCTGGCTCAAGTAATGCAGAGCTATAACATTTTTCACATTGTTGTGGATCGTTGCGCAAAAAGGGGACAAGCTATTATTTGTTAAATACAGTAGTCCCACGCTAACTCGAACTCGCTTAACTCGAACTCCTAGCTAACTCGAACTAAATCCAATCCCCCTTGAATTTGACAGTGTTAAATTTATAGTAATTTACTCCGCTTAACTCGAACTCGCTTAACTCGAACTCCTCGCTAATTCGAACAAATTTTGTTTTCCCTTGGTCAAATATATCCGGTTAATTCGAACTTTGTTTTCGAATCATAGATCAGCAAACTTTTAAATGTGTGAAGATAGCATTTTGACAACTGGAAACTATTTATAATAAACGTAATCTGACACTAACTCCGGTTAACTCGAACTCCCGGTAACTCGAGCAATTTTTCTTTCCCCTTGGGAGTTCGAGTTAGCGAGGGACTACTGTATTACAAATATGACCAAAAGTGAATCATGCTTCTTTTTTACGAAACAGCTAGATATGAGTTGTTAACTTGTTATTTCATATCGAGTTAGTTCGACTCTACGCGTGAATTGTAGATGTATGTTTGTTTAATTTAAACTTGTTCATATGTTTCATGTATTAAGCTGGGGGCATGAGTATGACTAAAGTTAACTTGACTAATATTTCAATTTGTGAGAACCACATTCCGATACTTGTCTTTTTATAATTGAATACGAAACATTGATAAGCCATTTTACATTTTTTTAATCATTGTCAATTTAGAAAATTTGATCATATGAATATATTATCCGTTTATCCGTCTATCCGTTATCCGTCTATCCGTTTATCCGGTATCCGACTGTCCGTTTATCTGTTTATCCGGTATCCGACTATCCGGTATCCGCCTATCCGGTATCCGTGTTTTCTACCATGCCAATCTTGCTTTCATATAGCCGGAAGTAAACATCGCACCAAACAATATGTAAACGTTGCACCGTAGTAATATGTTCTGTGCATATATATTTTGCATCCTTCGTATGTTGTTTGTAAAATGTGGCTTGTATTGTCAGGTATCGTCACTCCTCGCAGCAGTGCCCATATTGCGAGATTTCGATACAAGTGCGCAATGCATCACCGGGTCATCGAGGTCCAAAACGCGACTTACACGAAACCTAGACTCGCGCATTCCCCTAGAGCGCGAGTAATAATTACAATTTGTTCATAAATTAACAGCGAATCACAACCGATCATATACGAATCCCATTTTTTTGGGAATACCAACGTGATTGAACAAGGATCGGCGCTCCAATGCGCAGATGCTTATGCTTGCGCTCCTCTCTATATCGAAGCGTCTGCACCGCAGGCTGGAAAATTATCGCTGAGCGAATGATTCGTAAGAGTAAATTTTGACAAATCAACAATATTATGAAATATATATACACGGACACAGGAGAAAGATAAACTACAAAACCTTCTTCGCTGATCGCAGCAGCCACAAACATATCAGTGTATATACGATCAGCAAATGAGTCAATTTAGACTCGTGATCAAAACAAACACAATTCAAAATTTCAAATTCAAATACAACCTCGTTTTGTACAACCAGGATATTATTGTGCATTAACGTTACGAAAGTGTTTCCTCAAAAGACACAGTTTTTAATGGAAGAGTTTGTCTTTATTTACAGCCTAATGATTTCGAATTCCAAGCTATTTGATATCATGTCTTAAATAAGAGGCCAATATCATGCATGGTAATGAAGCACTTTCATGGATGTTAAGTATCGATTCATTCATACTCTGTTGCTAAACACAATTTTAACTCTTAGTTTCTGTTTCCACTACACTTAATTTGTTAGCAAAGCACGGCTTAAACGGGTACAGAGCGGCCAGATGTTGTGCGAGCAAGCACTGATTGGAATGTGACTCGTGACCAAAACAATCAACACAATACATATCAAATACTAACCTCGATTTTATTTCATGTTCAACCAGGATGGAATTGTTGTATTAACCAAAGTGTTCCTTACAATGGTCTCAAGATAAAATTTTGAATGATTACAGAGAAGTTAGAAATCGGAAGACCCGGTCTTCACAGTTTTGTCATATAATTTCAAAATGAAACCAATTATCGCACAGGGAACTCCCCTTGTTATTTGATATTTCATCTTGAAAGTATCACGTCTGTAGCAATAAAGACGGCTTAATGTCACGCAAGTGATGAAAAATTTTACACAGAAGTTTTCATATCGTTTCGTCGCCATTGCCATTTTTGATCTTTGATTTCGTACACTGAAGATTGATTCAAATTAACTTCTTATTAAATATATAACTATAGAACCGTAAAAATTCCGTAAAAAGTAAAAATTTTGATTTTTAATTTTGTACGTTTCAACTAAAATATAGGCATCGTCAGGCGAAAAGTGATGATGAGAAGTGAAAATTTTCAAGTTTCAACTAAATAGGACTTGTGCATCAAATGTGGTATAACAACTGCCTAAAATAGACAAAACACTTCTCGACGTTTCGACGTAAGGGCCTTCGTCAGGAGAGATAAATATAGGACTTAGTTAATCCACTATTCACTACAACTCTTTATAAGAGAGTTTTGTCATATTTGCTATTAACAGATTAGAACCGTTGCACTAGAATTGTGAAATTTTTCGAACAAACTTCAAAAACTGTAAACTGTGGGTTTGATCTTCTCCAAATTTCATGGGATTGCCAATGTACAGCTATCTTCATGATTGGGAAAGTTAGGGTGGATTGTTTGAGCACGCACACACAAATTGCAATAACAATCATAAACATCCACTTTAATTCAATCTGCGAGCAGGCTAATCAAAAGCGCGTCGTTGCGAATTTTCTACGGACCACCCTTCGTGCTGGCATTATCCCTTCTATCTTTTTACCACTCAGCTGTCCCTGACCATCATCATACGTTATCAGCATTTCGATGAGCTGACCGCAGTATGGCGGACACATCACTGATTGTCACTTAATACCTGCTAGGGCCGCATATATACCGCTTCATTTCGGGGGCGGGATACTTGTATTATTGATGTTTTAAGGCTAGTTTCCACTCAGGAAAAATGTTCTTTGGATCGGAACGGACAGGAAAATAATTCTTTTGTCGGTGAGTTTTTAGGCGGCGTTTACACAAAGGAAACTTTTCTGTCCTCTCCTACTCCAAAGGAGAATTTTCCTGAGTGGAAACTAGCCTTTACCCGGCGCGTTGTGTTTCGTAATGTAAGGAACAAAATAGGACGAGGCGGCTTGGTCCGCGTTTGTTACCAAGCCTTTCTAAGGCGTCTTCTTCTTAGCCGCGTCGTGACTCGTAAACTCTCTAATATAGCTGAGCTAAAAATCACGCGTGTCTATTAGCTGAGCTAAAGACCTCATGTGGCTATTAGCTATGCTGCATGTTAGCTCAGCAAGTTACTCTTGTGTGCGGCAAGTTTTTCGTGAGGAATTCTCTAATGTCATTTCAGCAACGCGTTAGCTACTTGCTAACCATTATATTGCATTATATTGCATTATCCGGGAACCTGGTAATGGTAAGACAAAAATGTGAAAATATTGTCGTTTTTGAATAAAGCTCTTTGTTTTCGTAATGCATTTCAGTAAATTCACATGTCTTTCCCCAGTAACGCAAAAGTAAATAATCATGTTATGGGGCGTTAAATTATGCGGAACCTTATAGTCAACCCAGATGTTCTCTTACGAATTAACAACACTGCAATATTGTGACGCAATGTTGCAATTTTGATTGGCAAGTCAATCAAAACAATTAGGAACCGTCGCCCACCATTTCGGCGCTTTTCAAATTTTGTTGTTAGTCACGAGTTCAAATTTAGATTGTTATTTGCTAAAAACCCACGAAACGTGCTAACGGAATTGAAGTTAAAATTCTAATTATAGAGGTATGTAACTTTATTTTAAGAAACAATTGTGCTTTAACCAAACCTAGATTAAATACTATACTGAAATGGGATCGATTTACAGCAAAGTTTATGCCATCAAAATTTATTTTAGGTGGCCATTAGGTAATTACCTCATTCTTCATTGGCAACCATTTTTGATCTATCACGTTTGACACACTGTAAAAATTACAAGTCGCCTGTGGAAGCACTCATGCGTCAAGAAGACGCTTTTATTGATATATTTAAATTATGGGTTTATTTTTCACACAATTTCGTAGTGCGTGTATAGGTAGGGAAAACTGGGATGTTCAAACTTCAGGGCGAGTAATTAGTTCTATATATTTAATCGTTCTGTACATGCCTGTTTGATTTTTATTCCTACATGGAAGTGATTAAGCTTTGAAAATCAATATTTTTGGACAATCCGCCATGCTTGCAGAGAAGAGGGAAAAGACTGTTCATAAAACACTGAATGTGAAAATCAGTCGTGATTGCAATAATAACGCCGGAAGTGTTTACAATTTTTATATTGCATTTTAATTATTATAATTCTCTTTTGAGATTCGTTAATTTTACAACTCACTACTATCAATTTTCACCGATCTAATTATGGTATAAAAAGAAAAACCGAATCACAAATCTTCTCTGGGTCAAGCACTTGTGGGAAGTCACATGTTGTATTAGGCATTTTGTTGAAATCACCGAAAATAGTATGACGGTATATCGGGACATTTTACATTTGATAAAAAACATGGGAGAAGAAGAAAAGTAATTAATGGACCAGTTTTCTCTGTTTCAAGGCAAAGATTTAAATTTTTCATGACTATCAAAGATAACTGGGTCATTTATAGCATCAAATATATTACTGACAGCTCCGCGCGTTGGTTGCATGTGTTTCTCTGATTAGATTTTTTAAGTCTATCTGTAATAATCCAAAAAGTTTATTCGCCATAAAGATTAAAGTTGAAGAGTGTTGTAGAAATAATTTTGGCACATTACCAGCAAGACGAGCTTAGGATAAACTAAATCTGCGAGGCGGACGAAAAGAGATGCTGCATGTGTTTGTTCCTACAGCTACATAAAACGAACCAAAATTTTAGATTCAATTTGATAAAGAATGCCAAATCCACCCGTTCCGCGTGTTCTAAATCACATATATTGAGAATTCTAAGTTTTAGAACATCGGATATATGTGACATGGGATGATCATCTGAGCCATCTAACACGTTCGCTGTTTGCTGTACTGGGAACGAGCTATTTGTTATTATTGTGTATTATAAATTCTAAATAGAAGTTCGCCAAAATGGCGGATTCTTGCAAGCGTTTTAAGGCATGCAAAATTCGCGTTAATACGCAGTCAACAAAGGGAAAAAAAACTACAAGACATGTGCGTTTAAATTCAAAGAACTATTGCAAGATTTCTCAGGAGTCAAGTTCGAGTAAGCAGAAGTCTTTCACAACGGGAATGGAAGAAGAACATGTTGATGGTTCAAATATCGACGATATAAATAGCAGCCATGAAAGTGATGACCAAGCTTTTTCTAGTCTTTCACGATATCACTTGCGCCGGGTGAAAGAGTATCACAGTTGGGAAGATGTGAGGGGGTCTCTTTTGCAAGCACGCATTGAGGAAGAAGCTTTTTGTGACTAAAGTATAATGTGCATCGAGTGCCATAACAACTTCGCTGTTTGTCGCTGCGTGGATTGTGGTCCTAGACAGTTGTTTTGCATCAACTGCGCGAAAACTATCCATGTTGCTTATTTTCTCAGGATGGTTGTTTTGTTCCTTTATTTGTTAATCATGGTGTTTTGACTCTTGATCACCAAAGAAATTGTCCAACTGCACAAGCACAAAACATTATTTGTATTGATGAAAAAGGTGGGTTTATTGGTACTGTGGATTTGATAACTGTATTCAAGTTTGTTTTCAGTCCTAAAATAATTGTGAGAAAAGTTCTGTAAGTTTCTCCTTTGGTGCATTTTTATTAGGGCATCAACACTTGAAATGGATCAACTTTTGTAACTGTGAAGATGCTGCAGTTACACTTGTAAAGTTCCAATTATGGCCAGGATCAGCTGTTAGACCTCAGGTTGCATTTCATTTTAAGTTGGTTACACTTGCTGAGACACTTCTATTGGAATGCCATGTATCGTTAAAGAAATTTTGTGATGTGTTGGGCCTCAATAAGTCCAATATGCTTCCTGTTTGGGTATGTTATTTTGTTGTACATTTGAAGCTGAGTAATTCCATGCTATTTCAACATCATTCAGAACAAATTCTTGACACCTAACCTTTCCAAATACTTTATGTTTATATATTTTCTAAATAGACAATTCTTGATTAAAATATAATAATAATATAGCATACTGCATACCAAGTATAAATTATTATATACTGTGTAATATTTATCTGTGTGAAAATGACATGGGATTAACTATATAAACTCTAAATGCTCTAAATGACAATAACTTGACTGTTTTATTAACACTTTGATGCTTGGAATCTCCATTGGACAAGTAAAATCATATAGGGTTAGCCAGAGTAAAATACTAGAGTCATGCCATGGGCATTAAATAGATAAAGAAAATAACTATAATTTATTACATATTATTGATTCCAGCTTTAATGAGATATTTCAATTTGTTTGATATATAAGACATTAAATTATATTTGCCTACTAATTATGATGTTAGTTTGGTTGCCAGCTAACTAGTATACAGTAACTATAAAGTCTACAAGTGCAGATACTCATGTTCCGAGCGAAGTTTAAAATTTCATAATTAGTGGACGTGCAAATATACACTTATTTACATATCACACAAATTGGAATGTCTCGTTAGCAAACCATGAAATGAAGTGAGAAACTAGAAAATAAGTTATATATACATGTGAAACATATTAAAGATTTCTTTTGTGTTATAAAATAATCAATGTTATGTCATATATGGTACACTTTAATTATATACCATAGATAAATAAATTTATTCATACATTATATATTTTTTTTGGTTTTCTAAGGTTAAGAATCTGTATAAAATATTGAATGATGATTCTTTTGATGAATTTAGGTAGGGGCGTATTTTGGTTAACTGCATGACACAGTACTGTTCTTGTCAAATATTTTATTTTATTGTTTTTGCAACTTTTTATGATAAATTTTAAACTTCAATTCTATATATATATATATATATGTATATATATATATATATATATATATATATATATATATATATATTTACAATACCAACAATAATATTTTATTTATGTAGATATCACCAACATTTGTTCAAAACAATGAAACAATTTGTCTTGCAACAAAAACCTGACAATGTTTGCCCGTTATGTCCTTTGCAGGTATAGAACTCCACAGGTATTTTTTCTTTTATGTCACATTCTCCTTTTTGTATTTAACATATTGTGATAATTTTGTAGAGTGAAACTGATACTGACAAGAATGTTGCCATTGAGTGCATGGATGGATGTTTTGGGCTTGTGAGAAAAAAGTCTGCTGGTGCGAATCTTTTACCTGCCAGACACAATGGTACATTTTTTGCCAATCAGGATGATGTCGATAGCTTTGTTGATGACAACTCAAAGAAGGCAAAGCAAGCCCCTACTGTAAGTGGTTACTGGTGATTGTACTGTAAAAAGTAGTTTTGTTGAATATTATCATTATTATAGAAGAATCCACTGTTTTTCCTAGGATTGCAATGAATTTAAATCTGGTGAGGTTAGTAACATGTTACGATCCAAAGGAAGAAATAAGCTTTTTGACGAGAAGGGAGTGTTTGGTAGAGTATGCAGACATGAATACCCAAGGGGATTTATGAGTATCAAACATGGAGAAAGGTGAGCAAACAGTCATCAAATTAAAGTGCAAGTGTACATGTTGATAGTAATTTAGTGCAACATACTGTATATTTTAGGATAGCATATTCAGTGTATGAGGTTAAAAAGCTTCTGTGTCATTATGATGAGGATACTGATGTTAAAATAATGTATGACATTGCATGTACTTTGTCTGCCCACCTAAAGGTAAGGTATAGGCATAGCTGCCTGATTACAGTTTAAATTCTAAGAAGAAGTAAAGTTCTGTCATTTGGAGATGTAATCTCATGTGCAATTTTACATGTATTGAATATTTATTATATATGAATTTCAATATCCATTTGCATATATATTTATTTTTGATAGAAAAACGAAGAGCATACCATTCTTGGACGCATTGACTTGGCAATTCCTGTTTTCCATGCATATGGACATAAATCTTCTTGCCAGGTCAATATATGGTTTAGAAGTTGTCGGTTTTGTTATCAAAAATTTAATTGTCATTCTTAGGTGCAGTCATGCAGTATGTCGCATGTTGTTATTTATCTCAGAATTGTCCCGAAATGTAGGTTGCTTTTGGTCCTAGAAGAAAGGAGGGATTTGGCCTTACTGACGGTGAAGGAATTGAAAGACTTTGGTCTTACCTCAGAGGATTTTCATCAATGACAAAGGAAATGACAGCTGGTCGAAGGGTTGACGTATTAACAGATGCGCTTCTTCACCATGCAAGACATCGTCTTCTACAGTTTGGCTAGTTGAATATTTCTGCCTTGGTGGATTTATGCCACCAATATCATTACAGTATTGGTAATCTTTTTGCGACTATATATTTGTAATTCAATGCTTGATTTTTCCCCACAGGTCCGGCATTGTTGTCTAAAATGCAAAAAACAAAGAAACTAATGGAAAACTCAGTAGTACAGTTGGAGGAGATCTTTTCAGATTTAAAAGGTAGAACATCTTATCTAACATTTGATAGTATTAAACAGTTATTGGATGAGGCTTTTGTATATGCGGAAAATTTCAATGTAAGTGTTAGTATCATAGTGCTGTCATAGGTCGAATTACGTTATAATAGAAAAGTCTTTCAATTTCAGTTTCCTATGGTACTGATGTAATTAACTCTTGGATGAAAGCAGAAGAGAAATGTTGTTAACGAGAGGCAGTATGTACCAATTATAACGTAAGGAAATACCGTGTTCATTTGTAACAAGACGTGTAATATTATCATAAACTGTTGATGTTGTAGAGAGAAAACCATCGCCCATGTCGTGGGAGGCTAAATACGTACAGAACTTAGTTTTCTTGCAGGAACTGAGGTTAGACTGATAATGATATATTTTGTGCATTTCCTGGCTGATTGTTCATTTATTTTTAATTAACAAAATATTTTCTAATACTTATAATGGTATGCTACAGACAAGGCATTGCTTCAACAGAAGCTGAAAATCATGAAACCATAAACGAGCTTGTAAAGAGGAAGAAAGCGTAAGTATTGGAACTAGCGACCGAATAGAATTGTTTTTGGTGTTAAAAGTCATATATACCTTTATGTAACTTCAGGATTTTAAAAATTGTCATGGGAATTGAAAAAAGCTACAAGGTTCACCCAAGATGGAGAATGGGCGAGGAGAAATTCAACGTGGCAGCATTGTCTGTTCTTCGGGATAGGCGAAACCAAGCATTAGAAAAATTATACTCACTTGCAGTCGAACGTATGTTCTTATTAAATTTGAAGCGAAAATATGCAGGTATTTTTTTTTTGCTATAACTCAAATTGTGATCGTTTGATGATCCAAGAATTATGCTTGGTTGTTTAGTTTAGGTTGGCACCATATAATTATCAATTAAGCGGACTAGTGATTCAATATAAACTGCCTTTTATTCAAAATGAAGGCAAAACAAAATAATGTAAACATTAAAAAGGCTTGCGTCGCGTAGACGCGTACGACCCCTTTAGTAGTCATATGTTATAATGGAAGTTAAAGTTCGTATGCTAATACTGCAATGGTAAAACTGTTTTAAGTTTTCAACATGTTTATTCACGGTGTGCCGTATCCTATGAATCGACATTACTTTCATTTGTAATGATGAGCTTTAATTTAAAATGGGAATTCCCACTCTAAGTTTGACATGACTCATTCGTTTGTGTTTTTTTTCGATTAATAGACGGCCAAGCAATTGCAGAGAAAGTTTCTAAGCAGATAACACAAAGGACGAATTCTGCTAAAGTAGTTGTTGAAAAGTACAACGCTAGCCTTGCTGCTTGGAAAGACAATGTAACTGGGTTGCCAGAAGAGCTAGAGTTTGACAAGGTAAAAGATCCAGAATCCGACCTATATAAGGATTTCAGAGAAAGCACTTTGAGTGAGGATCAAGTTCCATATTCTGTGAAGAAAAGCGCAATAGATTTGCATAATTTCATCGAAAGATGCAAGGAGGAAACAAGTTATTTGAAAACTGAAATGTGTAGGCTTGTTACGTATCACCAAACCCAAAAGTCAAGTTTTTTAGAATGGCTGAAGGACAACAATGACTCGTCATCAACCGTACTCATTCGAGGAATTCGGTGCATACTTCAAAGAAAGATTCTGGAAGAGGAAAAAAACTAATTGTTCTTGGTGCAACGTTTGGCAATCACCTACCAGATAATGTATCATCGTCCATTCCAAAAATCGAATGGAGTCATGAAAGCACCATGCCCTCTACCAAACACGTTTTCGAGAACTTGGATCAACTAGATGACCAAAAGGAACAGAGTGAAGAACAGGACGATGAGATATTGTCAATTTTAGACAGTTCAGATGACGAGGTTGAAGATGAATCTGAAATGGATTTCTAAATAAATGCAAAGCTCTCTGTATCATTTTGCATGATGTTTGATGTACATAATAGGTTTTTTAATTATATCTTGTCTATACAATCTGATTTATTTTTGGTGCACAAGCATAGTCTCCGTCTAATGTGTGGAAACATGCATGTTTTAATTTATTAAAAGAAAAATTAAAAAATTATATACAACAAATATTAAATTAAATTATTAAAACAATTGAAATAATTTGTACCTCGCATATTACGCTTTAGTATAAATTTCCAGGTGACTATTGATTTTTCCTGCATCCTCATTGCTCAAAATTCACTGTGTTTGAAGTGATAGTCTCTTGTTGGTGAATATAGCTCTGTTGTTTTTTAAATAAGAAATTTGAATAATATTCTTGTATGTTTGCTTGGTGACATCAATAATTAAATTAGCTTGTGTAAGTGCACCACCTAAGTATTTTTAAAATACAGCAAGTTTAATGCAGTGTTAAATACTTACGTGGGGTACCTACAAGTTAAATTAATTAAGAAATTTGAAGTAATTATTATGTTGATTCAACTGTGTATCATTTTTGGTGATAAGAATAGATGTGCAAAGTTTCAAACAGTAATTACTTCGTGAAGTTTGAGTTCAATCACGCATGATCTGCTCTGACACCCTATAATTGCACCTAAGTTAGAAAAGCTAAGCCTATTTTTTTCATCGCGCACTTCCATTCTCTCAATTGATCTGAAATTTTAACTGTGTATAATTTTTTGTGATACAAATAGTTGTGCAAAGTTTCAAGCAGTAATTCCTTCGTGAAGTTATAATTCAAGCACGCATGATCTGCTCTGACACCCTATATTAATTACACCCCTAAGTTAGAAAAGCTGAGCCTATTCTTTCATCGCGCACTTCCATTCTCTCAATTGAGCTGAAATTTTAACTGTGCAGAATTTTTGTGATACAAATAGTTGTGCAAAGTTTCAAGCAGTAATTCCTTCGTGAAGTTTGAATTCAATCACGCATGATCTGCTCTGACACCCTATAATTACACTTAAGTTAGAAAAGCTAAGCCTATTTTTTCATCGTACACTTCCAATCTCTCAATTGATCTGAAATTTTAACTGTGTATCATCTTTTGTGATACGAAAATTGTGCAAAGTTTCAAGCAGTAATTCCTTCGTGAAGTTTGAATTCAATCACGCATGATCTGCTCTGACACCCTATAATTACACCCCTAAGTTAGAAAAGCTGAGCCTATTCTTTCATCGCGCACTTCCATTCTCTCAATTGAGCTGAAATTTTAACTGTGCAGAATTTTTGTGATACAAATAGTTGTGCAAAGTTTCAAGCAGTAATTCCTTCGTGAAGTTTGAATTCATCACGCATGATCTGCTCTGACACCCTATAATTACACTTAAGTTAGAAAAGCTAAGCCTATTTTTTCATCGTACACTTCCAATCTCTCAATTGATCTGAAATTTTAACTGTGTATCATCTTCTGTGATACGAATAATTGTGCAAAGTTTCAAGCAGTAATTCCTTCGTGAAGTTAGAATTCAAGCACGCATGATCTGCTCTGACACCCTATATTAATTACACCCCTAAGTTAGAAAAGCTGAGCCTATTCTTTCATCGCCACTTCCAATCTTCAATTGAGCTGAAATTTTAACTGTGTAGAATTTTTTGTACAAATAGTTGTGCAAAGTTTCAAGCAGTAATTCCTTCGTGAAGTTTGAATTCTATCACGCATGATCTGCTCTGACACCCTATAATTACACCTAAGTTAGAAAAGCTAAGCCTATTTTTCATCGTACACTTCCAATCTCTCAATTGATCTGAAATTTTAACTGTGTATCATCTTCTGTGATACGAATAATTGTGCAAAGTTTCAAGCAGTAATTCCTTCGTGAAGTTAGAATTCAAGCACGCATGATCTGCTCTGACACCCTATATTAATTACACCCCTAAGTTAGAAAAGCTGAGCCTATTCTTTCATCGCCTACTTCCAATCGCTCAATTGAGCTGAAATTTTAACTGTGTAGAATTTTTTGATACAAATAGTTGTGCAAAGTTTCAAGCAGTAATTCCTTCGTGAAGTTTGAATTCAATTACGCATGATCTGCTCTGACACCTTATAATTACACCTAAGTTAGAAAAGCTAAGCCTATTTTTTCATCGTACACTTCCAATCTCTCAATTGATCTGAAATTTTAACTCTCTACAGTAATTGAACATCATTATGAGATGGTTTTGCACAAATAGAGAACTAAAGCAAAGAACTGTGAGTTATTGAGAAATTCATGATGATTGGACGTGAACTAGAAGAGACTTACGCCTGTATTCAAAAAGCTCACTCACACTCATACTCATCGAGTGTGACATATAAATTTCGTTAATGCTGATCAATGAGAAAGTTTTTTTCTGAACAGATGGAAAGATATAAGGTAAATCACTGAAAATCAAGCCCCTGTTCGGCTGGAAATACCGCCATTGAAACGTTATGAGAAGATTAAGATCTCCCACTCAATGAGTTTGAGTGTTAGTGAGCTTTTAGAATACAGGCGGGCAGTTCCTGGGTAAGAACCTATTTTAGATGGATATAAACATCGTAGTGTAACATGAGATCTGTTCTAATTTGAAACTAAAGGGGCCTTTTCAAACCATGCATGTACACCTTTCATAGTTGGTAACGGAAAATGCGACTACCAGGATTCCATTAGACTGCAGTTGTTGGTTTGGTCCGGTTTGCACATAAATTAATACATTCTAGCAGCCGAAAGAAATAGCGGGCAATGTGATAGAATTTTTGTCGGAAACTTTTTGAGGTAACAGCTTTCAAATAGATAAGGCAAAATAATTTGATGACTTCACATTTCAAAAATACGCTCTATTGCAGGTGAACTTTTAATTAAATGCATGTCATTATGCATGTGTCCAGATGACTGATGATGACAAGGTCAAGGTGCGTTGACGAATCATTACAAACACAAATGCAAATGTAACGTAATAAGCCTTTAATAGAGTGAATGAACGCAGTCAGATATAGTTTCAATGCAACAATGACTATTAAAACTTATTCACACATATCCATAATTTTCCAAACACGCAATGACTCTATCATGGAATGATTGGCACACAACAACTTGACTCCTTCTCTTTAGAACGATCTTTCGTCTGAGAAGAATTGGTTCAGATGAACCATTTTCTTGGACGCTAATGATGTTAATGGCATTGATTGACATTTTCTTATTTGAAAATATTAACTCATACTGCCATTGCTCTTTTGTCTGATTCAACCAGTAGCCCCAAACTTCGGCATTTGGTTCCAGACTTAGCAAATTGGATATTTTTCCAGGATAATAGAACAGCCAGTACGGTTTATCCGACTCGGTATAGACTGGTATTATGTAACCCTCATGGTTACAAGCACTTTCATAGTTTCCTTTCAGGGAATTCCAGCCATCTTCAGTGAAGTACTTTCGAAACCTGGTAGTGAGATGTTGAAATTCTTGTTCGGTAATTTGCAAATCCTTAACCTCCAAATCTTTTTCTTCTATTGAATACTTGCCAGAAACGACTTCAGGTATCAGTTCCTTCTCAATAATTTTAGAAAGCAAGTTCTGAATGTCTGATGGTACAGATGTACTAGCCAGTGGGTCATGGGTTAGTTTTGAATCGTTTATGTTTCGTTCTCGTGTGATGTGAAAGATAATTTCTTCCGCATTCATCATTACTTTCTTTATCTGATCACTTCCATAATTGAGCGGCTTCTTAAAAATAATTCCTTCAGGCAGTCCAGTAACTGTAAAACCACCTTTTTTGTAAGGAACTCTACTGCCAGGAATCCCACATGCTTCACCTAAAGTAAAATAAGAGACGGAAGGTTTGTAAGTCTTTCCGATTATTGCAATCTGTTAACAAGTTGATGATGTACATGTATGTACCTGACAGATTTACCTGTATAATGTAACCGACAGGTTAAATTACATCATAAATTTACAAAAGGCTATTTTTACAATTAAAAAATATTAATCTATCATTATATAAAGTTATTAAAAGTGTAAAAAGTTCAGAAACTACCAAAGTCAAATAGGCCTAGAACTTCAAATCGATTGTTTACAGTTTTCCTTAAAATAATTATTTTGTATAGTTTTTAGTTCTAGTTTATTTAATTCTTCCATAGTTTCTTTCTACTTCCAATTATGTAACTAATGTCTTGTTATTGTACCGCAATCATTCCATATAATGGATATTAATAATACCAATTCTACCAATGTACTTTCAACCATTGGATAGTTCATGTGATGTAAATTCAAAGTGTGTGAGTTATTTTGCAGTGAAAGAAATCATCACAATATAATGTACAATCATTGAAAAATTTCGCTGTAATGTTCAACAAAAGTGCTTGTAATTTACAGTATATAAAAAACTTTGCCGACAGTATTGCTGCTCAAATAACCCCCCTCCCCCAAATCAATGTTGAATTGTTATGTTGAAGCCTTAGCGCATCTTGCCTGCGATATACTCTAGCATTTTCATCCAGGCAACATTGATTTGGAAGTGTTGGTGAGGGAGGTGTGTGGAAGGGTGTGGTTGAGGGAGGGGGGGGGGCGACGGCTCGTCACAATATTTTTGTCAATGATTGTATTTACTACTCCATTATGACCAAACAAAAGTCCCTTAAACATATAAATTATAAATTAGCTATATTTTAGTTCATCAATACAAAATAAATAATTAAAAGCCATGGTAAGATATCAATCTACAAGCAGTACACACGTGTAGGCAATCCTCTCTCACACAAGCGATCATTATTTTGGAAATAAGTGTGGTTTATACAAAACACTTACTATATTTCTCGTTGAACAGATTCTGGACATCGGCACGGGTATGTTGTTTGTCTTCCGCCGGGCGATCTGTGGAATTAATGTTGACTACTTTACTACATGTACACTACAGCAACTATGACACCAACAATACAGTATCAACAAAAGTAGTACAAACAAAACACACTGGAAACTCCAGGTAATATAGTCAATCAATTTTCCAAATGCTCCATTGCATTGTATTTAAAATTGTAAGGTACAAACTTAATAAATTACCGTAAATTACCGTATATTACTGGGCTTCTACATGTCAACTTTTAATAAAGTAGGAATTTGAATGTTTCAACATTTTAATAAAATTGAAAATTGATTATTATGTATAAAATTGAATTTCTGAATTGGTAAAACGCCTATTTTGTTTGGAGTCACTATTGTATGATAGGCATAAGCTAAATTAATCTACAGTACATTTTAATACATTACCAAAGAATTCCATGAACTTTATTGCCACTGCTTCGTTTTGCATGAGAAACTGAACACCTTTGTTTGAACCATGCTGATTGATGTTCCCACTTGGTTCTATCATCACAACAGCCACCTCGCATCCCAGGTTTTCCAGATAAGAAATCTTTAAAAAAAAGTCTTCATAAATTGAATTGAAATTTACCACTTGGGTCTCCTCACCATCTTGAGAAGCAATGCAAGCAGTGAATTAATTGACCATATTCCTTATTCTTCATCTACTTTACATACCTCTTTCATGAGATTTTTTTTTGTCTTGGCAATGTGTTTTCGTCTTTCGTCTTCTCCCAGTTCTAGTGGACGTATTCTGTCAACCTGCTTGGCTTTGCTCTTCCAATCATTCTTTTCTTCAGCACTAAGAGCTTGCCATTGTGACGAAACAAATCTCATTTTCTCCGATTTTGAATCAATAGCCTTGCACAAGTCTATAACATAATGCAGTTAAACATATACATTAACTTCATTGTTATTTTAAACAGATGCAGGGGACACATACATAAATTAGAGGTATAAAACAGATTATACTTAGAATTGCAGCCTGACTCCTTGTATGGCAGATAAAACAGCCAGTTGACTGCTAAATTTTGGTAAGCAAAACTCAATAACAAATAAAATTATGTTCTGTGAGTATCATATTAAATAAAAGTGTTTGAACTTTGGCATATACTAGTCTTGTTATTCCAGGAAATTTGTCATATTTTTTATGTGATGGAGTGTATAATTTGTTTATACAAAAGCCAGTGGCATGGGTTCAAATTCTAGCCGAACATTAAAAGTTTGAGAATCGTTGAGGAAGGTACTCCAACTGATTGCAAAAAGCTGTAAATGTTTAAGCCTCCATGTCCCCTCCAGGGGTTAATGAAAAATTGCAGACAAAGTCACAGAAAACTATGAGTAGGAATATGCACATATGGTTCTTGTTCTGCTGAATAATAAATAACATTTATGACATTTATTCAAGAATCATTCTATATTTCAAGGTACCATATTTTCTCAATTTAGCCCCCAGGGGCCTATATTACATACCTTAACTACCTACTATATCTAAAGTGTGGGGCTATGTGTTACCAAAACCATTAGAGGAATTTGAAGAGTCCTTTCTGGAATTTGAAAGTCAGAAAGATATTTTTCATATCAGGCAACAGTGAAAGAATGCAATACAGAACAAATTGCAATATAACATGAATTTTTGTAATTGAGCCAAGGATAGTGATTTACAGAACAGCCAATTTTCAATCACTTTCCACAAACATTTGATGCAAAGTGTGAACATGCACAAGTCAAATTCAGAAACCTTTTGTAACTGAAGGCTCTAATAATTTGTACTAGTGATTCAATCAAGTGCAAGTGATTTTAAACTGCATTTCTTCATTGTAAACATCATAATAGCATGAATGATTTTAGTACTATACAACTGTCTTTGTAACTTCTGGTCTGGATAAGACACTCTTAGATTTCACTGGTAAATACTGGTAGATGTTGTACTGTAGGGCTTTAAGGCTTATATCTTTCTGATGGTTTCTGAGAGGGCAGGCCCAAAAAATAGGCACCAGTCACTGTTTATTGACAGATAAAATTTTGCAGGTTCACTGGCAGATTCACCTCACTTACTGGACATACTTGTGATCAGAGTAAAAAAGCAAAAACAATTGATTAAAAAGCTATGTAGTAGAAACAATATTTTTCATATATAAGATGTATTAGACTAGCTGGGTACCTACAATAATGCAATTAATGACATTTAACAAAAAGCAACAAGCTGTTATTTTATAACAACAGTAATTTGAATTTTATAACAACAGTATTTTGTAATAACTTAAAAATGTTAACAGTTGATCAAAGCATTATCAAAGCATTCACGACTGGTAACTTTTATACATAGTTAATCAGACATAATGGAATAACGACCAACATTATTTTGAGGCCTGTGAGGGGAGGGTTGCTAGAGGGCAGAAACTGCTGGAGGAGCGTTAAATAAAGGATGGATAAGGGTATATGACATTTTTGCTGATGATAAGGAAGCATTTAATATTTACCTGAACTTAGCATGCTTGATGAAAATATGTTGTAGCCAGATGCTACTCTTTTAAGTGGAGGACCTATTCTTAGTACATTGTCATCTGAATCTTCATGCTTGTTTTCTTCTGTCCTACTTTCACCTAGCTTTCTTTTCCTTTTTTCATTTCCAATCCATTTCTACACAAAATTTCAGTATCAACTGTGAAATACAGTTTACAACTTTACACCTACCCAGGTGGTACTATATGTATAATACTCGGAAATTTAAAAACGCCAAAGATAAAGTATCTGACTCTTGGTTCACATAATACTGACAACAGTGACAGTCCTTATAAACTTTATAAAGCCTTTATTAGTTTATAAACTTTCAGTCGCCATTTTGAAAATGCAAATTATTTATTTAGACGTCAAAATCGCAAATGTCTAATAACAATTTTGGCTCACTGGCATATACATACTTTGAACTTCATGTCAAGTTCCAATCAATACAAGGCATCCTATATTTATATATTTTAAGGTATTTTGGAAGTACATACCTTTACTTGGTCGTAGGTTGCCCCAGCTTGTTCAGCAGCTCTCAGTATTATTTCCTGCATATGTTTTGCCGTCGTGTTCATTCCATTGTCAAAACGCCCTAAGAATGATCTTTTGATCATCCGTCAAATTGTTGTAGCTTCTAAAATTAGTGGCCATCAGCAATATTTAGAAATTTTGACGAGTCCAAGAGGTAAGCGCAATATACAGTGGGCAAGAATGCGCGTGAGAATGTATACACGCTCGTATATGCATGCTAATTGTGCGCTTACAAAATAACTCGTTCCCAGTACAGCAAACAGCGAACGCGTTAGATGGCTCAGATGATCATCCCATGTCACATATATCCGATGTTCTAAAACTTAGAATTCTCAATATATGTGATTTAGAACACGCGGAACGGGTGCCAAATCATAATGTAAAATAAATTAGATTCAATTCGATAAAGAATGCAAAAGCATAATGTAAAACAAATTAAAATCTGATTCCTATTGCTGATACAGCGGCTGCACATGCATGCACGTCGTAGATTTGGTGCGGGTTGATATGCTCGCTGATACGCTGAATTTCCTGATTCTATTCTATTTGGTTTACTTCAAAGTTGTAAAAAGCTGTATGACGCTCCTCGTGGAAACCGTCGCTTTGCTGACAAAGGCCAACGTACTTAAATAAAGTTTTTACTAATTATTCCAACTTTTCGCGATTCCTTCGATCTGCTGCC
Source organism: Dendronephthya gigantea (assembly GCF_004324835.1). NCBI lineage: Eukaryota > Metazoa > Cnidaria > Anthozoa > Malacalcyonacea > Nephtheidae > Dendronephthya > Dendronephthya gigantea. Next base: position 19,427 of record NW_021163182.1, on the reverse strand, counting down.
AGGATATCATTTCTAAATCTTCAGCTTGGTCGTTTCCTTCAACACGTTTGCTTCAACTCTTAAGGCAGGCGCACACTAGAGCTATGTGCTTAGCAAAAAGGCATTCGTGGCTATTGGCGTAAGCCAGTTGCTCTCGCGTGCGGGCGACTTTTCAGGCGACTTTGGTCATTCGTGCTACTTACGGCAAATATCTAGCATGTTTGATAATTTCTGCCTCGCGTGCCAAAGTCCTTCCGTGTGTGGCAAACTGAAAGCAATCTGCTTATGGATTGTCTTAACAACGCATGCGTAATATACGAAAGTAAACATCCAAGATGGCGGACAGATTGCAAAAACAAAATTATGGATGGAAGTGAAGACGAAGAGGTGTTGTTATTTTTGTTGCTGTTGCGTCGGACTAGACTAGACTTTCGCTTTAAAATCCGTTATCCAAGTGCTATTAATTATATTACCTGTTTGAGAAAACTTAGTAGTTATTTCTGCAATAGCGTATCCCCGTTTCTCTCTGTTTCTAAAATCTGTAGAATTAACATCGTATAAACACCTGTATTCTGGCCAAAGATTAACCAGTTTGTCTTCCAATATGGCCTCAGCCACCAATTCGTTTTGCTTTGTTTGCACCGCCATCTTGGATGTTTACTTTCCTATATTACGCATGCGCTGTTAAGACAATCCATAAGCAGACAGTGAACTCTATATATATGGAAGGCTCGCTCCAGTTCAAAGTGTGAAGCCAAACATGGCGGATCATGAAGGCTGCTTGGGTACCGAACCAGTCCTCCACGAAGCGTAAAATGCGCGAGCCGCGCGTGGAAATTAAAAACACGAATTATAAAACTATGACGAAAATAAATAAAAAAGCTAACATTTCGGACGTTACAAAGTTTTAAAAATACGAAGTTTTTAAAAATGAATACATACAATTTGTTACAACCTAACATGGCAATGTTATTCTTTCTACAGAGGTAACTTATGCCGTATATTTGTGTTGTGTTTACAAAACTGACCGAGTTCAACTCCTACACGTTGCCGCCATTTGGAATTTTAACAGCTCGTGCGTGGAGGTCTGGTTCGGTACCCAAGCAGCCTTCATGATCCGCCATGTTTGGCTTCACTTTTTGATTACGCAATGTACTAGAGCGAGCCTTCCATATATATAGAGTTCACTGTAAGCAGATAGCTTTCAGTTTGCCGCATACGGAAAGATTTTGGCACGCGAGGCAGAAATTATCAAACATGCTAGATATTTGCCGTAAGTGGCACGAATGACCAAAGTCGCCTGAAAAGTCGCCCGCACGCGAGAGCAACTGGCTTACGCCAATAGCCACGAATGACTTTTTGCTAAGCACATAGCTCTAGTGTGCGCCTGCCTTTAGGATAACATTTCCCCTGTATTCATGTGATGTTGCATATGTTTTTACGGCGACGTCTTCTTGTGCCCACTGAAGCAGTTTGTAGACCATTCTTTTTATGCTCAATAGCCAAGTTATTCTAAAAATTACAAACATCAGAATGATTCAGTCCTAATTATTCTAAAAATTTCTACTGCAGGTTTATCATAACCTTGGCTTGACCTTGATAATATTTATAAACTTTCAAACAGTTTGGGACTTTCTTCCATTATGTTAGCATATAAAGTACAAAAAAAATTTTTTTGCAATATTCGCGACTGAATCGGGAAATTCAACCTCATTCAATTGTTTCATCATTATTCGGTAAATACAAAATATCAATCATATCTACAAATTATAGTTTGTGTGGAATTCTTGAATCCAGAAAAAGCCGGGTTTTGAAAGATAAAAAAATGGCGTGGTTTGCCACAGTCCATAAAACGTTTGACAACATATTTCAATGAATTAACCCTACGACACAGCTTAGATTTTGCAAATGTTTGACGTCGACGATCGACTTGATTTTAAAATACAATAATAATTTTTATTGAACCTGTTTTGATTTGCGTTATGGACAGATTATTATGAATTCTAAACTCTCTCGGCAGAAGTCTCTGACTAAGCCAGGATCCAAGAACCTCAGTTGACGGGATTTCACGTTCACGAGTTCAAAGCAAGCGCTCGCCAAAATCTGCATTAATAATTCCGAATAAAAATTATGGCGTTCAACCACATCCAATAATTATTCATTGCTCGGCGAAAATATGTCAATTTCTAATATCGTGGAATTTAAATGAAGCGGATTACGCACCTGTTCCAAATTGTTGTATGAAGTGGCCGAGTCAGTATGGTTCGGTTCGAATTTCTCTAATTGAATTTTCAGAGCTCGTTGATAATAATCATTAGCAAGATCAAAATCACCTTTACTTTTACACACATCACCCAGGTTGCTGTATGAGGTAGCAACTTTTGTATGTTTCGGTCCTAGTCGATCCAATTCAATTTCCAACCCACGTTGATAATAATCATTAGCAAGATCAAGATCACATTTTCTTTTACACAAATCACCCAGGTTGCTGTATGAGATAGCAACATTAGTATGTTTCGGTCCTAGTGGATCCAATTGAATTTCCAACGCACGTTGATAATAATCGTTAGCAAGATCAAGATCACCTTTAATTTTACGCACAACACCCAGTTTGTTGTATGAAATAGCAACATTAGTATGGTTCGGTTCTAGTCGATCCAATTGAATTTCCAACGCACGTTGATAATAATCATTAGCACGATCAAAATCACCTTTACTTTTACACACATCACCAAGGTTGTTGTATGAGATAGCAACATTAGTATGGTTCGGTCCTAGTCGATCCAATTGAATTTCCAACGCACGTTGATAATAATCATTAGCACGATCAAGATCACCTTTACTTTTACTCACATCACCCAGGTTGCTGTATGAGATAGCAACATTAGTATGTTTCGGTCCTAGTCGATCCAATTCAATTTCCAACCCACGTTGATAATAATCATTAGCAAGATCAAAATCACATTTTCTTTTACACACATCACCCAGGTTGCTGTATGAGATAGCAACATTAGTATGGTTCAGTCCTAGTCGATCCAATTCAATTTTTAACGCACGTTGATAATAATCATTAGCAAGATCAAGATCACCTTTTCTTTTGCACACATCACCCAGGTTGCTGTACGAGATAGCAACATTAGTATGTTTTGGTCCTAGTCGATCCAATTGAATTTCCAACGCACGTTGATAATAATCATTAGCAACATCAAGATCGCCTTTTTTTTTACACACATCACCCAGGTTGCTGTATGAGATAGCAACATTAGTATGGTTCGGTCCTAGTCGATCCAATTCAATTTCCAACGCACGTTGATAATAATCATTAGCAAGATTAAGATTACCTTTTCTTTTACACACATCACCCAGGTTGTTGTATGAGATAGCAACATTAGTATGGTTCAGTCCTAGTCGATCCAATTCAATTTCCAACGCACGTTGATAATAATCATTAGCAAGATCAAGATCACCTTTTCTTTTACACACATCACCCAGGTTGCTGTACGAGATAGCAACATTAGTATGTTTCGGTCCTAATCGATCCAATTGAATTTCCAACGCACGTTGATAATAATCATCAGCAAGATCAAGATCACCTTTTCTTTTACACACATCACCCACGTTGCGGTATGACATAGCAACATTAGTATGGTTCGGTCCTAGTCGATCCAATTGAATTTCCAACGCACGTTGATAATATAAATTAGCACGATCAAGATCACCTTTACTTTCACAAACAAAACCCAGGTTGCTGTATGAGATAGCAACATTAGTATGGTTCGGTCCTAGTCGATCCAATTCAATTTCCAACGCACGTTGATAATAATCATTAGCAAGATCAAGATCACATTTTCTTTTACACACATCACCCAGGTTGTTGTATGAGATAGCAACATTAGTATGGTTCGGTCCTAGTCGATCCAATTCAATTTCCAACGAACGTTGATAATAATCATTAGCAAGATCAAGATCACCTTTTCTTTTACATACATCACCCAGGTTGCTGTACGAGATAGCAACATTAGTATGTTTCGGTCCTAGTCGATCCAATTGAATTTCCAACGCACGTTGATAATAATCATTAGCAAGATCAAGATCACCTTTTCTGTTACACACATCACCCAGGTTGCTGTATGAGATAGCAACATTAGTATGGTTCGGTCCTAGTCGATCTAATCTAATTTCCAACGCACGTTGATAATAATCATTAGCAAGATCAAGATCATCTTTACTTTTACACACATCACCCAGGTTGCTGTATGAGATAGCAACATTAGTATGGTTCGGTCCTAGTCGATCCAATTCAATTTCTAACGCACGTTGATAATAATCATTTGCAAGATCAAGATCACCTTTACTTATACACACATCACCAATGTTGCTGTATGATGTAGCAACATTAGTATGGTTCGGTCCTAGTCGATCCAATTGAATTTTCAACGCACGTTGATAATAATCATTAGCAAGATCAAGATCACCTTTACTTTTACACACATCACCCAGTTTGCTGTATGATATAGCAACATTAGTATGGTTCGGTCCTAGTCGATCTAATTGAATTTCCAACGCACGTTGATAATAATCTGCAGCGCATTCCAAATCACATCCTGTTATACATGCACAACCCAGGTAGGCGTATGAAGTAGCAACGTCCGTGTGGTTTTGTCCAAAATGTTGTAACCGTATTTTCAGTGCGAGCTGGTGGAATTCAGTGGAAAGTTTATGGTCAGAATTGTAGTAGTTAAGGGTTTTCCCAAAAAAATCGTATATTCCGCAAATTTCAGTTTTTTCAAAATCGAAACTGATGACATATAACGCTTGATCAGGTAAAATGATGTTATTATTCATTTCCTTCTTAAATGCTTTCAAATGCGGAATTAATTTGCTTTTATCCTCTCTATCACTGAAGTAGTTCATTGTTTTTACAGCGTCGGAAATAACTTTGCTAATGTTTTGTGTTTTTTTTCTGTCCTTATTTTGAATACCTGTCTCGGAAATAGTAGCTTCTTTAGTTTTGTTGAAAAGTGTTTTAACAGCTTCATGAACAACACGATGAAGGCGGATATCACCATCATTACAAACTTGAACAAACAACGAGCAGTGTTTTAATGTCGGAATAATATCCTCGGCCTCTAAATCTTCTTGCTGCTGAACATACTTTACAACAAGATCAAGTGGTAGTGGTTCAAATGATATCAAAGAGAAAAGGTTGAAAGCGTGTTGAAGGATTGTGTAATTTTCTGCACATTTCTCAACAGCTAGCAGCACTGCTGTGCTCATGGTGGATGAATATGCTGCTGAATTTATCTTCTGAAGACGTTGTTCCGTTAAACTTCTTTTACCTTTCTCAAGCTTTCGTAAATAATCTCGATAAGAAAAATCTGGGCAACTATTGGTTACTTCTCTCATATACACGGCTGCGGCGGCCATTGCCAGTGGTTGACGATCTAGCTTCTCCGCCACCTCATCTAGTATTGGGTTATCGACTTCGGTACACGATAAGAGGACAAGCAGCTGGCGACACTCTTGGTCATTCATTCCATGAATAAGTGAGATATGCTTAGTTGAGGTGCTGTCTTGTGGAACAGCATTTGTGTTTTGTGTTGTTAATATAACTTGGCCGTGCTTCCAAACTTCGTCTCCTTTCAGAGGCAGTAGTGGGGATATGAGTTCTAGATTTTCCACATTGTCTACGATGATCCACCACTTTTTCCAATTGTTAATTCTGCAAGATATTTGCGATCTTAAATCTTTGATTTTCTCTTCTTTAGTTTTAGATGAACTTGAAACACTTTGCAATGCGCTCTCGTTACAATTCAGCCGACGACAAAAATCTTCATATGAAGAAAAAAGAGAATCTAAATCTTTTCCGTTTAATGTCATTACAAACATTACTTCGTCCTTCGCATGAACATCTTTGCAAATATCTTCACAAATCTGTCTGGCAAGTTGAGATTTTCCACTGCCTGGATTCCCAGAGATGTAAAAATATGTAAGTTTGCCATCGTTATCACTACGCAACTTTTCAATGTCTTCTCTTATCTCGTGTATTTTGTCAGAACGGTAAACGACTTCATGGGCTGGTTCAGGGGGAAGAATTATAAATGATGCAAACAGGTTTTTTATTCGAACGACCTCGTTGATTGACAGTCCCAATGCACCCAATGCATTCTCAACTTTTGTTGTCATGGTTTGAAAGTCTTTATTTGTTAGCGTTTTGTCAGGTATATTATGAGTTATTTCGTTTCGCAGTTTTCGAAGAATATCGATTTCAGTCTTTTCTGTTGTACTAAGACTACCACCGATTGAGTTGGAATAAAGAATTGCATCAAAAAGTACGGTACAATCCCAGTTATTTGTATTTCCATTTTGAAATTTGGACTGAAGCATGGTCTTACTTGGCCTTGTTCGTTTTTTCTCCAGATTAAACAACTGAATACCACTGACGTTCGTGTCATCCCACGCTCCGAAAGAAGCCTGGTAACGTTTGTTCCATTCCTGAATAAAGAAATCCCTCAACTCCTTCCTTACAGCATCAGTGACAATGTATTCCGCTCGAATGTAGTTTTGACTTTCCTCGCTTTCCCATGGCAATCCGGACATTCTGGTTCCTAGAAATTTATAACAATTTAATCTAAATATTATAAGGAGCAAAATATGCCAGTCTTCATGGAAATGACCTGTTAAAAAAAAAAAAAAGGTTATATCTAATTATTGAAGCCAAATTGATATACAGGGTGTATCAAAAAAAATGTCCCAAATGTAAAAATTCCGTTTTTCAGGATATTTTGCAGAATTTGGCATATTTTTGTGTTCCTAGAGATAGTTAAGACTTATCTGGTTAACCTAGGCCAAGTTTGGTTTTTCATAAACAAAATTATGTTACCGGGGGGTGGTTCCTTTCCACTGATATTGAGAGGGCTTACGCGCGAAAATGTGAAGCTGAAATTGAGATATTATTTAGCTGTCTAAAAGTAAGAAAGCTTTTTAATAAACTGTCAAAGTTTCAGGAAAAATAATGCATACTGGGAGCAACGCGCGACGCCTAAAGGTGACAAATATTTCATTGCGCGCAGTGGATTAAATGCATCGTTGATTTTAGCGTGACCGATCTCATCCAAGGTAGGCAAATGAATAAATTAAAGCGAGAAACTGAACACAAAAACAAAGCGATTTATTCGTGATGTTAATCCTCAGCATGTCCACCATTTCATTCTAAGCAAACTGCGGCTTGTCTGAGCATACTAAACACTGAACAGCGAACCATTTGTCTGTCCATTCGCCTAGATTTGCCGGTGGTAGCGTATAGGCGATTTGCAAGAAAGAATTTCGAACGAAATGGATAATTTGAGGCAGGACAGACAAATGTGGTTCGCCGTTCAGTGTTTACCATGCTCAGACGAGCCGCAGTTTGCTTAGAAAGAAATGGTGGAAATGTTGAGGATTAACATCAAGAATAAAAATCTTGTTATTAAATCGCTTCGTCTTTTTGTTTAGTTTCTCGCTTTAATTTATTCATTTGCCCAGCCTTGCATGAGATCGGTCACGCTAAAATCAACGATGCATTTAATCCACTGCGCGCAATGAAATATTTGTCACTTTTAGGGGTCTCGCGTTGCTCCCAGTTTGCATTATTTTTCCTGAAACTTTGACAGTTTATTAAAAAGCTTTCCTACTTTTAGACAGCTAAATAATATCTCAATTTCAGCTTCACATTTTCGCGCGCAAGCCCTCTCAATATCAGTGGAAAGGAACCACCCCCCCCGGTAACATAATTTTGTTAATGAAAAACCAAACTTGTCCTAGGTATACCAGATAAGTCTTAACTATCTCTAGGAACACAAAAAATTGCCAAATTCTGCAAAATATCCAGAAAAACGGAAATTTTACATTTGGGACATTTTTTTGATACACCCTGTATATCGAAGCCAAGTTTCTAAAATGTTTATTTGTACACCCAAATGAAAGGTTGATAGGGCTGCAAGACATTTGCGTAGACGACGTAGGGGTGTTTGCAGTCAATTTTCTTTATTTGCAATTTGCACCATCTTTTTTGCGAATATAAAGCGTTGAGGTGCGAAATAACGTGACTACGGAAAATAACCTTTTTAGCGTTGATGGTCTGCATTGTGTGTTATTTCTCGTTGTACGAACACAATTTTAATAAACATGCAGTAAAACTTTACGCCTCGTTGCCGGGTATAAAACTAACCGCTACTTGAACGCACCATCGATAAGTTGACAAATTAGAAATTTTTAGGAACTTCCCTTTCGGTTATAATATCATGCCTTGGTATAAAAGAGTGAATTTCAGCATACGCCATCTATATTGCGTGGGTGGTTTGTATTTGGATATTAATTACGTTGCTTCTGAGTGTTATCTCTGAATATATCATCGTCAGATGCACTATAATAGATTTTTATAGTTTTATGAAGTATGATTTTTTTTTTTTTTATTTAACAGCTTTATTGATCTGGCATGAAGAAAGAATTAACATACAATATATATATATAAAAAATAAATAATAAATAAATAAATAAAAAAAGAAAAAAAAAGATCCACTACAGATCAACAGGTAGAGGTGCGAACGGGACAAAAGTCCCATGCAAGGCACCACCCCAAAGTTTGATATACCGTACTTACTGTTACTTAGGAACTTGAAGATATATCATTCACTTTTCAATCATGTTCTGAACGAAAAAGTTATTATCGGCAGTTTATTAACCGCTGATATGAGTGCGAAATTTTGGTCGTTTTGAAAAACGTTTGAAGCAAATTTGCACTTCTCACCACTTATTATTAACACAAGAACAATTTTGAAACATGATAAGTATTTATTTGCAGTATTTAATACTTACGTGGTGTACCTACAAGTTATTATAATTAAGTCTGCTTTTATTTAATTTACATGGTCACTGAAGCCATGCATTCCACGAATAACGAGATTCGAAACAAACGATATACGGCGTCGTTTAAGCTTTTTGCGCGTCGGTTTGATATGATTGAAAACTGTTTTCTCAATCTGATCGCACTTATTGAAAGAAAAATCGTTTTGAAGATGTTAAACGACTAGAAATCAAATCATGATAACCTGACTCGCATTGTTAGTTTTGTTGCCAAAACTGGAAGATTGAACCTTAATTGATATAAACAAACCGGGGAACGTTCTGAAAATTTAACGGGAATAATATCCCACGTCCGTGGGGCTAACTGGGTTTTTATTAAAAAAATTCTACTCTTTAAATAAAAAAGTGTATGTCGATTTCTTTTTATATTGACTGTTCCTGGCTTGAATTTGAAGTGTGTATAATTCCACTCGAAATTAAGACTCTTTGAACCTCTGGAAATTACCTGCATCGAGTGAAGTGCCAAAAATCATAATTGATTTAATTACCCTCACATATTATAATAAAGTCTTTCTCAAAGCTAAGCGGGGAAATCTGCAAGAATTTTTTATTACACAGATGACTGCGAATTGCATGCCAAGTTTGGTCGTTTTAAAAGCGCCTTAAAGCGGTGTATTAAAATTATTTGAATTCAATAAAAACACTTACACAATTCAAGAAACATACGACAACTCGGCTTCTAAATATATTTTTGTATCCAGATGAAAGGTTGATAGGGCTGTAAGACATTTGCGTATAGGTGCTTGAATTATCCTAGAAGACACGGAGGTTTCCCCAGTCAAATTTCCTTATTTGCACGATCTTCTTTAACGAATATAAAGCGTTGAGCTGCGAGATACCGTGACTACGGAAAATTACCTCTTTAGCGTAAATTGATAGTGTGCCTTGTGTGTTATTTCTCGTTTGCGAACACAATTTAAATAAACAGTAAAACTTTACGAGCTCGTTGCCGGGTATAGAAAGAGTGAATTTCAGCTTACGCCATCCGTTGCGTGGGTGGTTAATATTTTGATATTACGTTTGCTTCTGAGTGTTATATTTGAACAAATCATGCGTCAATGTACTATAACATAAGTCTATGAAGTACTTACTGCTACTTCGGAACTTTAAGATATATTCTTCACTTTTAAATCATGTTCTAAAGGAAAAAGGTAAATTGCAACATGTTATTTGTATCATGCTGATTATGGGCAGTCGACATAATGCACTGCTATGTGCAAAATTTTGGTTCTGTTGAAAAACTTACCGAGCGAATTTTTAGTTCCCTATACTTATTTCAACTGATGTTCATAATTGTTCGATTCTAAGTGATGGCAGATGTTTAACTGATCAAAAGTGAATGAAGTTGCCTTACTTTGATACAATTCAACAATCCTATGACAATTCCGCTTTTATGACGGCTAATTTGCATGGTCACTGAAGCAATGCATACCACGAATAACGAATTTCGAAACAAACGTTATAATTTAAACATTTCATTTGTGGCTCTGCCTCGCTGGGATTAAAAGGATTGAGAGTGTCCTGCCATTCTGATTGCACTTAGGGCCGTGTTACACGGCGCAATTTTTCTTCGCAGTGCAATTTTACTTCTAAGAGATGTAAATTAGTGAAGAGTCTTGCAGAACAAAAGTGCATTAAGTGTAATAAACACAAATGTTTCGTTGTACCCAAATATACATCTCTCAAAAGTAGAATTGCATTGCAAGTTGCAAAGAAAATTGTACCGTGTAACAGATCCTTTACTCATGAGCAAAATTGTTTTGAGAATGTAGTACAACTATAGAAAAAATGAAGAAAGACGTCGTTCCATATTATACACAAATTTATTGAATACTGTTATAGCTCTCTGTTTTCTAGCCTGCTCGCAAACTGAATTAGGGAGCCGGAAATTAAACGGGGAAAATTCAGTCTGCTGAACTGCGGGCTTTATCGTGTACGGTGACGTAATATGAACTGCATAATAATATGATAATTATTCGGGCGCACCGAATACTAAAATCATGGCTAAGAGCGCACATAGCGTCGAATAATCCCAATTGCAATTGTATTCTGTGCTCTTGAACCATCGAAGAGCCACACGAAAGATATTTGGTATCCGGGAAGACGAAATTTAACGCTAGTGAGGCTCTTCGACAGTTTAATTTTGATGTTTTAGACTTTTAGAGACATCACTTTACATTTGTCGACTGAGTGTCTCGATAAACTAAGGAAACGAGCCGCTCTTCTTGCCCAAGCTCAACATAACCTCATTGTTAAAGAACTTAAAGAGGCATACGAAATAGGACAACTCAAAAGGCGACAAGTCTTTGAAGAAGAACCGAGCAGCTAACGGCCATGTATTTCAGCGCCAAATTTGCCCAGCACATCCCAGACATTCACAAAGGCCACGAAATCCGTTGCCACTACACGTGAACTGGTCAGTGCGCTGCCAGAATTGTTGGAAATACCAACTCCAATTTCTCATTCAACCCCAGCTGTTTGCTCAGCATACAACTCCTTTAAATTAAATGTAGAGCACACAGTCCGCAAGGCTGTTCACCCAACGGTGAACATCTATATCGTAACTATGCATCGACGACACCATGTTTTCGTAACAAACAGTGTAGAATTATTATATCTCAAAAAATAATTTATTCAAAATATTTAGCGACTAAACGAATCAAAACGCTTGATCTATCGTTGATATGTTTGAGCCAATATCACGTTCAGTTACTTAAATCCGTGTAAATGTTACGTACCGTACACGATAAAGCCTGCAGTTCAGCAGACTGAATTTTCCCCGTTTAATTTCCGGCTCCCTAATTCAGTCTGCGAGCAGGCTATCTGTTTTCATAATGCATTTGAAACGGAAGTATAATTGTCTGTCCTGCCGAAATAACATAAAAGTCAATAATCACTTTAAAAACCCATTGAACACGTATAGAGGTAACTAATGATATATTTATCCTGATATCAGTTGAAAACACTAATTAATTGTTGATGTCCTAATTTTTTGCTTATTTAAGCTTTGCTCTTAACGCTCCTGAAGTGAACATCTATCGACATGTGGTTGTGAAACCAGGTACTAAAATTCCAAGCACCATTCAGTAGGTTTAATATCTACGTCTTCTATTCGTACAGATTTAATTTCAATCTTCTTCAAATGCCGGCGAGTGGGTGTTGTCGAGCATAAATATTATGTTTTAGAAATAAATATATCTTTAGAAATTCGAGTACGTAATGCTAATCAGCTCAACGTCTTCAGATACACGACATTGACATAAAGCCACATTAGCACGCCTCTCTGCAGACATCTTGTTGACTTTGATTCTTGTGAGACTCGTCAGCATAATACACGCATAGGCAATGTCATACCCCAGCCATCGCTGACGTATACACGACCGCTTATAATGTATTTCTTACAGAACCAATATCTTGGTTCGCACTGTATTATTTAGTTGCGGTTATAATTGAATAGCTGGTAATAACCCAAACTTATTGAGACGACTAAACATGACAGTGGACATGCACATTCAAATGATTAAGAGACACCATGGAGCTAAGGAGCTGCTATATTATAATTGCTGTATCTTATATAATTTTCCTGCAAGTACGAGACAAAATTTCAAATTAAACCAACTTCTATCTTACATATTGCAGTTGCCGAGTTCGATTGAAGACGGGCAGAAACTATCGTTATCTCAAGATTTTCATATTTTTCAGTCTTACCTTAAATTTAACAGGTTCCCGAATAATAGAGTTTACGATTCACGACGTAGCTAGGGTACATACAGACGCGGCTCGGGTACAGACGCGCGTTAGAAGAGCTTGGTGACAAGCCCGACCAATGCGTCTTGTGTGATTTCGAAGCGCGCGTTCTTTACGATTCTACGACGGAATTTTGTTAATTTTACGTTGTGATCACAACGCTACGTCAAATTAATATCGAATATTTTTTCGTTCAAAACTTGAAATTAAGTTCTTACCTTTTATTGTTTGATTCATATATTTCTTTAACTACATTTTCTGTGGTATTTATTCGTTACATTTCGTACAAATGAATTTGTTTAGCACATTGTGTTTTTAATATACATTAGTAGCGTCCATATTTTTATCCTATATATACAACTTGAAGATTACTTAAAAGTATATCCGGGATTACAGAAATTAATAAACAACGAATTTCAAGCACAAACTCATCATACCGTTTCTTTCTCGCAAAGTTCATTCACGAAGTTCATTTCCCATTTAAATCCGCTCCTATAAAAACCTGCATAACAAAGATTTTGAAAGACCAAAATTTTCCCGCCTAAATTGATGTTTTACCTGGCGCGTTGTGTTTCGTAACGCAAGGAACAAAATAGGACGAGGCGGCTTGGTCCGCGTTTGTTACCAAGCCTTTCTAAGGCGTCTTCTTCTTAGCCGCGTCGTGACTCGTAAACTGAGCTAAAAATCTCGCGTGGCTATTAGCTGAGCTAAAAATCTCGCGTGGTTATTAGCTTAGCTAAAAATCTCGCGTGTCTATTAGCTGAGCTAAAAATCTCGCGTGGTTATTAGCTTAGCTAAAAATCTCGCGTGTCTATTAGCTGAGCTAAAAATCTCGCGTGGCCATTAGCTGAGCTAAAAATCTCGCGTGTCTATTAGCTGAGCTAAAAATCTCGCGTGGTTGTTAGCTGAGCTAAAAATCTCGCGTGGCTATTGGCTGAGCTAAAAATCTCGCGTGGCTATTAGCTGAGTAAAGACCTTGCGTGGCTGTTAGCCATGCTGCATGTTAGCTCAGCAAGTTACTCTTGTGTGCAGACGTGATTTCAGAGCTCCGTGATTTTTTTAAAGTGATAGAAAGATTTGTACTCTAAATTTGTTCTCAAGTGGCTGTAGAAAGGCTCAATAATGTCAATTCATAATATAATCGATAAAGAATCTAGCAATTCTGTCGAATATGATTTATTTGCTACGAAGAAGAACAAACTAATTTGGGGAGGAACCCTTACGCAACTAAAGACGTTAATTGCGAGTGAATTTAAAGACGTCAATGCAAAGGATATTGTATGGAAGTCACCTGGCGGCGGTAGTTGGACATGCTTTTTAAACGGTAATTTATTATTAACATGGTACAGTAAAAGTCAAACGATTTCCTTCAAAGGGAAAGCAGCTGACGCCATTAAAAGCCGTATTTCTGAAGTTATAAATGTACCTAAACCTTCCTTGTTTGGGGGTTGTTCGACATTGAGTCGTCTGAGCAAGCGACACCTATTCGTCCCACGAATAATCCTTGTTGTGGTGGTTGTTCGTGTGAACTCGCTTTAGATGAACTCAGAGATATCAGGCTACAAATGGAGATTTTACAATCAAGGACTGATGCTCTACAAAGTTTGGAAAGCACACAGAAAGTCTGTCTTTCGTTTAATGAATACCAGCAAGAGATATGTCGTTTAAGTCGAGAATTGACTGAAGAAAAAGATAAAAGAATTCAACTTGAATCGGATTTAGCTTCACTCTATGAGAAGCTTTTCTTTTTAGAGCGTGAAAATAACCTGAGGACGGGCTTATTGGAAAACAAAGAAAATGTCATGCCTGATCAAACATCTTCGGTATCAACAATGACCTTGAATACACAACAAATTGCACGTTGTTTAAATCCAATTCAAATTGAGACACCTGATGACATCCCAGGGGGCAAATACTGGCATACTATCAAAAACTATTAGCGCTTTCCCAAATATATCTGATGGCGTGGATGCTCATACTTTACCCTGCTCTACAGGGTGTATAAAAAAAAACGCAACCACTTAATATTCATGAATATCCTCTTTGTTCTACAACACAAAAGACGTTTGGCCCCTGGAATGAGAGAAAGCTTGTAATCATATAATTATAATTATTCTAGCGGCACAATCGACGGTAAACAAAGTCGGGTGCGTAAACCAACGAGCTGAATTGAAAGTATTTAACGAGTAAAATTTTATTTACAATTTATTTTACAAGGTCGACAGTTAGCATTCAAGTTATCATGGACCATGCCCTTCGACATGTCCACCGTTTCGCTCAACACAAAGCGTTGCTCGACTTTGCATAGCCTGCACAGCGCGTGTAATCATTTCAGGCTGTTCCTTTAATGCATCAAATGTGTCGAGAATTCGCTGTCGTAAAACATTGACATTCTCGGGTGGCGTGGAGAACACTCTGTTCTTCACATAGCCCCAAAGAAAAAAGTCACATGGCGTCAAATCCGGCGAGCGAGGTGGCCACTTAATGTTGTGCCCTAGCGCTATGACGTGGTTCTCTCCAAACACTCGGTTCAGTCGATCTCTGACTTCAATTAGGCGATGAGCTGGCGCCCCATCTTGGGCCCACCAAAGTCCCCGAAACATATCTTCCCATTGCTGATTTCCAAAATGCACGACCAATTGCGGGTAAACGAATTCGTTAAACATTCGTTGGTATGATATGCCGTCCACATTCCGATCAAAGAAGTAAGGCCCAAAAATCAAGCCATTGCCAACCAATGCTGCCCAAACAGTGAGTTTGGCGCGGCTAACATTTCTATCAAAGTTGAAATCGGGTGGGTTTCCTTTTGGTGAGTATTGCCGCACATTTTGGGTGTTGACCTCTCCATTCATTGAGAATGTCGCCTCGTCTCCAATGATAATGCTTCGTAGAAAACCATCGCGTCGACAGCGCTGGAGAAACCATTCTGCGAACCGCACTCGCCGCGGGAAGTCCCTTTCCAACAACTCATGTCGCACATGCATGCGATAAGGGTGCCATCTAAGATCTAGCCTTGTTATTCGGTTAAATCCAGCCGATGATATGGCAACAGGATTCCGGCGAGCACTCACATGAGGATTCTCCTCAAGAAGGTTTCTAACAGCCGCGATGTTTTGAGCAGATCGCGCTGTTCTCCTGCGCCCAGAATTTCCCTCATTAAGGTTATGGCTCGTTCCTGCTCGAGAGTATTTTCTAACGTTTCTCAAGATTGTCGCTTTATGCGGTGGGTTCCGATCTGGAAACCTTGCCAGAAAAGCGTTTTGCACTTCGGTCGTGTTTTGAGTTTGGGTGTAATGCACGACAATAAAAACTCGTTGTTCGGTTGTTAGCTGCACCATTATTAGTTTAGCTGATTTGACTATTAGCAGTTGAACTGTACGACTAGAAGCCATTTTAAAATCCCAGGGGCATAAAATCTTTTGAGCTTATGAACAATATGAATTTTAGAATATTAAGTGGTTGCGTTTTTTTTTATACACCCTGTAATGTAGGAAGTTCAATCAAACCACAATGTGAAATCAGTGCGGAACATGAATGCTATTGTAATGCCTCTAAGACCCCGTTTACACTAGAACGAAAGTTTCCGGATTTGTAAAATTTTCCGGATTCATTGTTACACACATGTATCGGATTCGTCAGGTGTTTACACTACACTTTAGTTGTCTCTGTATGCGGATTTGTCCGTTTACACTCACATTACTTGTTCTTGGAGAATTGGTCGTCACGTTTTTCTAACAACCAAAATGACATTACAGAAAGTCATTCCTCTAAATAATTATATGCTAAAATATAATAAACTTTTAATTCCAACAATCACTTGAAAAATAAGAATAATTATGTCTATAACCAAATTATTCGACCGAAAAATCATTTTGGAAATATGACGTAATGTCAGTTTGGTGGATAGAAAATTATTCGAACACGCGATCGACTCATGGACAGGCCAAGCATCAAAATATGCCTCCGAAAAAGAAAGTTAGAACTCAATCTGTCGGCGATAAAAACGAACAGCAAAACAATTTGATTTGGTCTGATGATGAAGTTGAGATTCTTCTCGGTGTTGTGCAAGCATATGCTTCGGGAAAAGAATTCGGAGGCGTTGAATGGGAGAGTGTTAAGAGCAAGTACGAAGACATCAGATTAGCATTCGTTAGCTTCTATGATCAGAAAGAGCTTAAAGAACATGCTACCAATTTATTTACACGAGAAAGAATTGCTAGCAAAGTCAAGGACTTGAGAAAGAAATATAAAAAAGCTGTAGACTCGGGAAGGCGAAGCGGTGGTGGCCGAACAGTGGCAACTTTCTACGACATTTGCAACAGTATTTGGAGTGGAAGCCCAGCCACAACAAGTCTGGAACATGGAGTTGACAGCACTGAAGGTTTTAAAGCTGAACCTAGTTGTGGTGGTGAGAAAGGTGCTGATGGGCAGATCTCTTTACAAGATTTGAAGTCACCTGTGGACAAACAAGTTGCAGAACAACAGTTGATGGGTGGGCAAGAACATATTTCTCTTCACGAAACTTCTAAAAATTATATTGATGCAAATGATGAAATTCAAGTTGAAGAGGCAAATGTTAATAGTTCTGGCAGGAAAAGTTTCATTTAACACATTAAAGACAAACGTAACTCAAAGTTGTCTAAAACAAAATCTAATGAAAACCAGCAGCTAGCAGTAATGAAAGAGGACTTAGCATTGAAAAAAACTATGATGACAGAAATGAAGAAAATGGATGAAGAGCATAATAAAACTTTGAACAAGTTTGCCAACACCATGGAGAATCTTAGTCAAGCTGTACTGACTGCCCTTGTTAGTAGGCAAGTCATAAATTCATTGCAGAACCAGCTATTGCAACACCAGCCATTGCAGCATCAGCCTTTGCAACACCAGTCCTTGCAACACCAGTATATACACAACATTGGAAAGCCGGCCATAGGTATGCAACCACAGGAAAGGCATGCAAGTGAAAGCACTGTTATGCAACCACATGGAAGCAGAGCAAGTGAAAGTACATCACAACAATCTAATGTTTTTGGTGCTACTAATTCTGTATATAGCATTGCCGAGGATGAGGAAGACTATACTTTTACATAATTTCTTGGCTAAAACAAATTCAGTGAGCAAGGGATTTTATGTTAAAAATGTTAAGGAATAGTTTTATTCACATTTTGTTATATTTATTTTGGGTTAAAAACAAATGTTAGTCATAACAGTTTCACATTTTATGTAAGGATACATAATTTCTTTACATAATTTCTTAGCTAAAACAAATTTAGTGAGCAAGGGATTTTATGTTAAAAATGTTAAGGAATAGTTTTATTCACATTTTGTTATATTTATTTTGGGTTAAAAACAAATGTTAGTCATAACAGTTTCACATTTTATGTAAGGATACATAATTTCTTTACATAATTTCTTAGCTAAAACAAATTTAGTGAGCAAGGGATTTTATGTTAAAAATGTTAAGGAATAGTTTTATTCACATTTTTGTTATATTTATTTTGGGTTAAAAACAAATGTTAGTCATAACATTTATGTTTAAAGAAATTGAAAGTGTAATAATTAAAGTTATTCATATTAACATTTGCTGCTTGGCATGATGATGAATTCAACATTTAACAAACTATGCCACCATAGGAAAACATATGCATGGCACCTTTAACCACAACAAAAATTCTCTGATATGTATTCTTTTTGTGCCTGGTTGTGAACATTTTACCAGTTTGAATGTTAAACAAATCATTTCAACCAAAGGGATTCTTTGTTAATGCTCAAATGCTAAGGATGAAAAACTGATTTCACAATAAAAATGTGAATTAATTAAGGTTTAACTTTGTCATGATATTTATTAAGCCACAAAGCTATACCTGAGCATTGGATATAGGGGCATTGAGAATATAAACAACATTGAAAGAGGCAATTAAGATAAAATTTAGGAATACTTTTAATGATATGATGGGGGGGGGGGGGCAGTAATCCAGTAAAAAACTTGGAAAGACAGCTAATGCAACTAATCAGCACACTTAGTATTCATTAATTGTGATATAATGGATGATGAAAAACAGTAAGATTTAGGACTTGCATTGTCCTGCACACACACACACACACACATTAACACACACACACACACACACACACACACATTAGTCATGTTCCTTTTTACTACCATTACAATGCCTGTTTCTCTTGTAATAATAAGTCACTTTCCCTGATTGATCTGAAAAGATTAATTTTCTTTATCTGTAAAATTATATAACCTTAATCAAAGTATTTCACATAAATTTGTCTGATACTCTTTCCAGCTGTTTCATTGATGGCTGTTCCATAACTTGGGTGGACTGTAGAAGGCTGAAATTCTTTATCATACCTGCATTCATCTCTTACTGCATCTTCAGTACAGTCTCACCATGCACTTCACAAAAATTGTGAAGTACAAAGCAAGAAACAACAGCACTTGGAAGATATTCTATAGAAATATCCATCGACCTCTTCAAAGCTCCCCACCTAGCTTTTAATCGTCCAAATGAACATTCAATAATCATTCTCGCTGAGGATAATTTATATCCAAAGAACTGTTCACTAGGTGTAGTGCCACCACCAGCAAATTCTTTAAGAAGAAATGGAAGTAATGGATATGCAGGGTCGCCTAGTATGCATATAGGTACTGCATCCTCCCCATCTACAATTGTTTTGTAACAAGGGGGAATTGTACCATCTCTGAACTTTGTATTTAGGCTTGAATTCCTAAAAATCCGGGCGTCGTGTACACTTCCAGGCCATTTGCACACCACATCAAT